>NW_026294540.1:4361124-4707070 GCF_007827085.1 Peromyscus californicus insignis | reverse complement strand
AAAATGGAGACGGACTTAACTTGATCAAATACTCATTTCGCAGCTCGCGTTTCCTTGGCAGGGCAGTCGGCGCACACAGTATTCTTTGGAGTGATGACAGTCACATAGTCAACCGTATTCAACAAAACAAAAAAACAAAATAGGAGGAGCCAGGCATGGTGGCTCACACCTTTAATCCCAGCACTGGGGAGGTAGAGGCAGGTAGGGGGTGAGTTTGAGGCTAGCCTGATCTCCATGGCGGGCTCCAGGCCAGCCAGGGCTACGTAGACGCTGTCTCAAAACAACAAACATACTCAACAAAAACCAGCATGGCGGTGCACACTTGAAATCCCGCCTCCCTACAGGATGGCGAGGAGAGCGTTCTCACTGACGTGGCAAGTTTGAAGCCAGCCTGGACTGCATGGGGCTGGTCTCCAAAAGGCAAAGCATTAAATAAATGACCATTTTCGCTGCTTGCTGTAAATCTAGAGGACTACACTGAAAAGCCCTTTTAGCAACAGAATGCGAGAAGGCGGCGGCGGCGGCGGCAGCCAGCCACGTTCACAGGATCAGCCTCTGTAGGGGAGCAGCAGTGCATCAAAACGCTCTCCTCTCCAGACGCGAACTGGCCCCCAAATGTGTGGGAGCTAAATGCAGTGACTGTTAGGACGTTCCCGGGGAACACAGGAGGAGGTCTGAACACTCAGGAAAGAGCATTCCAAAACACCGTTTCTCCCAGGATCCATCTGTCAAGGTATGCAGCCCCACTACGAATGTCACCCCAAGAAAGTGGCTCCCCAGGTTAGGAGGCTTATAAACAAACAAGGTTACCATGGAAATCTGGAGTGGGTTACCAAGGAGCATGAAGCTATCCGTGTTATCCGTGCTGCACTGGGGCTGACCTTGGAGGACCAGCGGTAGGGCTCCGCAGGTAAAGGTGCTAACCACTAAGCCCGAGGGCCCCGAGTTTGATTTTGGGGACCCACATGATGTCAGGAGATAAGTGATTCCCACAAGTTGTCCTCTGACCTCTTCATGTGCCCTGGTGACGCGTGTGTATATGCTCACACATAAATAAATCTGATTACAGAAAAACAATCACAAAAGCACACACATAGTGTGAATGAGTCAATTATGAAAGAGGTGAACTTCTCTCTGGAGGAGGGGTGGTGGGAGGGGGCCGCTGTCACTGGGTATGAGGCTGATGTGACTCCCGATGCTACCTCAGTCTGTGAGCAGACCCAGAGCTCAACAGGGTCACAGCTCAGTTAAACTCACCAAAGTTTCCAACCCTCAGCAATGAGAACAGCCGGCTGTGTGTGTGACCTGTGTCCCGCCACTGGGGAGGTGGAGGCATCAGGAGGCCAAAGTCATCCTTGGTTACATGATGAGTTCAAGGCTAGCCTGGGCGACACAAGGCCTTGCCTCAAAAAAAAATGAAAACAGAGTGGGGCGGGGGTAGGGGATAAGTATGGATGAGAACATGGTGGACCTGGCGAGCGAGCAGGCTTAGCATGAGTGAGGACCTGTTCAGTCCCCAGAGTCGCCAAACAGAAAGGGAAGAGACCAGCATTGGGCGGACTCTGGATTACATTTAGATCTCAACCTCAAACTTTACAACTGGTAAGTTCCGAAACAATGTTTTGTTTTGTTGACACAAGATTTCTCTACATAGCCCTGGCTGGCAGCCTAGAACTCAATAGGCTGACCAAGCTGGCCTCGAACTCACAGAGTTCTGCCTACATCTGCCTCCCAAGTGCTGGGCAAATACTTTTTAATTTTATATATATATATATATATATATATATATATATATATATATATATATATATATATATATATGAGAGAGAGAGAGTGAGAGAAGCCTTTTGAAGCACGTAAGTCATATACTTTTAAACAAGAGACTGGAAGAAGGCTTAGGGAAGGGTCTCCTAAGTACGACTTAAAACCCAAAAGCCACAGGAGTTCTGACGAACTGAGGCAGAATCCAGACAAAAGACAAGCTAGGGAGGCATGCGGTTCTTGCGTTCCATACAGCGGCCCCCACAGATCAACAAAGATGGACAAAAATCACCACCCCATCAAAAAACCGACCAGGAGACTCACTCACAGGATGTTCAAAATGGAAACACATGGTACGACACAGAGACACCGAACTTCTGTCGTTCTAAATGAAAGCTACACAGTGAACCTAGGCACACTGTCCCAGGTGTGACCGCTGAAGCTCCCAGACCACACCCACCAGCGCGAGGACGTGTGTCCCGTGCCCTGACCCCGGTACTTCCTCTTCCAGAGTTTTCCCCACGCTCTGTTCGCACCTGGCGACTACAGGGTTTATTGCCCCATCACTTATCAAATCAACAAGTCGTGGACAGTTTAAACAGAGAGTTAACCAAATAAATCACGGCCCATCCTTGCCGGAGAAAGGGACAGGCAAAGAGGCAGCTCTTTGGCGGGTGACCTGGAGGATGGATGGCCAAGTGAGGTGCTGGGCCATATCAGACGTGTGAGCATTTGCCAAAGCACATAAAACATCTGAGGGCACACAGGAAATGGACACCAGCTGCCTCTGAGGGGGCGGGGGCTTTGGCCTCTCATTCCTTCCTTAGGAATGTTGGACAAGAATGCTACTTTCGAGATAAATAAATAGCTGAAGAAAAGGCAGCAGTGTAAACAGCTGCTTCTAGGCTACAGGGCGGAAACTGCCGTTGTGCCTTGCTGGAGACCCATGTCCCCATCCCCACGTTATGGCATGAAGGATGTAGTCTAGACTGGCCTCCCCCCCCCCCCCCCGGGTGCTGGGGTTCCAGGCGCACAGTCATGTCCAGCTCCAGAGCTCTGACTTGGAGGCATGTGGTGAGTGGGCTCCCTGGGGGGTGAGCCCAGGCCTCCCAAGGGATCTCAATGGAGGGGTTCTGCATGAACACCCCAGACGGGGGTCAGACTGGGCCATGACCCGCTCGCTCGCTTGCTCGCTCTACAGAAGCCCGAGGAGCAGAGAGCAAGTCCCGGGACTGAGTGCACAGAGGAGGGCACAGGGAACAGGAAGCTGTGGCGGGGTCTCACTCACACTTGCGCAGCTCCAGGCTCTTGCTTGGACAGGCCAGGTGCTGGCCAGGTGGGTTCTGAGTCCTCTGCAGACAGGCCAGCATGGCTGATCGGGGAGCCCCGGGCGGGGCGTGCTCTGCGGCAGGATCCCTGTGAAGAGGGAGACACTGGTCACTGAGAGCTGCTCCAAGCCGACCTCCTGCCCTCCCTCCCCAGCACTCCAAGGAACATCAGAGATCAGTTGTTTTTGAGACTGCTCTCTTCGTAGTCCAGGCTAGCCCACAGCATATAGTCCCCCGGGTGGTGGGATCGGGGGCATGTGCCATCATGTCTGCCTTTGGGCCAGATGTTCAGACTAGACATTCCATCTCCTTCAGACGGGGAAACTGAAGCATCCATAGGTGCCCCTGAGGCAGCACAGGACGGGATCAGAGGTGGCCTTCCACCACATGGCCAAAAGGGACCCATCTGGTCATCTTTGAGGTCCGGAGGAGTAGCCAGGTAGGGCTAGTGGGTACAGTGTCCCTGTTTACGTAAGTCACTGATGTAGCACCTGTTTGGGGTGTTCTCACAGTACCCCTGGAGAAGAAATGTCAGGGTAGTGTCCTGGGGTCCTCCACCCTGACTGTGATCACTCCAAGTAGGAAGGGTAGGGCCAGAGTCACCCCCAGTAGCCCTTAGGTGGCAGCTCAGATGGGCCTCCTCATAGCCCATGATGCTATTCATCTACCTACGCCAGAGACTAGGGGTAGGGGGGCACAGGAAGCCCACATGTCTCCCCACAAAGCCCACCTTCCTGAGGGTGTGGTGCCCTGAGCACTGGGGTCAGGACCAGCCAGCCTTGGAGGCCCCCGTGGAAGATGGGGGAGTCCCAGTGGGGTCCACCCTTTCTCTCTCTCTGCCACAGAGAAGGGTGCAGCCTGGGTACCCTGAGGTCCTTGTATTCTTCCCATTGCCATCCATCCCTGTCCCTGGCAGCCGGCCTGGGCTGCCTCCATCCTGAGCTGGTTGGAAAGGCGGGACGGGGGGGTGGGGTGGGGGGGAGTTTGAGGGGAAAAGAGGGAAGGTATTTAATACTAAACAGGTGTCTGAAGCCCAGAATTCTGCTGCTTCTAATAATGAAGTATTCATGAGGAAAAGCCTTTTTTCACCACTTTCTTAGGATACTAATTTCACAACAAGCTCCTTGTTACAGCGCAATTATTCCAATCTTGTATTCCCCGAGACGGTGGCAGTCTCCCGTCTGTCCTGGCCTCTCGGTAAATGAAAGACAATCATGTAACCACCTTTCATTATGCTTCTATTTTACTTTCAGCAGAGGTACCCGTGAGTAAAGATTTCCTCTGAAAGGGACTTTTATTCAGTTTCAAAACCAATTTTCTCCTATTACTGTCTATAAAAAAAAAAAGAAAAGAAAGAAAAAGGAAGTGGGGGATGGATAGATGTGGGGGAGGGTGGGATGCTCTTCCCTTCCCCCCCAGTCACCAGTCTTAACACAGCGAGGCAATAAAAGCAGCGATACCCACTTCTCGGCTTTGATTTCTGGTAATTTTAAAATATGCCATTACCATCAGGCAGAAATGACATGGCTTAAGGAGGGAGTGAAGTGGGGCTCATTGCAGGAGGGAAGTCCTTGACTGCAGACAAGAGCGAGGCTCTCCAGGGACCCGGGATGGGAGCAGGTGGCAGAAACAGGCCTGCGGGGGCCACCGCCACATGCCACAGTCCAGCCTGGAGGCCACAGTCCACCCCATTCAGACCGAGGGTGCCGGGTTCCCCCCACACCGCAGGTGCTCACTTGTGCACAGGCAGTATATACCCAGTGTCACACTCCATCACGTGGTGTGTGTGTGTGTGGGGGGGTGTCCCTGAAACCTACGTGTTGACAGTCCATGGGGACACTTGACTGGTACACACTCAGGTGAGGGGGCCGGTGGCGCCTGCCTTGACCCCGCCCATTTCTCCCCACCCCCCTCTCCATCACGGCATCTGTTTCCGGCCACCCCGATGCAAGAAACCTGCCCACACCCTTCTCTTCACAGGTGATATCGGACTGGAGGGCGCAGAACCTGGGGTCCCCAGGGGCTGTCTGTCCTCCACAAGCCAGGCAGCGTTTGTCTGGGAGGAGGGAGGGCAGAGCCTGGAGCCTAGAGTCCCCCCAGTCCCTGTACTGGCTGGAGAGTGCTCTCTGAGTTGTAAAAGTCACTCCACGAATCTTCTAGCCTCACCACCCCACCCAGGCAAATTATTCTACGGTCCCAACCTGTTCTCTTACCGAGTGCAGGAGGCCAGGGTCCCAGCCTCCCTCCAGGATGAGCGGATCCCAGTGGGCCACCCATCCTAGCACACTTGCAGCTAAAAAAAAGGACATGATGGGTTGCAGCTGTTGAGTGAGGGCAGCCTGCCTCCCAGGGCCTTTAGGATGTCCAGGCAGTCTGGGGGCCCTGGGGGCCATCATGCTGGGAGGAAATGGACGATGTCCCATTCTGGCTCCCCTCAGCTTCTCAGGGCAGTTCTTACTGCTTTTCACCTCTGGAGAAACCAGGTTGACTGACCCATACATAGCCCTGGACACCAGCTTCACCTGGAGGTGGAGAGGGGGCTTCTCTTCTTCCTCGAGTCTCCCAGATCACGGTCCATTCTCCCCAAACCCTGTGTCCTGCTGTGGGGACAGGGGCGGGGTAGGTCTCAGATGAGCCAGGGGCCAGCCGAGCCTTATGGGGAGTGAAATGCCCACCTCAAGTTCCCAGAACACCCCAGAACACGTTGGCCTTTAAACTTCTCCCAACACAACCAACTTTCTCGGCCTGGCCCAGCTCTCCTCCAGCCGCCCAGTCTCTCAAGGCTCCCCACCCCTCCAAGGCCCTCCTGTCTAACTGCCTCATACCTCCAGACCACGGCACCTGCGGAGCCCTGGGCCTGTGGCACTGCCGCCCAGCCATGTTGATTCAGGGCTGTTTCAGATGGCTTGGCTGGCCATCTGGGTGTCCCTCACCACAGCCCTAATCACACCAAGTTGTAATTGCCAACTTCATGTCTTTCTGTCTGTCTGTGACCGTGGGTCTCTAGGGGGCGAGGGCCATGTCTTGTTTGTTTCCATCTCCCCAGGGTCTGGCCAGGAATAATCATTTCCTAAGTGATGTTGGGGAGGTGGCTCCGCAGTTAAGAGTGTGTGTTGCTCTTCAAGGGGACCCGAGTTTGGTTTCCAGCACCCAATGTCACTCCAGCTCCTGGAGGTGCACACGTGACGCACCCTCACACAGACACACACACGTGCACACACACGGCACACCCTCACATAGACATGCACACGTGCACACACAGGGCACACCCTCAGAGGGTGTGAGGGTGTGCCGTGTGTGCAGAGGGCACACCCTCACACAGACACAGCACACGTGCACACACAGGGCACACCCTCACACAGACATGGCACCTGTGCGTGCATGCATGCGCGCGCACACACACACACACACACACACACCACACCCTCACACAGACATACAAATAAAAATAAAGTAAAAATTAGGCATCCAATGAATGGCTGCACCAAACGCACTGGCTAGTGTGAGATAAAAAGCCCAGAGACATCAAGGGCCCTGCACAAGGTTACACAGCAAGCCAGGAATAGGCCTGGAGTGGGCACCTAAAACACTCATGCCTTTCCCGTGACTTTTGGCCTGCCTTCTCCTTGCCCAGCCCCACCCCATCTGCAGATGGTGGGTCCCTCAACCGTCCGGCACATAATCATCACCGTCCGGCCCCGCCGGGGACCATCTGGAGTGCCACACTCTCTGCAAATCGGACTGTTTATAAGCTCAAGGCCTTTTGTGACTTTGATAATAAAGGGGGGTGGGGTGGGGGAGGGGGAGGGGAAATGTCTCGAGCCTCAGTGATTAGAATGCTCTGGCACCATCCCTGACGTGGGGGCTGATAAGACGTCTTATCTGGGAGACACCCAAGGAAAAGGTCCCCTCCAGCAGATAACACCCCCAGCTGTCAGTGTGCCCTTTCAGAGCTGGGCTGCAGATAAGGAGCTGTGACGGGGGAAGGAGGAACTCTCGGAGCTGAGGAGAATTAAGTCTGATGCCCGAGTGGCAAACAATGAGCCCACGCTGTCTTTATTTGATTCAAAGCGTCCTCTTGGGGGTGGGAGGCTGGCCTTGTGTTACCTTGTGTCATCCATCCCTCTGTGTCTGGCTACAGGGGGCAGCGGGGAGTCCCGAGAGAGCCTGGGACGAGCAAGGTGCTGGGTACTGAGGACAGCAGCTCCTGTTTGCCTTTTGACTATGCGGAAGCCCTCCTCACGCATCCAGATCTGAAAGCATCCCGTGGTCCCTCAACCCAACTGGCAAGGTGGCCTTGGTGGCGAGAGGCTGGTTTTAGCTTCCTCTCACACAGTAGGAAATGGACACCGTGTGGGTGTGGGTGTGGGTGTGGGTATGGGTGTGGGCAATGTGTACAAGATCACAGAGATTTTTAATCGGCAGAGCCCAAGGGTGTCAGTTCCTGAACCTCAGGCCCCTCCTGTATGGCAAGTTCATCGTAGTCGGGGGAATCCTCGAAGCCCCTGGCTTCAGTCAAGCTACCACCAAGGAACAGCTGCAAGGTCCTGATTCTCCTCCGTGCCCACCAGCCCCTTGGATTCTACCCTGAGAGGGGCTGGGAAAGAACAGAGGCATGGGAAGAGGACAGAGGCTCCCTGGAGACCAACCCACACATTCTATAACCATTCAACAGAACACAGCGTGTGCCCCGTGCAGCAGGTGGGACCCTGCCCTCCTCCACTCACTCAGGCAGTAACACTTGGGAGCACCTTTTGGGGGGCCACCCCTATGCCACATACGTAAGCATGACCTGTCACAAAGGCCCCAGGAGACCACTCACTCAGAACTGCTCTCCCCGGCTAAGTCCAGTGTAAGTTGAAAAGAGATTGTCAGGGGTGGAGGGATGGCTCAGAGGTTAAGAGCACTGACTGCTCTTCCAGAGGTCCTGAGTTCAATTCCCAGCGCCCACATGGTGGCTCACAACCATCTGTAATGAGATCTGGTGCCCTCTTCTGTGTACATAATAAATAAATAAATCTTTAAAAGAAGAAAAAGAAAAAAAGAGATTGTCCCAGCCTCTTCCTCTGCCTCGGTAGGGAAAGATGCCCTTGTGGGCAGCCTGTCCCTGGAGTAAGGCTGAATGTGGAGAAACGCTTGGCCTCCGGGGAAGGTTGCGACTCCACGAAGGCCACAGCCTGTGCGGCTTCCAGCCTCCATCTTTGCCTTTATCTAGAACTGCCTAGGCAGATCTCTGCAGCTCCGCTCAGGGCCAAATACAGGCTGCGGCCTGGAGAGGAAGGTCATAGGAGACCTAACAGGGTGAGGAGTTCAGAGGAGAAAGGCGGCCACGGGGAGCTAGGGTGGCAGCGGCCAGGAAAGGACGAGGCCCTGGGGCCCGGAGTGACTCAGGGTGCACAGTACCCCTGAGTCTCCTTCCCTGGCTGGAACTTCATGGGAATTAGCCAGTGTGGATGTGAGAGCACGCCACCCTTTGATTTGTCAAAAAAAAAAATCCATAGCCCCAGCTATATGTAAGACCCGAGGAGAGATGCAGTTCCCATCCCTGAAGGAGCCAGAACCCAGAGTGAAGAATCTGGGGAGCCCGGGGGTTCCCACAGGGTCTGCTCCACCCTTGGTTGTCAGAGACATCTCCCTTCTCCTCACATTGTCCTGACCACACAGCCGCCTCCGGACACAGGAGGAGCCCTGCGGTGTTGAGAAGCCCAGACCCAGGAAGAAGATGATGCACCAAGTTGGTGGCATTGGGGTCAAAGCCTAGCTGTGCGGCTCTGGGAGAACACTACCCCCCCCCCCCCACTGCAAGTCACAAAATGCCAGCCAGCCCATTGCAGAGAGGTTGCCCAGAGTCCCCAGGCTGCACAGAACCCCACAGGGGCCCCTCTCCGCCTCCCTCTCCCCTTGCTGTGCCTCCCTGCCTGACCCCCTCGGCCGGCCCCCCCCCCCCCCCCCCCCCCGTCTTACTCTGGGTCTCTCTTCCCATCAGTCTCTCTTCGAGGCAGCCCGAGCAGAAGCCCACCCCACCTCCTTCCTGCTGCTTCCTCCCCCACCCCGGGTTCCCAGAGCCCAAGGCCTTCCAGGGGACCCTGTTAATAATTAAATGTTAATCTAAAAAGCAATTTGAGCTGCGGCTGGGCAGATCTGGTTAGAGATTACATTAGCATGGAGGAGGCCAGGGTAATTTTCCTTAACCCTTCTCTCGATCTCTCTAGCCGGGGAATCTTCAAGTCACGGGGCGGGTGCCGCTGATTAAACAGGCCCAGGGTTGGGCTATGGATAAGGGGACCTGTAAAAAATGATTATTTCCCGCTGCAGTTTGGGCTGGCACAAGAAGGGGATTTTCATTCTTAAGGGTGGGGGTGGGGAGCACTGCCCCTTCAACAGGAGCCTCATCACCTGCCAGGATTACTATCCCCACCCCACAGGCCAGAGGCGCCTAGGATGCCCAGCTCCACCTGCTCTTGCCTAGCCCAACACCTCTCCGTTCAGAGTTTTCGTGCCGTTTCTAGCTTCGTGCCTGGGAAAGGCACCGGAGCCATCGACGCCGGCAGTTCTGGGCCAAAGGGGAAAACCAAAACCAAAGTGGCGATCTCGGAATCTGGAGGTCGGCAGAGCGCTTGGGTGGCGGGCCTCTGTGCTGACTGGTTTTATGTCAACCTGACACAAGCCGGAGTCACTTGGGAAGAGAGGATCTCAACTAAGCAAATGTCTCCACCGGACATTTGGCCTGTAGGCAAAGTTGGCCGTGCATTTTCTTTCTTTCTTTTTTTTTTTTGGTTTTTTCAAGACAGGGTTTCTCTGTGTAGCTTTGCGCCTCTCCTGGAACTCACTCGGTAGCCCAGGCTGGCCTCGAACTCACAGAGATCCACCTGGCTCTGCCTCCCGAGTGCTGGGATTAAAGGCGTGCGCCACCACCGCCCGGTGCCGTGCATTTTCTTAACCACTGATGGAGGTGGAAGGGTCTGGCCCACGGTGGGTGGGGCCACCCCTGGGCTGGTGGTCCTGGGGTGTAGAACGAAGCAAGCTGAGCAAACCGTGAGGAGTGAGCGAGCGAGGAAGGACCATTCCTGCCTGGGCTCTGCTTCAGTCCCTGCACTGACTTCCTTCAGCAGTGGAGTGTGACCTGAGAGATGTAAGATGAAATAAACCCTTTCCTCCCCACAGTGCTTTGGGTCATGGCATCTTACCACAGCCACAGGAATGCCAAGACAGCTTCTCCCGTCACAGGCCTCTCCCCTACACGCTCTGGCCCCAGTTCTGCACTTGCTGGTCCTTGTCAGCCCTTCCTTCTGGTAGAATACTCTTTTTGTTTGTTTTGTTTTTCAAGACAGGGTGTCTCTGTATAACAGCCCTGGCTATCCTGAACTTGCTCTGTAGACCAGGTTGGCCTCAAACTCACAGAGATCCGCCTGCCTCTGCCTCCCGAGTGCTGAGATGGAAGGCGTGCGCCACCACCACCCGGCAATGTTCTTTATGATGCTTCTTGACCTTCACTTGAAGCCCAGATTCCATTGGGGCTTTGAAGATGTCCAGGGTGCAGGAGATACATGACACAGTATGACAGGTGGCTCCTAATGCAGATTCCAAACCTTTCTGCGTGGGTCACCGGGGCCTGCACACAATAGGTCCCCAGGAAAACATCTCCAGAGGGGAGAATGGACAAGATGTGGATCTTAGCAAGCGTCTCGCCCTGAGGCAGGGCAGAGGCTGCAGGCCAGAGCCCTGTCAGCACCACGGTCAGCTCCCAGAACAAGGTCCCAGGAAAGGGGTGGGGCCAACTCTGGGAGGGCAACGATGCCTGGAGCCTTGGGAACCATCTGTGCCTGCCTTTCTCCGAGCTGCCAACTTCTGGGAAGATCATATGAAGCCCCTACTGTGTGCCAAGTCCTGTGCTAACGCTGAGCCGTCAGGGGTCTGAAGAGGTAGGAAGCTCAGAGGGACAGTAAGGCAGGGAAACAGGGGGTCACCATGATGGGGTCATCCAACTCAGTCTGGGGGCGCCAAGAGGAAGGCCACCCAACAATCTCATAAGGTGACGTGACGGTACTGTGTCCTGAGCTGTGAGACCAGGGACTTGAGTTCTCTGTCCCTGAACTAAGTCGTAGCTTCACGTCTGAACTTAATTTGAACCTCAATTTCTTCATCAGACTGGCAAAATTATTCCGAGGGTAGAGGCAGTCACCATGCCTGAATTTGAGTTTGACCCTGGAAACCCACAGGGGAAAAAAAAAGTTGCTTGTGGTGGCAATTATCTGTAATCCCAGGACTCTATTTTGGGGGGGGGGGGGTTGAGACAAAGTTTCTCTGTGTAGCCCTGGCTGTCCTGAAACTCGCTCTGTAGACCAGGCTGTCCTCGAACTCAGAGATCCACCAGCTTCTGCCTCCTGAGCGCTGGGATTGAAGACGTGCACCACGGTTAACCCCAGCACTCTTACAGTGAGAAGGAAGATGGAGACTCGGGGAACATCTTGGAAGCTCCTGGACCCTGACAAGCCTGAGGTGTGCAGCAAAAACAAGGGTAACCAACCCTGCTTGGACAAGGTGGAAGGCAGGAACAGACTCCCCAAAGTGGTCCTCTGGCCTCCACACATGTGCACAGCCCCAGCCCCAGGTGCGCACGCGCACACACACAGACTACAAATTTCTAAACATTCCTTCCCATACGTAAGATGTACAGCTATGCACCAGGTCCAGTGAGCTACCTCAAGTGACAGCAACTGTAACCGACTCAACAGCAAGTAGCAAACAGTGAGTAAAGAGGACAGGGATGATCCCAAGGGACGAACACGAAGAGCCGAGACCTCGGGAGGTCTCCGGCTGCCACAGCACACACCTTGATGGCGGTGGGGGTGGGCACTAAAAGCGCCTAGTGTGTGTGAAGCCAGCCAGGCCCTACCCTCAGGAGGTCTGCTCCAGACAAGAAGTATAAACTCAGCACAGAAACGGACTTGAAGGTATAGGGCTGAGAGCTCACTGTGAAGGTTCAAAGGCGCGCGCACACGCGCGCACACACACACACACACGCACACACACACACACACGCGCACACACACACACACACACACACACACACACCCCCCAGCGCAGTGACAGAGGAGCGGTCATGACCACTGTCAGGTCACAGCTGATCCTCTCCCAGAGCCAAGTAGGTGAGTGGGGCTCACACTGTGGGGGGGGGGGGCTCTTCCAGTCAGAAGCAGGGGCTAGTGCTGATGGACCAGGTCCTAGCTAAGAAGACTTGCAGATCCCCTCCCCAGTTCTGACATTCTGAAACACTCTTCTACAGTACCACATCCCAAGGTGGGAAGTGTGGGGTCCTCCTTGTTACATCCCAGCGAAGGTTGCGAGAAGCCAGGAGTTGATAAGAACTGTGGGTGTGTCTGTGTGTTCTCTGTTGGCTCAGCACGTCACCGACATCACCACATTTAGCCCACTCTACCACAGGCACCATTGCTTTACACCCAAGGAAGCAGCGTGGAAGGGGCTGGAGCGGGATTCCTAGCGGTCAGGTGATGGAGAAAACAGAAGAGGTCCAGGGATGGGTGGGCCTCGGCCAGGGGACCCCGGGATTTATACAGAGTTGAGAGGAGGCAGGCTGGCTGGAATGGTCCTAACGTGTTTGGAAGACAGAGAGACGAGTGGTGGCAGGAGAGAAGCCATGTGGCAGGGGACTAGGATGAAGACGCTGCCCCATGGCAGTACCGATGCTAGGTTGGCAGCACCGATGCTAGGTTGGCAGCATGAACGGGGGAGCTTGTGAGCCTCGGGGAGCCACATGCGTGGTCCAGTCTCCAGCTTTCAACCTCTGCTGTGGAGCCAGGGGTGTCTGACACCCCAATTCCTGAAAAGCCCCACATCCATGCCACCCAGTCACAGGGTACCACAGTTTCCAAAGAACCCAGCACAAGAGCTGGAGCTCCTGGTTCAAATTTCAGCTCAGCTGGGAGGCTGTTTTCCTTGGCGTTCGTGGGAGGGAGGTGTATTTTTCTTCTACGTGCTTTCCGGAGCTTAACGTCTCTGCCTTGGACAAGCGTCACTTGTGTTCTGTTAGTTTTCAGAATGTTTGGGACGGGGTTTCAATCTCTGGCTGTCGGGAGACAGGAGACTCAGGGTAAATCAGTCATGGGACAGGCAGCAGCTGCTGATGGGGCGGAAGGGCTGGATGGGGGACAGACAGACAGACAGACAGGACCAGAAGCTCTGACACCAGAGGCAGAGAAAGCATTCAGCTTTTAAGGGCCAGCACAAGTGCCAGCAGGTCCCAGCCGCGACCCTTCTGCCACAGACTTGGCTCTGCGAGAGCCAAGGCCCCGCAGCTGCCACACTGCTCCTCACCCTGAGGGTCCAGGCCAAGCTTTCCACCTACCACCCATCCCCCACCCCCACTGACTTCTAGGTATTTCTAGTATCTTCCTCGGGACAGCCGACACCGCCTTGTTAACCGCCTGGCCACGATGGCTTGCTTTCTGATCCGCTAGACAGCTTTTACATTTCCGGTTCTGTCTCTCTGCACAGCGCTGTCCAACAGACCTAGGCAAGCTCCTTTTGTAAGCATAACTTCTCTATAGCCAAGAGGAGTTCAATTTAGCAATGTACCCCGCTTGATCCAACAGGTTCACGGCGAGACCTTAAGACACTGACGAGGCATGCCACGGTCCTTTCTGCACTAAGCCTTTGAAGTCTAGAGGAGACGGACTGGGCAGCCACCTGTGGACAGCACTCCATGTCCACCTGTCCCCAGCCTGTCCCTACCACCATGTTCTGCATGGTGGCAGTCCATGGCCAGCGCACTTCTTTTTTTCCTGCCTCAGCTCCAACATCTTCTTCTCCATGAAGGCCTCCTTAGCCACCGTCCACTGGGCCACAAGCCCCTCGCCACCCTTCCTTAGTGATGCCCTGTGGCACTCTCGGATCAATCTCTCGCTTCATGGCTAGGGCTCTGTGCTGCCAGAGCGCAGACTCCACTGTGCACACGCTGTAGCACACAGTAGGTATTGGAGGATGGAGGAGAGAATGAGTGTGAAGGGGTGAGCCAGGGACCCCTTGGCTGCCTACGTTATTTCACATTCTATTGAGTGGTGAGAGGCAGGAGGCTAAGGTGTGGGTGTGTGGGGTGTGTGTGTGTATGTGTGTGGTGTGTGTGTGTGTGTGTGTGTGTGTGTGTGTGTGTGTGTGTGTATGTGTGTGGTGTGTGTGTGTGTGTGTGTGTGTGTGTGTGTGTGTGTGTGTGTGTGTGTGTGTGTGTGTGTGTGTGTGTGTGTGTGTGTGTACATGCATGCATGCGGGGATGTGTGTGCACACGTGTGCATGTCCACACATACACATACCCCTCCCCACACATGCCGTGTGGAACCGAGGGTGGGCCCCCTTTCAAAATCAGTCTGCATGGGAAAATGGCCATGACAAGCACAAAGCCAAGATTGAATCAGCCATGGGCCGACTGCCGGGTGACAGTTACAAATGATCTGATGTGGGAAAGACGGGATCAGATGTATGCAGAACAAGGGCCACCCGGCGCCTGCACATGCCAGACAACAAGCTGCTTGCGGGGGCAGGTGGCTCCCCAGAGCCCGGGCTCAGCATGCGGCCCAGTGAGCTCAGGACAGGCTGAGCAGAGCCGGCACTTCCTAGGACCAGGCCCTGGACGTTGTCACGGCCCCACACCCTCCACTGAGCCTGCCTGCCCAGGTCAGCCATACTGGACACGTCTCAAACACTCTATCCCCGGGCAGACCCTCCCTCAAATGGCACCAAGCGTTTAGCTCGGGGCCTTGAGATGGTGGCTGCTGCCAGCATCTATCAAACTTGACACTTCCAAATACCCAAAGTAGAATGTTGCTTTTATAACAGGGAAGGGGTAGTTTACAGCCCCGTCCCTCTATCTTCCCTCACAACTTGAGGAGTAGGCTACCTGCCACCATTTCCAACTCTACATTGACCCTTGGGACAGGCCTCTCCCTTGAAAGGAGGCAGGGCTTCCAGACCCATGTTTTCAGTTACCTGATACAGAATGTCACCTCACTGAGACCACTACCCAAAGTACTCTGTGAAGCTAGATCCAGAGAGGCTGTGTGGCTTCTGCAGAGGCGCCCAGCAGTGATACAGTGGGGCCTCGAGTCAGGCAGGCAGGTCTTAAAGTCCACAGGAATGTCTGGGCTTTTATATGCCAATTCTCAGAGGGTTCTTTCCTATGTGGCTGGGCTGAGCCGGCTTATCTGGCTTTTGGGGTCTCCCCCACCCCCACCTGACCACATAGTTCATCATCTCAACCTATCAAACTCCGGCACAGTGGGCCGAACCCCGCCCCCCAAGGCAGGTGGGGCAGGCAGAGGTGGAGGGCTTCCTCCTGGGCTCACTGTCCTTGGGGCTGAAAACCAAGTAGTGTCCCAACCTGAGTTCCAGAGGCTGTAGGGCTGGGGAGCTCCTGAAGGAGGGGGGGGGGTCCCCTTGCTTCCTCTAGTGGCAGCTAGGCAGAGGACTCATCCCTCAGGCCTCCCATCCCCAGAAGGGCAAGCTACAGAGGCTGTGGAAGGAAAGGGATTCGTCCAAGGTCGCCTGGTGGGCCTGAACTTGAATCCATGCCTACTGGACTCTGAAGCCACCGGAAGGGGGCTAAGGGGGAGCTTGAGCCTGAAGGTAGGCACTGGCCCCGACTGGGGTGGGCACTGGGCTACTTTCTCTGGCCACTGTCTTGGCCCTGCTTAGCTGCCATGATGTGGGTCAAGAGGCTGAAGCCCATGGGGCCATCTAAGGCCAGTGAACTTGTCCTCCACACCCCCAGCACCATCATGGTGTCCTACTGACCCAATTTCTATTTCCACCAAGCACCACTCCCGTCTGTCCCGGCAGGTTCGGCTCCAGGAAGCAAAAAACAGCTCTTCAGCTAAAGTGTGAACCCCAAACTGACGTCTAACCCATCTCTGCCACTCCACTCACCAGCAGGGCTGTCCTTAGCCACGGAGTCCCTTGCTGCCTCAGTGTCCCCTTCTAAACTGTGACATCAGAAACCACACCTGCTTCTCTCCGTGGCTGCAGTGAAGGGCTAGGCTGGGTGACACCGGCTGAGGAGAGCACTCCCATGTCACTCGCTCGCTCTTGGCGGAGTCAGGGATCTGTCCATGGTGGCCCCGCAGCAGCGGGGAGGGCCGGGGACTCAGTCCTCAACTCCGAGAGAGAGGGGAGGGGGCTCCACAGGGCACATTCACCAAACCTTTTCTAAGCACCCGCATGCACCAGACTGCAAGACCCACAGAAGACAAGGCTCACGCCAGCAACCTGAACCTCGGGCCCTGGGATTTCAGGGGAGCCGGGAGAGCACTATGCAGCTTCCTGGGAAGGAGGGCCTGACTGGACTTCTGAACACTCCAGGGTCAGGGGAGCCCAGCAGGGGCGGGTGCACCTAGTGAGCCAGGAGAGCTCAGCAAACCACAGCAGATGGCGAAGCACCACAGGGGAAGGGTCCAGGAGTGAAACTTCAGCCCTCGGCCTCCCACTCCATCCTCCTAACCTCACTGGAGCGGGGACTGCTACTATCCCGGTGTTCTAGGAGGAGAGACCGAGGCACAGTCACATGTAAGCCTTGAAATTGTAAATCCCCTGCCTCAACCTTCTGAGAGTCAGAAGGTACAGTTACAGCTAGACAAAGGGTCTGAAGTCCTTCTAAGCATCAGGAAAGCATGGGGCAGAGGGAGGCTGTGTGGGCGATGTGTAAGGAAGGACACAGGCTAGAGACCCAGGGGTCCTCACCTGCAGACCGGAGAGCGGGCGTGCTAAAGGGCAACTGGGATTCCCACTCAGCCTGGAGCTTTCCCATTGGCCAGTTGTGGCAGGCTCGGGCAGGACCACTCATCTCTCCCTGCTCTGGTCACCCCATCTCTAGAAAGGTGTTCATAACAGACCTACCTACCTTACAGACCCAGGAGAAGAAATTTGGTACACAATAAATACTACTCATTGATTAAGAAAACAAAAAACTAAAAACCACATGCCTTTAATCCCAGCACTCGGGAGGCAGAGACAGGCGGATCTCTGTGAGTTCGAGGCCAGCCTGGACTACCAAGTGAGTTCCAGGAAAAGGCGCAAAGCTACACAGAGAAACCCTGTCTCGAAAAACAAAAAAAAAAAGTAAAGGGTTGTAGGTCTGGCTTAGTAGTTGAGCATTTGCCTCATGTGGTCTTGGGTTCGATACCCAGCACTTTAAAGATAAAATAAACCAAGAGCTGATAGCCTAAGCCCATGCCCAGCCAGTGTGGGGATGATGTGGTCACTGGGCCAGCTCCTGTCTCGGTCCAGGTAGGTGCCAGGAAGAGGGGCGGCGGCGGCGGCACATCTCAGCCTTGCCAGGGCACATGCTGGCACGCGCGTGTGTGCTCGCGCTTCTGTGTGTGTTGCTGCTGCTGCTGCAGCTTCTATGCAAACATGTTAATTTGTTTTCATTTTGTGTTTTTTTTTCCTTCGCAGGATAATTGGGTGAGTTTGAAGTCTTGGCGAGGCTGCTGATTATAGCTGTTTGGGTGGTGCCCTCACGGGGCTTGGGCCCTGCCTCCTGCCTCTGGTGGAGCAGACGCAGTGGGGGGTGTTCTCTCGGGGGCGTTTGGGGGGGACCCGGGGTGGGTTCTGCGGGCTGGAGGGCTGACCCGGGACCTCTGACATGCTCCCCACCCAGACAACATGGCATCGCTAGAGCGTGCGCGTCTGCCTGCACACAGTTTCTCTTTGTGCTGCCGACTGCATGCAATTAAAAAAAAAAAAAAGAAAGGAAAAGAAATGCGGCTGCTTTGGCAGTGCATGCCTGCCATTCTAGCATTTGGAGGCTGAGGTAGGAGGACTCCAGGAGGTCCGGCACAACCTTGGCTACCTACGGAGCGAGTTCGAGGCTACAGTGAGACTCCTCCGAAACAAAACCCAGAAAATGAACTTTTTCACTCATCTCTTGGTCATCAGGACCAAACCAACCTGACAGCTCACCTTTCTGAGGTCAAGTGGCAGCTGTTCTGTTGGGAGGTGGGTGCCTGTGTTTTCCACTCTGGAGAGGGGTGTAGCTTTGGGAACGGATGGTCTGAGGCTCAGATCTGGGTTCCTCTCAAAGCCCAGGTGACCTTAGCCATTTTCCAGATTTCTGAGTCTTCTCTTACCTGAGACCCCCACCTACCTAGCCTTGGGATTCAAAGACCATGGCTGGATATGACAAGCATCGGAGGGCCTCAGAGACCAAGCTGAAACTGGGGCTCTCTGCCCTGTGGGCATCCTGCACTTGACCCCATCTTTGGACTCACAGGGTCCAAGCTAAGGCTGGGGCTCTCTGCCCTGTGGGCATCCTGCACTTGACCCCATCTTTGGACTCACAGCATTGGCGCTGTTTGTGTCTGCCCACCCTTTAGTCAGGGACCAGTGTCGGAGGCTGGGTCATCTTTGGCTCTCATCCTCTACGTCAAACCGTACATAAAAACCACTGTATCAAGCTGTAATGTTTGACTACTCTATCTCATCGGGGTTCATAAGGGCCTGGCCCCATGGGGGCACACAGTAGGCCCACAGCAAATGAGGTGATTGGCGGTGGAGGCTCCGGATTATGTGGTGGTGGTGGTGGTGGTGGTGGTGATGATGGTGGTGGTAGTGGTGGTGGTGGTGGCGGCAGTGTGAGATGACAGACTTCCGGCTGGTCCTGGGGGTGGTGGGCAAACCTCTGAGAAGGGCTTGGCCTCTTCATCACATGGGGTGGCAGCTGGCAGCACCCCTCCCCCACGGAGAACCACAACAAAGGGTCCTCTATTTCTCTCTGAGCATTTGTTCCTGGCCAGGCTGGGCCACACCACCCTCTCCCCGCTCTGCTGGCCGCCCAGCCGGCTGAGCAGACACAAAGGCCAGTGTGTCCCTGTGGAGCCGGCCTGGGCCCCAGAAGACCCTGCGCACAGAGAGCGCATGAGGCTCAGAAGGGTCCTGGGAGGGTGCGCGGGTGCGTGGCGGTGAGGCTCCCCACCCAGGTGCAATGGGGAGGGGACAGAGGACAGGAAGGGGTCTCGGATTCGAGGTCCAGCTTCTGCACCTCCTAGTCACATAACCCTGGGGGGGACTGAACCTCGCTTCGCTTCCCCTCTGTAGAGAGGGGCCGAGGACAGTGACATGTCCAGCCACCTGGGATGTCACGAGTTTGGGGCATTGTTCCACTTGAGGGATAGAAGGTAGGCAGGCGCCTCACAAGCATAAGCATCCATGTGCATCTCTTCAGTTTTACTCGGGAAGTTGATGAGTAAACCGAGGAACCCCCCCCTACCCCACCCCACCCCCGTCCTATCCAGCAAAGTCCCAAGCTGATGGCGCTGACCCTGAGCCAGGCTCTGAGGCCCTGTCTAGGTGGTGGTGTGACAGCAGCTGCTGGGTATTAAGCACCTACTGTATACAGGGACGGGAGCTACCTCATCTCCTCCCAACCCCACCGCTGCTCTGGAAGGGCGGTAACAGGATGGCACCATGGTCAGAGACTGGAACCCACCAACCAGGGCTCAAAAGCCTTACTCTCCCTGTACAGAAGAGGATGTTCACCCTCAGAGGGTCTACAGTAACATGCGAAAAGAGACTCATGACATCTCCAGGTCCAGCAAGCCTGACATCTTTTTTGTTTGTTTGTTTGTTTGTTTTTTGAGACATGGTTTCTCTATGTAACAGTCCCAACTGTCCTGGAACTTGTTTTGTAGACCAGGCTGGCCTCGAACTCACAGAGATCCACCTGCCTCTGCCTCCCGAATGCTGGGATTAAAGGCATGTGCCACCACCGCCCAGCAAGCCCGACATTTCAACCAAGGGGATATTCCCCTAAAGGCCCAGGGTAGGAACTGAAACCCACTGGTCATGTCCTGGTGCCTGGCTATATAGGAGGCAGGAAACCATTCCAGGAGCTACACTAGGCTTTGTAGGCTGCCATTCCACCACAGACCTTGGAAACAGTCTTTAGCAGGTTTTTATTTTCTTATTTCACTCCTTAGACTCTGAGGACCGGAGTCCTAGAAAACCTGCAGCCTGCAGAGGGTGGGGCCAGAGATCTGGGCTTCTCACTCGACCACTCATTGTCCATGCTGACACCCCCCACCCCACCCCACCCCCCGCCGGACCCTTGACCCTTCCACACAACATCTCCCTGTCCCCCTCCTACCCGCCTGAGCTGGGGCAGCCAAGTGAACAGCGGAGCACCAAGTAATTAAGACGACGCACCATCCGGGTGCCTGGGAACACTGTGGAGTTTCCCTTTTATGTTTATAGCAATTGTATGAAAATGTGCGACACGGAGCGGCACCAGCTGACAAACGAGAGACGAGGCAGACAGGATTCCGGGCCGGCTTTTTTCTGGGCCTGATTGGCATTAATTGTGAGCGTTTACAAAGCACAACTCGGCGCCTGACACTTGCTTCAAGCGAACGTTTCCTTCTAATAGTTTTAATGATTACATCGGGAGCTGGTGATCACCACGGGGTGCGGGGGGGAGGCTGCCTGGTGCCTGACTTCCCGGCTACCTGCTGCAGGAGGGCTGTGCCAAAGGGCCAGGGTTGGGCACAGGACCGAACCCCAGTGTGGGCCTCGCTGCTGGCACCTATGGTGGTTGCCAGTTTAAAATGCTGAACAGGAAACACTGGGGAGCCCCGGGGTGGGGGTGGGGTGAGCAGAGAGGGGACACCGGTCTGGCTTTGGCTGGAGGCCCTTGGTTCCTCATGGACTAGGAAGGACCCTACAATGGCTGGTCGCAGTTTTCTTACTGTGTGACTTTGGCTAAATCTCTTCTGAGCTCTGGACTTGGTCCTCTTACCTGTCAAGAGGGGTAAGGATTCAGACATCTCTGGCCTGTCTCCAGATGCATGACCCTGGAGAACCCTCTATCTCTCAGTCTGTTTCCCTTACCTGAAACGGACTTAAAGTGATTTCTAGACCCTAGGAAAAGGGGGGCATGGGGAAACCCCGAATTCCTGACAAACCAAGACCTTATACTGCTTCCTCCCTGGAGAAAAGGCTGCAAATCCCAGACTGACTCACTAGCCCTCTCATTCACACTCTAGCCCGCTCACTCACACTCTAGCCCGCTCACTCACACTCTAGCCCGCTCACTCACACTCTAGCCCGCTCACTCACACGCTAGCCCGCTCACTCACACGCTAGTCCGCTCACTCACACTCTAGCCCGCTCACTCACACGCTAGTCCGCTCACTCACACTCTAGCCCGCTCACTCACACGCTAGTCCGCTCACTCACATGCTAGCCCGCTCACTCACACTCTAGACTGCTCACTCACTCACTTGCTCACGTCCACTCACTCAGGCCCTCACCCGAGTGCTCGCGTACTCAGATGCTCACAGACCCACGCGTGCGCTCGCTCACTCACTCACGTGCTCACTCCCTCATGTGTGCGCCTGCTTGTTCGTGCAATCACGTGCTCAGGTACTCACTCGTGAATTCCCAGAGCCATCAAACGCCCGATTAGGAGCCTGGGAAGGCATCAGGGGACAGGGCTAAGAGCCTCTGAAGGGCCTCCTTGACAGGGCCCAGAGCCTCGCGATCAAGGGACATGACAGTTCTAAACGTACTTCACGTGTAGAGCTCTGCCATCCTTATCTCCAATCTACAGCAGAAGAAACTGAGGCACAGACAAGGAGAGACAGACTAGAGTCAGTCTGGGAAATAATCCTGGACAGACGGCGTCAGAGGCAAATCCTCTCAGAAGCTGCCGAGCACAGCCCCTCGAGCCCTGGGGGGGCTCCCCCAATTGCCCTTCTGTCTTGGCAAGGACTCAAATGCACAGCCAGGCAGGGCATCAGGGCAAGGGGCATCGGGGACACGGCAATCGGTGATGCCGTCAGCCCCACGTCCAGGGTTCCACTTCCTAGAAACCCGACACTCTCTCATACATGGCTACACGCTAAGTCCGGCCAGAGGTCATGGGAAGCCCCGCCAGGTATATGAGAAGGGTACCCATGGCACATGCAGAGGCCCAGAGATGTGAGAGAATCCAGCGGGGTTGGGAGCAGCTGGCTGAGCCCTGCTGGCCTTGCCAGGTTCACCCTGAAGAGTGTTCCCAAGATGAACCCCAATTTCCGTGCTGGCTTTAGCCAAAAACCTCTCACAATATTTTTCAGTTAGTTTGGGATGGCAGTGGGGAGAGAGAGAGGAAAAAAAAAAAAGAAAAGAAAAGAAAAAGAAAAAAGAGGGAATTTTTTTTTCCCTTTTGCATATGGTGGCACAGATGGGCCCATGATCCGTAAAAACTGTCTGCAATTAAACTCCCACTTTGCATGGCTGGATTTTGTCAGTCGTCTGAACCATGAGTGGAGGGCTCCACACTGACAGACAGGAGCGGTGGGGGGTGGGGTGGGGGGTGAGGCAAGATTCCTCAGGATGGGCAGCAGCCCAGGGACCTCGGATGGGGACCTGATGGATGGCTGGGTGGATAGGGAGTGACAGGGGACACATATCAGCTCTTTCTCTAGGTAGCCCATGGCGTTTACCAGGACAGCCAGAGAGCTGGGTGGGGCCTCGGCTAGGACTGGGTGGCAGGACTGCAGGTGAGGTGGAGAGGGAGGCTAATCACGGTCAGGCCCTGCCAGAAACCGGGTCTGAGGCCTGCAACGGGGGCGGGAGGGTAGGTGCCCCCGCCGCAGCCCGCCACGATGGGGGTTCCTTAACCGCAGTCCAATTTGCAGGTGCAGGGCCAAGGAGCCAGAGCCTGGAGCCCGGTTGGCAGGAGGGGATGGAAAACGGTGCCAGGAAGAGCTGCCAAAGGCCAGAACCGACGCACTCTGGTCCCCGGAGGAATGAGTCCAGCCTCCACTTAGGGGAAGCAGGTAGGGAAACCAAGGCGCGTGCCAAGACGCTCTCAAGGATCTGAGCCGGCTCTGCCAAACTAATGGGTTTTGCATGGGTCAGACTCTTCCCACGGGCTTCCTCCTGCTACCCCTGGGCTCCTAGAGCGGGTCGACGCCGGCTCCAGCTGCTGCCCTGGGATGCTCCGTTGTTTGGGTTAACGAATGCCTCATTTGGCGTTGGGACATCCTGAGATCACTAATAATTGTCCCATGATGGAAGAAATAAGGCCCTGCTGGACCTTTCCCTGCCCGCTCCACGCTGGGAGAGAAAAGTCATAAAAACAGCTTGCTATCTCAGCTACTGAGGCTCCGACTGGATGTCACTGCTAATTGGGTATCACACCCTTGTCTTGTTCTCTCAGAAGCTAAATCAAGGAAGCGCCACTGCCGCGGACTAATTATATCTCCGGCCTGCAGCTTGTCTCTCCCTTTATTGAGTTAAAAAATGGTCACGAACCTTCATCTTTCATCCCCCGCCCCCCGCCCCCCCCCCCCAGTGCCGGGCCCACACTGTCCTCCGGGCGAAGCTGCTCAGGTGCACACTGTGCAGTGGAAGGTCGAGGAGAGGCCCCCAAGACAAGGCAGGGCTGTGGAGGGCTGAGAAGGCCCCTGCCCCGGGTACCTGCTTAGCCTCCTCCCTCCCCGGCCACTCCCATGCCAGGCCTGGGTATTCCAGCTTTAATGGAGAGGGGGACTCTGGGCTCGCTCCACCTAGCAGCTGGATCCCCTGGGTGCTGGTGGCAGGGGGAGCATTTCTGCCCTGTAAGCACGCATGCATTCATTCAACCTACCTGGATGTCTACCTACTGTGTACTAGGCACTCTTGTCTACAGCTTCTAGTAGCCCGGAAGCAGGTAGTATCAAGCACAGCACCCTCATTAGTAGAGGTACTAGATACTGAGATGGTACCTCATGGCTCCTCTGCTCAAAGCTGCCTCCACCAAATGTCAAGGCCAGCATGTAGCTCCTTCCAGTCCCCTCCCAGTCATATCCTGAGGGCCCTTTCACCTAAACAGTCCCACCCACCTGTCACGCTGTCCCTGCCACACTGCCTCTCAGTCCTTCAGGCTTCAGAACACATGGCAGCTTGTTCAGGAGGCTGTCACATCTGCCTGGCACTCCTGGGCTGTGGCCTTTGGGTCCCAGGTTTGAAGTGTGTCAAGCTATACTGCTTAACAGTGCTGAACTTCAGCCTTCTCATCTTTGAAATGGGCCGAACTCTTCCTAGAGGTATAGAGAGGCGTGTGGGTGCCCTGTGGGGTGATGAATGAGAGGGTGTCTGGGAAGAACTCGGTAAGCACTAACTGTAGAGAAATTCCAGGCTACAGGTGCTTTGGAACTTGTATGGCGGGTAGTAACTGACCCCCACACTTAAATAGTTCTGAAACAACCCCTAGACTCAAAGAAGGCCCCTCACCATCTCCAGGTATGATCCCCTGGCCCTCTGAACCACAGACGGCAGAGGGACCCCTGAGCTCATTACGGCCAGGCCGTGTTTTAGCTCATAGGCCCTAGTGACTGATTGGCGCTGGATGCCCAGAGCGCTGGAAGGAGCCCAAGGTCAGGAAAAGAACGAGGCAGAGGAAGAGGGCAGCGACTGATTGGCAATGTCTGCCAAGGGCACCCTGGCAGAAGGGGAGCCGGGCCTGCCACAGGACTGACCATCCTTGACATTTTAAGGGATGCGCTTGCCTCTGGGTTGAGCTAGGGGGCAACTTGCTCAAGGTTGTGCAGAATGTGGAGAGCTGGCTAGTCAAAAGTAGGCCCCTGGGCTCCTGCTCGGGCATCTCCCTAGGACAGCCTGCCCGGTCCTGCCCTCTACAGAAGAGGACCCTGCTCACCTGCCATGTGGCCCTGGCTAGAGACTTCCCCTTCACTACAATGAGCCTCACTTCTTCACTTAAACAACAGGGATAAAACTGCCCTTGGCGGGACAATAGGAGCCTTAAATAAGGATTCCAAAGGTCATGGCAGGAAGCTGGGTCTAGCACACAGCAGATGTCAACGGTGATTCTTATGACAGAGGAGTTGAAAGGGGGAAGGACCATGCTGGGCGGTGGTGGCGCACGCCTTTAATCCCAGCACTTAGGAGGCAGAGCCAGGTGGATCTCTGTGAGTTCGAGGCCAGTCTGGTCTACAGAGCGAGATCCAGGACAGGCTCCAAAGCTACAGAGAAACTCTGTCTCGAAAAACCAAAGAAAAAGGGGGGGGGGGGGGGGCGGACCAGAAAGCAACAGGACCTTCCCCTCCAGGGAGCCCTCCCTGCTCTAAGTTTCTACCTGAGTGCCCACATGCTTTGAGAGAGCTGAGGCCTGCAGGGACCGGGGCCATCTCACCCCCTGGCTCGCTGGCACAACAGCCACACACAGTGAATCCCTCTATTGTGGCAGTCAGCCCAATCCAGCCTCTCCCTCAGCGCTCACCACCTTGTGTCCAGTGCCAGGAGCGGAGAAGCCCTCTGGCTGGGCAGCAATGGGCATTCCTGTTCACCGCCCACCAGCTCGCATTTCAGCCAGACCTCACAGCCTTCCTCTCAGGTGGACTCTGGGCCCACCTGACAGATGAGGAGCCTGTGGTCACACAGATGGCGAGGGTGTATGGGCCTGGAGAAGCTGCTATGTCTGCCTCCAGATCAGTGCCAAACTAGGCCTTGGCTCTGCCAGACGGCTGGACGGCCGGAGCCAGAAGTGAATCTTGAAGCAGACAGCTGATGGCGGGACTCTTTCCTCCCAGGGAGGCCCCTCTCCCTACAGACCCTGGGTCATTAAGTTCTGTGTCTACACGTCTTAGAGCCTGGTCACAGCCAACGCCTCTGGCCTCACCTCCTGACCTCCCAGGCCATTGTCCCCCGGGCCTCTATACAATAACAAGATCTCCTGGGTGGGCGGGGGGGTGGGGGGGGGGGCGGGCAAACAGCTGCTAGAGCTGGGGCAATGGCTTGATCTGGACAGCTGAGGTGACTGGGCAGGACCTGAGCGAGTGTCCTGGACACACAAAATTTTCCCACCCACAGCCCATAGGGGAACTGCCATTGCCAATAAACAACCAGGAAACTGATCTGGATGGGAACACACATACCCAATGAGGAGAGAGACTAGGGTTCCACCCCAGACAGGCCTAAAGACCCAAGGCCCCTGCTGAGCTCCCCAGTCCCTAGGCCATGATGAAGTCCCTCCTCCCTTGGACCACATGGGACCCTTGGCTTGGACACTGAGATGATTCCCTCCCCCGCAACACCCTTATGAGTTTCTCTCTCCTTGACCCACTCTCCCCTCCCGTAAGCTGTCCTTTTCGGACCACGCTAAGGGTACTCCCTCTGCCAGCTTGACACCCCCACGCATCCTGGGTTGGGCAGATTCTCCGCCCCTCTGTCAGGAAGCCCTCTCTGAGCAGCTGCAGCCTTTCCCTCGTGGGGATCCCTCCACCCTTGCGCCTACCCAAAATATCTGAAGGCCTCTTCTCCCAGAGGCCCCAGCAACAGTGGGCACACCAGGAGTCCCTCATCAAGACCGAGACTGTGTGTCTATGCAAGTCCAATCACCCCTCCTCACTGCCCATGTCCCCACCCCCACCCTGACTACAGGAATCCACCGCCCTCCATCACCCGCCACTCCCTGGCTCTGTGACCACGGGCACGAACTCATCCTCTCTGTGTCCCCCCCAGTGAAAGAGATTAGGGGACCTGAGAGGGACTGAGATATCTATGGGTCATCTGGCTCCTCAGGGGCCTCTATTTCCCCATCTCTGAAATGGCACTAACTCCACTAGGGACCGATAGGAGCGCCCCACCAGCCACCGGCTCCGCTTGCCTTTTGTTTGAGGCTCGCAGTAGGCCCCCAGCTGTTTCTCAACTAAGCAATCAGTGGTCCAGGTGGAAAGAATGCACACACATACCCCCCCTCTCCACGCGCCCCCCCCCACAGCCTCCACCCCTTCGCAGAATCCCTCTCCCCACCCCCAGCCCGGGCAGACTAAAATAGTCATTAAGCAGGTTTCAAAAGATGTCAGTAGCTTATAATTATAGTCGACATCCTTCTGAGATAAAAGTGATTACCTTGGATGCAAATCGCTTAGCAACCAATCAGGGCGGCGGGCGGCGCCCGCGGAGGTGACCGGCCGGCAGCGCAGCCCTCCTCCCTCGGCCGGCCGCACCGCACAGGCGGCGAGGAAGCGCACAATAGCTCTTGACACGCAAATGGGTTAACACAATAAAGGCGGCTCCGGCCGGTGCTGGGGGAGAGCAGCAATTCCCGGCCCGCGGGAGGTAATAAAGCGGCCCTTTTGTGCGCGCCTCCTCGTTCTCACCCCCGCCCAGCCCCAAGGAATCGCTGCCTGATTGAATTACGGTTCATGAATACGAGCTGCTTGCCTGCTTCCTCTGGCTGGGGAGGGTTGGCAAAGCACAGTGGGCAGGCGGGAGGGAGGTTGGGGGAGGACACCCTGGCCAGGCCCCAGAGCCCCCTGGCACTCAGATGGGAGCCACGTGTGCTCAGCACCATGCGGGCTCACCACGTGGGGGCCCCCTTGCTGAGGTGCTGGAAGGGTAGGGGACCCCAAGCCCAGAGCTGGGTCTTCTGCTTTGGGCTCCAAGACCCTGGGAGAGCTGGAGATTACGCTCATAACAGGTATACACTACATTTATCGAACGCTTACTGTATGCCGTGGCCTGCAGTAGCCCTGGCGGAATGCCCACCACGCCCCTGGGAAGTGGGTGCCGCTTGTAGCTCTTCACAGATGAGGAAACCAAGCCTCAGAGGGTCAAAGCCACGCAGCGGGGTCACACAGCCAGTCGGTCCCAGACCCAACCGTCCCAGAGGCTGGTTCTCTGCCGTAAGCCTCTCTGGGAAGCTTCAGGTTTCTTATCACAGACATCAAGCAACTAGGCAGGGCCTAGACCTAGTCTAGCTGCGAGGCTCCAAAGATCAGGTCACTGGAGACTCGTGAAACGACCGGGCACGGCGAGGAGGGAACCTTAAGTGGAGGCTGCCCCACCGGAGACTCCAGGATACAAGCCACATCCGGGCCACCCTGCCCCAGTCAACCCTCAGATAGCTCTGAACCACTCACTCCTCTGGGACAGCCCGGACTGCTCTTCTATATGTCCCTTTGGGGACTCATGTCCCATCTTCTTCACATATTGCGCCCCCCCCCCCCCCCCCCCCCCCGCTGCTGGGCCAGGAGCTCCACCCATTAAAATGCACCCAGTCTTGAGCCTGCCACCAGCAGAGCCTGCCAGCTCTGGGTGGCTGAGGTCCCTGGGTGACCCAGGGCCATCACAGGCCCCTCTAAGCAAGCCCAGGGGGCCGAGCAGAGGACACACGGGAGCTGGCTTCTTGACTATCTCTGCCAGGTGGGCTTCAGGCTACACATTCCTCCTCCTCGTCCTCCCAGGGCTACAGAAAGGGGCCCAGCCCAGCAGGTGAGGGCCACAGGCTGAGGTCACAAGGCCTGGCAGAAGTTGCCACTGTGCTCGACTGGTCTCTCACCCAGGAACCCATCCCAGGGCAGGGGTGCCTCCCCTTGTGCCAGTGTGTGTGTGAGGTTGGGAAGGTCCTGCTGCAGATTCTAAAAGCCAGGGCCACTGAGGTCCTGGCTGAGCACCTACAAAAAGACCATCCCTTCCTTGGCTCGAGCCTCGGGTCTCTCATCCGCAAAATGGGTCACGGCGGCACAGGGCCACCCCAAGCAGCAGCTGAGATGCTGCAAAATGCCTGGCACTCTGGGAGACGCTGGGTAAACTGGCAACTCCCCCTGCTTGTCGTCTGGCGCTCGCTGCCAAGCCCGGGGAGCCGCCGACGGAAGGGAACAGAAGGAGTTACCCAACCCGACAGCCTTTCCCTCCGCCTTGGCTGAGGGAGTGTAAATACTCCACAGAGGGCCTCCAACCGCCTGTGTGTGTGTCTCTGGCGCGCACTCCAAGTTTGTTTCTAAACTGGGAAGTGTCGAGAGGCCGCGCAAACAGCCCTGTGCCCGCAGCCTCCCCCCCCCCCGCCCCTCCCCACCCCCCAATCTGCTGTTCTAGTGCTGTCCCCGGAAGCTTGTGTTTAAGGAAACTGTTTCAGCTGGAAATACCACCGCCACAGCAAACCCCCAAAGCAGCCCTCCTGGTGGTGTTTATTGACCTGTTAGAAGAAAATCCCGGGAGGAGGAGGAGGAGGAGGAGGAGGAGGAGGAGGATGGGAAATGCTGTCTGTACTGAGAAACCGGGGCCGGCTTCTCAGAATGCCCGCTGCTCATTCCTCCTCACTCTCACCTGTCCCCTCACCGTGGGAGCCATGAGGCCAGGTTCCCCCACCGTTCCTAGGAATTCGACTGTGGATGTTTCACCTGTATCTAATCCTGGCAGTCATTGCTGGGCTGGGCATAGACGTGGCCCAGGAGTTCTCGGGGCTCTGCACTGTACAGGGCTGCTGTGAGCCTGTGGTGGGGAGAGGGGGTTCTCGCCGTCCCCACCCATCCCCCCCTCCCCCGGCCCTGGCAGAGATGGACACATTCAGACCTTGGCTCCGACTGGCCCTGCATTTGCTTAATAAGCATCCATCACACCGCTTGTCAAAATCATCTTAAACACCGGAAGGAGAGTGGCTTAGGCAGGGAGTTCCAAGCTGGGCCAGGGCCCCTCACCTTGGGGTTGAACAGCAGGGGGTGGGGGGTTCCCTGGACAGACACACAGACCAGGAAGGTCGCAGCTCCTCTCTCTCTGGCTGGGAGCAGCACACTCCCATTCTCAAGAGAAGCAGCCCTGCTTTTCTGTGGGGACCCCGGGAACTTCGGTTGCTGGCTGGGTAACATGGTGGGGGTCACGGGGGCCTCCTTTAGAGCATCCTGCTTACAAGTGGGAGGCTGCTCTTCAGGGAGCTGGGGGCTCCCAGGAGACGCAGGGGAGAGTCCGGAACACCTGTCCTTAGGGGCAGGAAGCCTCGGCGGCGGCGGGGACAGCTGGCACTGGCTCCCTCCCCCACCTCAAGTGGTGACTGGGGATTTAGGTCATAAGATTGCAGCGGAGAGGATGGGAGGCGATGGCCTTCACCTCCTATTACCACCCGAGGGCACCCGGCTCTGGCCATTCTGGCTCTGGGTTCAAGGCCAGCTGCGCTGTGGCCACAATCCTCTGACATCAGAGGTCAGGCAGTGATGTCACATGCAGCCCGCTGGGACATGCCGTCTTGGTGAGTTATTTGTTAACAATAGAGACACACATGTCTTGCCTCAGAGGACACGATCCTCAGACAGAAGTTTTGGGACTCCACACCTCTGGCCCTTCAAGGTCTCAAAGGTTGCTTTGGAGACCCTCCATGCTGGCTCACCCTGGATGTTCCCCCAATCAATCCCTACAAACTACAAGAGTTCCCCGGGAAATTTCCAGGGGGCAGAGCCACCTTTGTTAGCTCCATGGGTGGGGTGACCTTCCCTCTCTGGCATCTGCCGAGGCCCAGCAGAATACCCACCAGGGGTCCCCACCCTCCACTCCAGCCTGTCCATATAAGTTATGTGGGCAGGACAGGGGCTGACAAGAAGCCCTGCTGCTTCTGGGCGCTCCACAACCTAGGGCCCCCTTGAGGGCCGGTCCAGATTGCCCGGTTGCCAGAGGCTGCTCCCAGCTCCAATCCCAAAATCCCGAGCCCCGCAACTCACTGTGTCAGCCAGGCAGGCGAAGGGCACCAAGTCTCAGAGGCCACGACGCTCCAATCTGCGGGTCGCGGCCATGCAGGGGTGGGTGATAAAGATTGCCCGAGGAAGGCCCTCCCCCCCGCTTGGGGGGGCCGATGCTTTTCTTCGGCTGGGAAGGGGAGCTGTCGGTGAGGGCGATCCCTACGCCCGAAAGCGCCGTCCGAAGTCGGGGAAGGGGGTTCCTCTGCTTCAGCACCGGTCACGTCCGCCCGGGACCCCGGCCGCTCGCGCGCTCAGGCGGTGCATCCTCGCCGGAGACTGTGCTCCATGCGTCCGGCGGGAGGCGCTGCGCCTCCCTTCAGGGCCCGGCTCACCGCGGCAGCTCTGCCCGCGCCTCTCCCAGGGCGCCCTCTCCGTCCGCTCTGGGAGGCCGGCGGCCGCGGCCCCTCTCGCCAGCCCCAGCTGCAGCCTGTCTTTGTTGCTTCCTCTCGCTTGCCCGCCCGCCCTCTGCTTGCAGCTCCCGGGTTTGCCCGGGGGGTGAAGAGTCCGTCTCCTCGGAGGATTGCACGCACCTGCAGCGGCCCCGGTTCCTCGCCCGGCGTGCACCGGCCCCCGCAGGTTGCAGAGAGCAGCGCCGAGAACGCACCGGCCCCTCCTCCTCCTCTTCCTCCTCCTCCTCCTGCTGCTGCTGCTGCTGCTGCTCCGAGCCCCGGGTGTGGGGGGAGGGGAAGCCGGCGAGCAGCGGCAGTGGCAGCCGCAGCGAGCGACAGAGGCTGGGATGCAGCCTCGCGGGCCTTGGTGCTGAGGACCAGCAAATCCAGCTGGCGCAGGGCAGACTCGAGGATGGAGAGCCGTGCAGCCGGCGTGGGGCTCGAGCGCTGCAGCAGAGGCGATGCACCGGTCTCTCCCGCGCCTGTGGCCCCGGACAACTCGCGGGGCTCCCGGGGCTGTCGCCTCGTACCGCCCGGCACCCTCGCCTAGCCTCGGGCCCCGGTCTCGGCCCGGCCTGGCCGGCGCGCGCAGCCTCTTCGCCGAGCTGCCGGCCCGGCAGTGCTGCCCGCTGCTCCGCTCCGGCGCGACTGACAGGCGCGAGCGCCCGCTGCAGCCGCGGCGTCTCGCCCCCGGCCCGCCCCCCGCGGCACAGCCCAATCAGCAGCAGCCGAGAGGCGGTTACCACGGTGACGCGGCGCCGCGTCCTCCGCGAGGCGGGGCCGGGGGCCGCCACGCGCGCTTTTCGCGGCAAAATTCAAAGGCCGGCAGGGCGGCTCTCCAACCTCTTTTCCCCAAGCTGGGATGAGGCGGGGCCTGCTCCTAGAGGACTTCAACTCCCGGCATGCTGCGCGCCTAAAGCCGGCAAAGGGGCCCCGACTGGGAGCGCAGAGCATGCTGGTAGTTGTAGTCCCTTTGTTGAGCTCCTAGGGTTGGGAAAAAACAGTATTATTTATGGAGTGCCTATTTGAGGGTAGGCACTGTGTTAAGTGTACCATCTGCATTATTTTGTTTACTCTTGGAACAGACCTTATGAGGAGTGTGTTAAAGATAATAAAAAGGTTGGCGTGCAGCTAAATGGTAAAGGGTGCACAAGTGTGCATGGCCCAGTGTCAGTGACACACACACACACACACAGAGCACACTAACACACATAACAAAGTGCATACTCTACCCAATCTTCAAAACTGTGAGATCAGCATTATGACCGACATTTTACCGTTTGGCACTTATTAAAACGGAAAGGAGCCGGGCGGTGGTGGCGCACGCCTTTAATCCCAGCACTCGGGAGGCAGAGGCAGGCGGATCTCTGTGAGTTCGAGGCCAGCCTGGTCTCCAAAGCGAGTACCAGGAAAGGCGCAAAGCTACACAGAGAAACCCTGTCTCGAAAAACCAAAAAAAAAACAAAAAACGGAAAGATGTGAAGGGTCCATGAATGTCTTGTTCCACGGAGTTTGGGTATGGTGGTGGGGTTTTGTCATCGACGCTGAGACCTGTGGAGCACAAACTACGTGCTGAGTTCTTTGTAAGCTACATTCCACAGATGTGTACTGTGACCTCAGAAGGCAGGCACCAATATCCTCTCAGTATGCTGTTCACGCTGGTCTCAAATTCCTCGCTTCAAGCAATCCTCCTGCCTCAGCCTCCAGAGTGCTGGAACTAGGGGCACAAAGCCACCATACCTGGTGAGGCACGAATTTTTCTTCCACTTAACAGATAGGGAAACTGAGGCACGGTATCACCTAAATCTAAGTAGCTGTTTCCATTCTTGTTTGCCTGACAACCCACAGGTAGTATTCTCCTTTACAGACCGGGAACTGAATCCTGGGAGAGGTGTTTCCTCTGCCGTGAGGTGCCTATCACTAAACCAGGCAGACATCCAACTTTCCAGGCAGAACCTCAGGGTTCCTATAGAAACATGAAGCATTGGAGACACCCCCTCACCCCCACCCAGTCTCCACCTTCGGCTTTATCTTAGTGATGCCTGGGGTCCCTCAGAACCTTGCTTGCTGTTGACCTTGGCCATTTATCTTCAGAGCTCAGTGCCTGTTTCCTTTCTGTAAAATGAGAAGACAGGACATTTTAATCCCCTCCGTATCGGGCTGGCGTGAGGGCACAATGAATTACTGCAGGAAAGAAGAGCACAGGCGTTCGATAAGTGTTAGCAGTGGTCACACTCTGGAGGGCCGGTGAGTGCATCCAGGGTTTTGTGTGGATTATAATCAGGCCTTAGCCTACTTTTAGGAGCCAACCAACCCCTCCCCAGAACCGGGGAGACGCACTGACAGGGGACCTCCAGGGCAGGCCCAAGTAGGCCACCCATTCCTTATCTAGGGCAGAAGCTGGCCCTGTTTCGGGTCTCAGGGCAGCTCTGTGAATGAGGTTCCCAGCGGCTCCAGGCCTCAATACTTGTTCTAGTTCTCGGTGGCTGCCTGTCCTTCCTCCCCTCCCTCTCCCTGCTCCCTGAGTGCCGATGGGGGTGGCGATTTACCTGGAAACATGATCAGCTGCCAGCTGCTTCCCCTCTGGGCCAGCGGCCAGAGCAGCCCTGACGTCAGGGTGAGTTGCCCAGGCGACTCGCTGGCTGGACCCAGGGCAGAGACAGGTAGGAAGACCGGATTCAAGCCGGACAGGGTAGGAGACAGTGATAGCCAAAGTCTAGGAGAAGAGAACTGGAAGGTGAACAGTGGGCCAAGCTATGTAACGTACAGCCCCCTCTAAGTCCGAGATTCTCTCTGCGCAGGTCACCGCGACGGCCCCTTATGACCTAGCTGGTGCTGTTCATGTCACACAGTCCTTTCGCCTTCACAGCAAACCTGTGTGGTGCGTATAGAATTACTACCCACATCTTGTATGGGAAGAGGGCCATGGGACTTGCCCAAGGTCACCCAATGACAGAACCGGAAGCCGAACACCAGAGCCCTCCACCGTGGTGTATCGTGCCCCTCGCCAGCCACTGACTGGCAATGTGTGCCCTTGACAGCACATTCCTTCTCTTTTCTGGGCCCATTTCCTGTCTCCCCGATGTGGGTCAATAGTTTCCAAAGGACCTGGCATGATTCCAAAACAGTGTAGCGAGGCAGCTGGAGTGAGGTCTGAAGGGGCCCTCTGTCCCTGAAGGTCAGGAAGTTTGGGAGGCGCTAACGGTGGGCTTCTGAGGGGCGGGCAGTGGGCTCAGAGGCAGTTGTGTTAGTAGAGAGATAGCTCCCAAGCAGTTGAAGGCCCTGCAAGATCTCAGCCTGGGCCTCTACGGTGTCTCCAAACACACATTCACAACGACCCTCGCCCACAGTCTCACCTTGGAGAGGTCATGGTCCTGGCCTTTGGTCTAAGTGGTAGCCAATGATGTGATTGGAAACTCTGTTAAAATTCCTTTGCTGCAGTCCCCAGGACCTCGGGGCAGGCCAGCCCTTGAACACTGGTTACAGGGGAGCCAGGGGTTAGCTCACTCCCTCAGCATTCCTGTAAGACCCTACACACCACTCTTGTTGAGATACATGTATATCCTTCCTTATGTGTGCCTCTGTCACCCCAGGGCCTTTGCACATGCTGTCCTCCACCTAGAGAGTCCTCCCTCCACCTAGAGGGTCCTCTCTCCACCTAGAGGATCCTCCCTCCACCTAGAGAGTCCTCCCTCCACCTAGAGGGTCCTCTCTCCACCTAGAGGGTCCTCCCTCCACCTAGAGGGTCCTCTCTCCACCTAGAGGGTCCTCCCTCCAGGTAGCCAACTCTTGTCCTTCCTTCAGAATGCAGGTAGTGGGCTTCCTCCTCCAGGAAGCCTTCTTGACGCCCACCTATCCTGGGAGCAAGGTCTGCGGCCTTCGTGATATGTCTAGTCTGATATTTGTCTGTTTCCCTAAGCTTGGAAGCTCCCCAGGGCTCCCTAATACAGGTCTACAAACAGTTGGTGCTCAAGAAAGGTGTGTTGAATTCATCTTCCAATTAATGAACGAGGCGGCCCAGACTTTTTCCTCTTTTCCTTCAAATAGAGTTTTGCTGTGTAGCCCAGCCTGGTCTTAAGGCAGACCTTCGGCCTCAGGCCTCCTGAGTGCTGGGACTGTACGTGTGCGGCATCCCACCAAATTCTCTCTCTCTCTCTCTCTCTCTCTCTCTCTCTCTCTCTCTCTCTCTGTAACCCAGCAGGCCTGGAACTCCTTATGTAGACCAGGCTGTCCTTGAACTCACAAAGATCTGCTTGTCTCCACCTCTCCATGCTCTCCAACTGCTGGGACTAATGGGGCTCTGTTTTCTTACCTTGTAGAGGGCGGACATGAAGAGAAGTGGAGAGTGGAAACAGACTGGTAGGGTCAGTGCCTCTGTGCCTCAGTTTCCTCTCTCTGTGAAGCGAGATTCACGGCCCCTAGTCCTGCTGCTCCCACTACTACAGAAGCCCACTTGTCCCATCCCCACTGCTGGTCCCCACTACACCCAGCGCGTTCTTAACAGCTGTCCTGTGCCCGACCCTAGGATCTGCAGGGACAGATGGAGACGTGGGCCCTGTGGAACTTCGGTCTCCTGGGGTCCTTAAGGAGGAAGCTAAGAGGGTGGATGCAGGGTGCCCGGGAAGGGGTGCCCAGAGCAGGTGCTGCCCCAGCGCGGGGCAGGTGCTGCCGGACACAGCCTGCCAGCTACCGGTGGCCCACTGCGAGCCTCGGGCAGGAACAATAAACAGCCAAGGGGAAAAGGTGAGCGGGGCCTCGGCAGGGGATGAGGCCGGGACGCAGAGACCCCGCTGCCGGCCTGCTTGCTTCCCGCTGGGGACCCAGTGAGTCCCAGTGGGTCAGGGGCTGAGCCCCGACTGAGCCTGCCTGGATTCTGGCATGGGGGGCAGGCGGCCTCAGCCTCCCACCCCGCCCCGCCCCCCAGTCGCCTCACCTGCCCTGGCGGCTCTAATCTAGGCCACAGCCAGGAGGGAGCCGAGCCCCCATTGGTGCACACCATGTAGGTTTTTCAGAGATAATTTAATCAGAGCTATTAATAAGCAGAAAAGAAAGAGCTCTTTATGCTTCTCAGGGAGAAAAGGGGAGGGAGGGAACCCTGATAACCTTGTCATTCACCTGCCCCGCCCCCCCCCCAGTACCTGGAGCCCCTCAGCGGGGGAGGGGCAGGCAAAGGGGATGGAGTAGCAAGACCAGGGCACCGGCAAGCCACGGGGGGTGTCATGGAGCGGCCCAGGCCTTCTCGGGTGGAGCTCCTCACCCACAGCCTACCCTTGCCCCCTCTGGCCTCTTCCTGACTGCCACACATCCCTGCCCCTTCCCTCCCCCCCAGCTAGGCAGAGGCTGCTTTTCTCGCCACCCACCCCGACCCTGGCCCGCCCCCAAGTCTTATTCTTTTGCTCTTTGCACTTCTCTGGCTTAGGGTGGTTCAGGTCCCAGCTCACACGCATCCGGCTCCTCTTCCGAGACCCCCTCCCCTCCCCGTGTGATGGCTAGTATTAGATGTCACCTTGACAGGCTCTAGATGGTCAGTCACCAGGGAGAGGGGTTTCAGTGGGGGATGATGAGCAGGTTGGCCTGCGGATGTGTGTGTGTGTGTGTGTCTGTCTGTCTGTCTGTCTGTCTGTGTGTTGGGGGATGACCATGACCACTGCCTTGAGTATGTTAATTAAGATAGGAAGAGCTGCCCGCCGTGGGTGGCACCATTCCCTTGGCAGGGCACCCAGGATCCCAGTAAGACTGGAGCGGGCAAGCTGAACGCGAGCAAGCCCTTCTCTCTCTTCTTTCCGAGGGAGGTCATAGGACCAGGCTACTTTTGTCAGGGTTTTTTTTAAGTCACAATGGCAGAAAAGAAACCAAGATGCTCCCTCATCAGAAGCCGCCTCTCCCTACCCAGCATTCATCACGGCTGGCGTCTGTCCAAGCCCCTACAGGGAGTCTTGCTTATTGTTTGTCTCACCCAGTTACCCTGCGTTGCGGGTTCTAGGTCAGTGTTTGCTGATGGAGTTGGAAAGGGCTCAGGGGCTCTGAGAAGAGGGCAGACAGAGCTGGAACAGGAAGTCAGGTGTCATGAGGGGGTTCCTTCAAGGTACAAGAACTCTCTGAGAATCCCAGAGCCATTAATGGTCCCCTATTATATCACCGTGGTGGATCACGAGGTCCAGAGAGGGGAAGGCACTTGCCCCAGGTCACACAGCAAATTTGGGACAGAGTAGAACTTGAACACAGAGCCCCTTGGGAACATGCAGCTCCATATAAGTCCCATCTGGAGCACAGCTCCATCTTGAAGAGGATTCTGAGGCAAGCTGGGGAGGGAGAGTGCTGTGCTGTCATCGACTAGTGATGTCTGCTGAGTCTTGGACCGGGTAGCTTGGGGGGATTATCCCTGTGTTTATGTTTCTGAGATCTGAAGCACACAGGGTTGTGGGCACCACCCTCTTGTGGATTCCTGGATGAGATAACCAACTCCCTCAGTTTACACATCTGAAAATTGGGGGTATTGCTTTCAACCTTGGCTACCTCAGGACAGTAATAAGAAAATGGGCTTATGTCTTATCGTGAAATACGTGTGACAATGGCTGTCCCAGCCCTTTGGGGGGTCACTGTGAGCCATTGCCCCCAGTACTTCTGACTTTTGATAGGTAAACCTGGCACAAAGCCGTGGAGAAGACTCATTGATTGGGTTACCGAGGCGGGCTTTCTTGATCTTGGCCCTTGCTCAAAGGTCATGCGAGGGTGGAGCTGGGGTTTGAACCTCCCTGGGTCTTTTCCAGTCAGTGTTTCCCAACTTTGCCGGAGGCTTTCAGTAACCAGACACAGACTGGAAGTCAGGATGACCCCTGCCCCAGCCCCCTAGGCAGGTGCTGGCCTCTGCAGGCCAGGCCTGCCTCTCTGGGGCTGTTGAGTGGCAGAGAGATTTCCAGAGGATTAAAGCCAGCTGCTGCGGCCGCCTCCCCTCTGACCGGGAAGCCAGTGGGTCCTAAGCTCTCCTGGCAGATTTCCTTTTGTATAAAAAGTTATTGACTTATCAAGGTTAAAATACATTCTGCGAAGGCCAATAAAACAAGGATACGGCCGCATCCCGGCTGTCAGAGCGGCCCGGTTTTCATGGCAACAGGCCCTCTCTCCGCACATTAAACGTTCAGTTGTGCAAAGTTCAGGCGTTACATAAACAGGACTTAACAGCAGCACTAGAAATCAATGTCTGGCCAGGCATGGCCTGGGGAGATAGCATTGATTGGACCTTTTGTCGGCCTCCATAGGCCAGTCCCTTCCTGCCCAGTCCCCACTGGGGAGCCCCAGCCCTGGGCTCTGACCCAGAGCGCTCCAGGAGAGGGCCCCTCCCCTGGCCCTTTCTGGCTGGGATCCAGCTGTGAGGGGCTCTGCTAAGCTGTTTTGTAAACCATTGTTTTTCAGAGGCACTTTCTATACTGTCTTAAAAATATGTGCTGTGCCCAGGTCATGGAGAGGGCATTTTTGCCACCCTTCAGACATTTCTAGTATGTTGGTGCCGGGCCATAAACACCACAGACACCGACCCCACTGGGGTCCGACAGGCCAGGATATGAACCCAAACTGGCTGTTCTACCTTGGGTTAGTTGCTTTACTTCTCTGAGCTTCTGCTTTCTAGTCTCTCACATGAGAACATGCTGTTAGCCCAGTGGGAACAGCCTCTGGTTTGGGTCCTCAGTACTGGGAAAAAAAAAAAAATGTAGAAGGATGAACATAAAGTGCTCAGAATAGCTGCGCCAGGGACTGGAGGGATGGCACAGCGGTTAAGAGCACTGGCTGCTCCTCCAGAGGTCCTGAGTTCAATTCCCAGGCCCGTTGTGGCAGCTCACAACGGTCTGTAACTCCAGTTCCAGGGGATCTGACGCCCTCTTCTGGCCTCTGTAGGCACCACATGTGTACTTCACAGACACTTGTAGACAAAATACTCACATAAAAACAGAAACCCAGGGTCAGCCTCAGGGGCCTGACAGAGAGATGCTAGGCCTCACATCTCAGCTGTTGGCTGTGTGGTCTTACGGAAGCTCACCATTGCTCTGGGCCTTGGCATTCTCTGGGCCTTGGCATCATTCACTCTGGCAAGAGCCTTGGGATTGGGCTAGACCCCTAGAAGACACCAATACAAAGCTATAAAGCTAGACATAGGCACCCAGGAGACCAAGGCAGGAGGATCATGACTTCCAGGCCAGCCTGGTCTACACTATGAGACCCTGTCTTTGAAAAAGAATAAAGAAAAAGAGGGCTGAGGAGATGACTCGGTGGTTAGGAACACATACTGCTCTTGTAGAGGAACTGAGTTCATTTCCCAGCTCCCACATTAGGCAGTAACTCCAACTCCAGGGGATCCAACATCTACATACACGTGCACATACCCCCACACAGACATACACACAGACTAAAAAATAAATCTTAAAAAGCAAAACAAAACAAATTTAAAAAGCCATATCGACTCTCTGGTCCTTTTGCCAGTTTTCTGATTTTAGCTCCGCCCACTTTCACGGGGCTGGGCAGTCTCTCTCTGGCTTTCTGTTGGGAAAGGTGAAGCTAAGAACAAAGAATTGCCAGATCCACTTCAGGACAGAGCCCAGGTATACAGTAAGAGCTCAGTCCATGTTTGTAGAGCGGTGTTAAACTCCTCAGGACAGCTGGTCGGTTCCCCTCTGATCGGACATGGGGGGGTGGTAGCTGAGATGACTCAGTATGTTGGGGGTACCCAACCACACTGGATGTGTGCCAAGACGGCAAACAGGTTGCCTAAAATCAAGCCCCTTCTGGGTGGAATGAACGTTGGAAGCAGTGCCCCGCCGGCTATTTCTTTTCTGGGATGGCTGTGGGAAGAGCTCTTGCCAGTGATGTTGAGTAAGCGCGATGCACGGCGTGGCTGGCTTCGTCCCTGTCAATTTTCCTGTCTACTTCAAGGCAGAGGGCAGGGCAGGACAAAAGCTGGATAGCACCTGCATCCCCAAAGGGCTGTGGACGATGGTTGACCTCATGTCCACCCTCGACCCTGGCTTTGGACTGGAAACCCTGGGGTCTGCCCACCCAGGTAGCTGGTGCCATCTGTACCGATTCTTCTGACACCACAGCACCTCCCTTTCTGAGTGAGCTGCCAGGGTACCCTCATTTGATAAGGCCAGCACAGTAAAATATTAATGGCAGACGCTAGGTGGTGGGTATTTTAGGCTCGCTGAAAATGTCTTTCACTTTCCCTGTGTGTTTGAACATTTTCATGACAAAACACTAGAAAGAAATTCTTTCTAGGAACGTTAGGATTTTAGGAAGATGCCTGAAGGACCAGAAGTCGGTGGCAGGGCTTGGTAGAGGGTGACGAAAAAGATGGCGTTTGAGGCTTCACAGTCCTTACCCCACCAGCTTCCCCAAGATCATGTTCAAGTTCATCACGGGACTCAGTGCTAGACGTCTTTTCTTTCTTTTTTGGTTATTCGAGATAGGGTCTCTCTGTGTGGCCCTGGCTGTCCTGGAACTCACTCTGTACCCCAGGCTGGCCTTGAACTCAGAGATCCACCTGCCTCTGCCTCCAGAGTGCTGGGATTAAGGCGTGTGCACCACCACCACCTGGCTGTTTGATTTCTTTTTAAAATTTCTTTTTATTTTGTGTATATTAGTGTTTGCACCACATAGGTGCAGTGTCTTTGGCGCCCAGAAGAGGGTGTCAGACCTCTGGGAACTGGCATTAGAGAAGGTTGTCATCCACCATGTGGGTGCTGGGAACTAAACCCGGGTCCTCTGCAAGAGCAGCCAGTACTACCTTTTTTTAAAGATTTATTTATTATGGATACAGTGTTCTGCCTGCATGTCTGTCTACAGGCCAGAAGAGGGCGCCAGATCTCATTACAGATAGTTGTGAGCCACCATGTGGTTGCTGGGAATTGAACTCAGGACCTCTGGAAGAGCAGCCAGTGCTCTTAACCTCTGAGCCATCTCTCCAGCCCTGGCATATGATTTTTTTTTTTTTAAGAAAAGGATGTTTACAGGGGCTGGGGGGTTGTGGCTCCATCAGTGGAGTGCTTATGTAACACACATGAAGCCCTGGGTTCAAGGCCCCTCAGCATATACACACCATACCTGGTAGCATGTGCCTGTAATCCCACCCAGTGCATGTAGGCAGGAGGATCACAAATTCAAGGTCATCCTTGGCTGCATAGTGATCTTCAGGCCAGACGGTGTTACCTGAGACCATGACTCCAAAAATTAAAAAACAAAACAAAACAACCCCCAAAACACATCAACCCAGTTATTTCACTAATAGGGAAACTGAGGCCCAGAGTGAGCAAGAGTGCCGCTGCAGGTAGCTACTCAGGAATTCAGACCCTCTGGGGCTTCTGTGTGCTGTTGGTTGTTTTATACACTTTGGTTCTTCCCCCCCACCCCTCACCCCCTGCCCCGCCATCCAGCTTCCAAATAAATGCTCAGAGGCTTATTCTTTCTTATGACTGCCCAGCCTTAGCTTGGCTATTTCTAGCCAGCTTTTCTTAAATTATCCCATCTACCTTTTGCCTCTGGACTTTTATATTTCTCTATCCTATATACCTTTCTTTACTTCTTACTCCGTGGCTGGCTGTGTGGCTGACTGGCCCCTGATGTCCTCCTTTCCTCCTTTTCTTGTTCCTTGATCCTTCTTCCCAGATTTCTCCTCCTTTTTATTCTCTCTGCCTGCCAGCCCCACCTATCCTTTCTCCTGCCTTGCTATTGGCCATTCAGCTCTTTATTTGACCAACCAGGTGTTTTAGACAGGCACAGTAACACAGCTTCACAGAGTTAAACAAATGCCACATGAAAGAATGCAACACATCTTTGCATCATTAAACAAATGTTCCACAGCATAAACAAATGTAACCCATCTTAAAATAATATTCTACAACATCTGTGGGTTTTCTGAGAGACACCTCCCAGGGGACTGCTGGGGGCACCAGGTGGATCTCCCTCAAACCCCATACACAACTGCCCTGAACCCTCCACCAGCTGCATTAACTTATGTGATATTTGTCCAAAGCACCCTGGAGGTGGAGAGTGGCTTTGCCGGGTGGTGAAGGGACATGGGAGCGGACTCGGTGAGCTGAGTCCCCTGGAGGGAACTGTTATCCTCCATCCTGGCGCATCCTTTTCTGTTGCTGCAGAGGAAGATGGATGGGGGGGCAGGGCTGGGGCATTCTTCCCTCTCTGTGATGGATTTGGACCCAGAGCAGAAGCCTCCAGGGTCATCGAGGGCTGACAGAAGAGGAGAGAAGGGGTCCAGGCCAGGGCAGGTGTGTCGGCAAAGGGCAGTGAGGTGGGACGTGAGGACTGGTGGCTGGGTGTGTTCCATGAGCCAGGCTCCTAGTTGCTAACTCATCCCTCATCCATTCTCTGCTCCATTGTGCCAGGTCACTATTCCTGCCCACGGGGACCACAGCACACAGCGGAAGGTACTACTTCATCCCAAGCAAACCGTCAGCCACGGGTCAGCCACGTGACTCTGAACAGGCCCGTCACCTCTCAGAGCCTCAGTTAAAATGAGGCTCATCACAGTTCCAGCTGATAATGTGTGTTCAGTTAGGCACAGAGCTTTTAGTGTGGAGAAACAGCAACCCCTTCTCTAGACTTCCAATGACAAGAGAAGGATTCAGGTAAGACGGGGGGGGGGGGGGGGGGGGGGGGGGCATGAGTTTGAATCCTGGCCTCAGCACTTATTAGCTGTGTGACCTTCGGCCTTTCCCTCTCTGGGCCTTGGTTTCCTCTTGTCTAAAATAAGATAGTTGTGATAATAACTGCCAGGTCTGACGGTTGTGATGTGTTGATTTTATGCGCTAAAGCATTCAGAACAGTGGTTGACCCACAGATAACACTCAGTGAGTGTTAAGGACCATTATTAGAGTCATGATGGGCAGAAGTAACCCTGTTGGTGAGTATTAGCCTCATGACAGAGGGGAACTTGGAGACCATCTAAACCCAGCCTGGTGCCGGTGTGCTAACTGGACCCATTGGGAGACAATGCTGGAGGGTTGGATTGGATTGGGCTGAGCGAGAATGATGCTACAACCCATTAATGATGCCTGCTGTGGTAAAGCAAGGGAGAAGAGATGGGTGTGCTATCCAGAAGCCAGTCCCCATGCTGGCTCAAGCCTATTCCCTGGGCTTAGAGTGGGACTAAGACTTGTCCAGGGCCACACAGGCCATTGGAAACCCTGCCTGTTTCCCTGCCTCCTTGCCAGGCTCTGGTCTTTGTCATTTGATCCTGTGGAGAAAAGTCATTATTTCCCTATTACGTTTCCCAGCCTGCTTTCTGGAAGGGAGTTAATTGATTTAAACTTTTCCAGAATGACTGCCGCCCCTCCTCCTCCTCCTCGCTGCTCTTATGACTGTGCCTCGGAAATGACTAGATGGCATCCGTGATGGCAAACACAGAGGTCTCTGGAGAGCCTCGGTGAAGGGGTGGGAAGTGTGACCTTCCCTGGGGCCGCCTTGGGAACCTCTGCTTTGAATGACAGCTCATGCTCCATCGGCTGAAGCTGCCTCCTGCTGAACTACATCCTGTGTGTCATGCAGGGATCTCCACGGATGCAGTTGACCAATGGGGAAACTGAGTCACGGTGAGACTTCCAGCACTGTCAGGCCCTGATTTCCTTGTTTATTACCACACCCAGTCACAGACCAGAGAGTGTAGCTGAGGCCCTGCGTGACACATGACATGTGAGGAGACAGAGGCACCGGGGACAGAGGGGTGGCCCTCCAGTCCCACACTCAGCTAAACCACAGGCAGGTCCTCTCACCCTACCAGGGCAAAGTAGACATGGAGGGCTCAGAGCCCCGCCGGGCCTGGCTGCCTTGCCAGACGATTCATCTTCCTGCTGCAATATTTATTTACGCACCCCATTTAATCAGGATATGCCGTAATTAGTGGTGGATTGGTGCCTCCTGCCCGCAGTGTTATTTATGCCGGGTTCCAAGCAGCCCCTTTCCCGAGTGGAGTGTTTGCTGGGCCTGGGTTTCAATCAGATGGGGCCACGGTGGAGCTGTCCCCAGGGACCTCACAGCGGCACTGCCCCCCTCAGAGTGATAAATGAGGTCTGTGTGGAGGAAAGCTGCCGGGCTTCTGGGGGGCTGCTGGCTGGGAGTGGAGGAGGGGGGGGGGTTGTGCCAATCCCGGGATCTTGTCACAGAGGTACCTGCTCCTCCCCCAGTACCAAACAATAGCCTGGCACCCCAGTCCAAATAGACATGTGTGAGGTGACACCGTGAGGTTGCCATGGTTTGACTGGCCCAGCACAGGTGGCATTGGTGTATCACTGAGGATCCATGGTCTTGGGGACCCCAGGCCTTGAGCTTGGGGAGCTATTCAATGTCCACAATCCCTGAGGCTGAGGGGTGCCTTTGGGGATCAATTTTATCTCAAATATTTACTTAGTTTTGTATTTTTTGAGGTTTTTATTTTTTTTTTATTGAGATGGGGTCTCACTATGTAGCCCAGGTTGGCCATGAACTTGCGGTCGCCTGCCTCTGCCTCCTGAGTGCTAGGATGACGGGCACTGGCCGCCACACCTGGCTTAGGCCTAACTTTAGTTAATGTCGGGGCATCTGTCACCCCAGAGGACCCACAAAGTGATGACCCTCAGTCATCACTGGAGGCAGTACGGGCAGGCTTGGACCCTTGGCCTGGATGGGAATGGAGACGAGGTGAAAATAAACCTTCACTGGTCTCCTTTGGGCTCAGCCCTCCCGGGCTCTCTGATACCCTAACACTGTCGGTGCCTGTCTGCTCGTGGGCAAAATGGGGAGAGAGGCAAGAGCCACCTCCTCAGATCTCAGAGTCACCAGCATGCAGTGAGTGTTCAATAGTTACGCATGACTGTTATAATTTGGCAGTTTTTTCAAAGTTTATTTCTGTGCTGGGTGTGGTGGCGCACGTCTTTAATTCCGGCACTCAGGAGGCAGAGGCAGGAAGATCTCTGTGAGTTCGAGGCCAGCCTGGTCTACAGAGTGAGTTCCAGGATAGCCAGGGCTGCACAGAGAAACCCTGTCTAAAAAAAACATTTTTTTTAAAAAATGTTTTATTTGTGTGTATGTGTATGTCATATGTTTGCTGGCGTCTGCTGAGGCCAGAAGACGGTGTCACATTCCCTAGAGCTGGAATTACAGGTGACTGTGACCTACTTGATGTGGGTGCTTGGGAACTGAACTTGGCCAGTCCTCTGGAAGAGCAGCAAGCTCCCTCAGCTACTGAAATGTCTCTCTGGCCCCGTAGGCGGTTAATTCTTGAAGAAACCTGGCAAGTCAGATACACACCATCTCACAGCTGAGGAAACTACTCACAGGGTGCCCTTGACGCCTTTAGTTTCCAGATGGGGGAACATCAGGGTGCCCTCAGGGACGGCCTCTCCTTTGGCCAGTGGCCACGGGATGCTGTGCTCTCAAGGTGTCTCAGCTACCGAGGCCAGTACCCTGTGTAGGAACCTGAGTGTGGGCCTGGCGTCAAGCGTCACAGAGAGGTCAGGGCCTGGGAGCCAGCTCACTCAGATCTCTCAGCCTGAATCTGAGCCCCGAAGTGCTGGAGGCACCTGACAGAGGTCTCTGGGATGGTCAGCCATTCCCAGGGGGACTACCATTGTCCCTGCCCCAGCTGGAACGGGGTTTGCCACTGTTACCCTTCCGAGGACCACTCTCTGCCTGCCCTATGAGGATGGCGGGAGAGCCGGCTTGATTAGATATGGGGACTCTCCTTCCCACCGGTGCTACTATGAGGACCTAGGCTGAGCAGGGGGCGGTGCCTCGCCAAGGGTGCCAAGTCTAAACCCTCAGAGGCTCATCGAGGCCCCCGATAGACAGGTCTTGGATATTCACATCCATTAGGCTTATCTGGATCCGAGATGACTTTGCTGTGTGGCTTCCACCTCTGAGCCTTCTTCGTCTCAGGGGCCACAGCGGATATAATAATATCCCCGGGGAAGGCAGGATGGGGACCACCAGCTACGAGGGGTCCCAGGATGCCAGGCATTTGGGAGATTGTCGGAACAAGACAAAGCTTGTGTCCTACAGTGTCTCCTCAACTTTGTTAGTCTGTTCCCTCTGCCTCAGTGGCCCTTTCCGGTCCCCTTGGCCCGGCTGACTTCTCACTGTCTGTCCCAGCTCAGCTGTCACCTCTGTCAGAAAGTGTCGCGGCTGAGGTCACCTTGGATGCATCTCCTGCCTTCCCAGGGCAGATATGGCACCTGTTTGTGTGGTGAGCTGGGGTCAGGACTGCAGAGGGCTGTCCCAGCCCCTGCCTCTGCCAAGAGCCAGGATGCTGGTGGCTTGTGCTTGGTGATTCTCAGCTCTGGTCACTAATTCGCTCCCTTGGGATGGCTTGGGCCAGAAGCCTGGGGGCGGAGGTGGGGGGAGTCAGCAGGGTGCTGGCCCACTGTCTTGGTTGCAGCAAAAGAGGCTGATGTGGGACCAGCCCTACCCGGTGGTGATCCAGCCCAGTGCCCCCACCCTCCTGTGCCATGGCATTTCTCATCTATAAATTGGTTTGGTACCATCCTGAAGCCACTTCCCACCACCGAAGACAGTGACCTCCAGAAGTCCCCCAGCCAGGAAGCTCCTGTGTTCAGATCCTTATGTCAGCAGCTCCAAAATTCACACTCCACAGTCACGTACCAGAGAATGGCACTGGGGAGTGTTTGTTGATTGACTAAAAGAATGAAGTGAAGAAATGATTTCGTGGAATGGGAAATTCATAGAGGACATCGTCTATGGGGGGGGGCGAAGGGGAAGGGGTTTCTGAGTCCAACCCCTGGCCTCTGGACACCTGTCCCCCTCGGCCTCCCACAGCGCCTCCCTTCCTTGGGCTCAGCCAGGAGGAGGAGCGGAGCAGGACTGAGGGCTGACTTCCTGTCTTCTCTCAGGCTCACACTTCGTGACTTATTGTTTAACTTTATAAGCCCCTCTGCTTTTATGAGGGTTATTTATAAAGCCCGGGGCTTTGATGTGCAGCATAAAAAAGCAAACTCCTGTGTCAGAAAATGTCACAGGGATTAAGGGAGCCTTTGAAGTCCCTTCCTGGCTGGCAGTGGCTGCCCAGCCGCCCCTACAAAAGGCCCCCAAGCCTGTGAGCCTGAGCCAGGGCCTGGGCCCTCCCGTGGGGTAGAAGTGGCCCCTGACCAGGTGGGTGACACTTCTCCCAGGCCCCCTGCCCACACGGGGCCATCTTGGCCTCCAGATGCGGGTAATATCTGTCTTTCGTGGTTATGGACAGGCTAAGCCCCACACTCCTATGTTCTCCCTCCCTGAGCCTTAGCTGTAGGAACCGTAGGGCTTTGAAGGGGACGCTCACTACTCACTGATGGGGAGGGGACAGGACAGGCAGCAAGAAAGAGAGTGCAGCTTCCAGCACCATCCAGCCCCTTCCTCCCAGCCCTCAGAGCTGGCTATCCACCACCATGGCCCTGTACCCTTCCTCCACAGAAGTCAGCTGGGTCCCAGCTGGGAGACTCAGGCTAGTGCACACGCATGGTGATGGAACCCAGTCAACCCTTGGAGGCATGGCTGTGGTTCCTGCCCCTGCTGTGTTTCTGTGGTATACAGTGTGTGTGTGTGTGTGTGTGTGTGTGTGTGTGTGTGTGTGTGTGTACGCGTGCAAGCGTGTGTGTGTGCGCGAGCATGTGTATGTACATGTGTGAGCATGTGTGTGAGTGTGTATACACACACACTAGTGCACATGTGTACACGATCCAGGGTCAGATCCTATCTAGCCACTCCCACCACCCCAATAGCTCTAGGACACCTTCCCTCGTGCTCCCTCTCAATCCCAGGATCCCCAGAGCTGAGCACAGGGCAGAGGCAGGCCCCAGCTCACCCCTCCGGGTTGTGGGACCTTGTAGAAGCCTTTGCTCTCTCAGGAAAGCCCTTGCCTGATTTTCTAAATGGGAGCCTCACACTAAAATGGGAGCGCCTGCCCTCAAAGCCTCCTCCCTCCTCGCCCCTTCTCCTCCTGCAGGGCCCCTCCTCCAGGGAGTCCCTCTTGATTGCTCTCACTGGGCATGCCTGCAGCTCTGGGGCCCTGCTTTGTCATTTCACTGTAGAGTACTGGTCTCCATTAATGTTAGAAGTTTTTGAAAGGGGGGTGGTGGTCTTATGACCTGCCCTGTAACTAGACAGAGCTCCAGCGGGTAGCACTGGGGCTTAGGTTGCCCCAGAGACTAAGGTTGGCTTGCAAATTATTATTTAAGCTAGAGAGAGGAGGGAGGGAGAATGGGGCACTGGGGGTGATGGGAAGAAGGTAAACATGTTGCATTGCACACTCAGGCCCCACAGAGGGCACAGGCAGCCTGTGCCCACTCAACCCAGGACCTCCAGAGGAGTGGCAAGCAGCTGTCCTGCCTCAGGAGAGGGTATTGAGTCCTGCCATTGGCTAAGAGCAGTCCAGCATGCCAGCCAAGGGGAGGCCCAGCTTCGCACAGGTCCCAGGATAGCCCTGGAACCCAGAAGAGGCCTTGGACGTGGGGTCCCAAGCATAAGCTCATGATCAGGGGGCTGGGACACCAAGAGGGGCCAAAGGGTGGTCCTGGGGCCCTGAGCAGGGCTTCGGGGCTCCCACTACAGACCTCATCTTTCTTTCCCTTCCCCAAGGACCTGACATGGTCCTTGACCCGGAGGACACCCTGGCGAGTGAGTGACAGGCTGGGGCTGTGAATGCAGGTGACGGAGGGCACAGGGCTGCAGGACGGGCACACACCAAGGCACAGCCGTGGAGTCTGGAGCAGAGGCCACAGTCACACTCTCTGCTCAGCTGTAGGCTGGTGTGATGCCGTCCACCTCACACCTGAGCCCCAGCTCTGACTGCACACGCAAAGGGTACAGTCCCCCCACAAAGCTACCCTCAGCTCTGACACCAGCTGCAAACTCGGGGCTCACCAGGCCTCTCCCACATAGGTAGGACCCACTGACTCCATCCAAGGCTCCCAGGACACCCCCTCCTGTTTGACACTGGCTGAATGGCTCAGGGAACTCAGGGAAGTGCTTCCCATGGGGATGATGGTGCACAGGATGAAATCAGGTCCCACCCTGAAGCATCTCCACCCTTCTGCCCATCAGTCCCCATCTAGAAGCATCTCAGCTCTCAGAAAAACTTCAGGTGTAAATTTGAATTTGGTGGCCCATGGCTGTGGTATCAGCACTTGGGAGGTGGAGACGGAAGGATGAGAATTTGAGGCCAGCCTGGGGAAAATGGGACCCTGTCTACAAAACAAAACACCTAAAACAAACAAACAAACCCCCATGGGTGTTTGCGGCAAGGTTGGGCATGGTGCTTGCCTATGATCTGGACATTGTGGGGCTGAAACAAGAAGATCATTAGTTCAAGGGCAGCCAAGCTGGGGAGACCCCATCTCAAAAAGCCAAGCTCACACTGAAAGAGCAGCAAAGATACTTCTGTCACTGTTGCTTCCAACCTCTCTCCCAGGAACCAAGGCCACACGGTCTATCACCAACACATAGGAAGTGGATGGATGGATGGGTGGATGGGTGGATGGATGGATGGATGGATGGGTGGGTGGGTGGGTGGATGGATGGGTGGATGGATGGATGGATGGATGGATGGAAGGATGGATGGGTGGGTGGGTGGATGGATGGATGGATGGATGGATGGGTGGGTGGGTGGGTGGGTGGGTGGATGGATGGGTGGGTGGATGGATGGATGGAAGGATGGGTGGGTGGGTGGGTGGATGGATGGATGGATGGATGGATGGATGGGTGGGTGGGTGGATGGGTGGGTGGATGGATGGGTGGGTGGGTGGATGGATGGATGGATGGGTGGGTGGGTGGGTGGGTGGGTGGATGGGTGGATGGATGGATGGATGGATGGGTGGAGGGATGGAGGGATGGGTGGGTAGATGGATGGAGGGATGGAGGGATGGATGGATGGATGGATGGGTGGATGGGTAGGTGGATAATGGAGGGATGGATGGGTGGGTGGAGGTATGGAGGGATGGAAGGATGAGTGGGTGGGTGGATGGAGGGATGGGTGGGTGGGTGGATGGATGGATGGAGGGATGGATGGGTGGATGGGTGGATGGGTGGGTGGGTGGAGGTATGGAGGGATGGATGGGTGGATGAATAGAGAAATGGAGGGAGGGGTGGATGGATGAACAGATGGATGGATGGAGGGGTGAGTGGGTGGGTGGGTGGATGGATGGATGGAGGGAGGGATGGGTAAATGGATGGTTTGGTGGGTGGATGGGTGGGTGATGGATGGGTGGATGGATAGATGGGTAGATAGATAGATGGAATGGCTGAATTTTGCAGGAACATGCTGGGCAGGTGTTTCTACCACAGAGTTATACCCTGCCCTTGTTTTTTTCTGAGAAAGAGTTTCCTCACATAGTTCAGACTGCACTGAATTTGGCATTCTTCTGTCTCCACTTCCCACACTTTGGGGTCACAGGTGTGTGCCACTGTGATCAAAGCTGATACTGTAGCCACTCACAGTGAAATAAATCACTCACACCCATCCTTAGTCAGATTTCACGGCATGTTGCCGTCAGGCACACTCTTTTCTTTGGTTTAGTTTCACGAATCCCAGGCTGACTTCAAACCCACGATGTTGCTGAAGAAGACTTTGAACTTTGGATTCTCCTGCCTCAACCTTTGGAATTCTGGGATTACAGATTGTCACTACATCCTACTTACCTTTTTTTGAGACAGAGTCTCAGATAGCTCAGGCTGACCTCAAAGTTGCTATGTAGCCAAGGCTAGCCTTGAACTGGTGATCTTCCTGACTCTGCCTCCCAAGTGCTGGGATTACAGGTGTGCACGATTACAAAATTCCTTCTCTCTCCCTCACATAGGACTAGAGATTGAACCCAAGGTGTATGTCAGCTAAACAGTCTGCCCTGAACTATGTGGCCAGCAACTGGGCATCTGTGAGGACTGATCTCTGGTAAGCTATGAAGTAGAGATTGTTCAGTGAGACCTCCACTCCTGCTCCGCTCCTCGCTCACTAAACAGTTTAAAACCAGAGTATTTACACCATAGGAATTGGCAAGCGCTGTGAACGTAGGCCTGGTTTATTTTTGTTGATGTCCGAAATTTAGCAAGCCATTAATGTGTTGGTATTTAAAAAAAAAAAAATACAGGAAACATTTCCCCCGGTGTTTAGAGCCTACTCCACAGAAGAAAAGACTTTTTCACCCCACCCCACCCCTGGCTGCCCCCTCCCCGGGTGTGAGGGACACCCCGGCGATACTTTGTTGTAGTTTCCCTTTGGTTTATGTTAACACTCAAATGAAAATATGGAAGAAGGGCCTGTGAGATGGCTCAGCGGATAAAGGGGCTTGCTGCTAAGCCTGACAATCTGAGTTCGGTACCCCGGATTCCTCACAGTAGAAGTCAAAAACCAATTACTACAAGTTGTCCTCTGACACACACACACACACACACACACAATGTAATACAAGTTTTTTTCTTTCTTTCTTTTTGTTTGTTTGCTTTTGAGACAGGGTTTCTCTGTGTAGCCCTGGCTGTCCTGTAACTTGCTCTGTAGACCAGGTTGGCCTTGAACTCACAGAGATCCACCTGCCTCTGCCTTCTGAGTGCTGGCAGTAAAGTTATGCACCGACGCCACCACCACTACCACCACCACCTGTAATACAAGTTTTAAATAAGAAAAATCCAAATGATATTCACACCTGTGCACCCTTGAGCTACCAGCGAGCTCCTGCTACTGGCATGAGCAGCCCCTGGTGACAGCATTTTATTAAAATCAGTGGGATCTATGGAATTTACCGCCAAAAGTTACCCTGTTTCTTATTACTGTTTTAAAATTGGGTGCTAAAGCTGGGCATAGTGGCCCACATCTTTAATCTCAGCACTCTGGGGGCAGAGGTAGGAAAATCTCTGAGTTCGAGGTCAGCCTGATCTACAGAGTGAGTTCTAGGACAGCTAAGGCTACACAGAGAAACCCTGTCTTGAAAAGTAAAAATAAATAAATAAAACTAAATTGGGTGCTAGACACTCTTTATCACAACGAAGTTTCTAACAGCAAACATGCTTACAGAAAAAGTGCACCTCCCCCCAGTTCCCAGCAAGTGGGACTGAACCAGTGTGATCGTCAATAGTCGGAGCACAGGGGACCAGGGGAGCTACAGGATCTGAACACCAGGCTCAGAGAGGTAGACTGTTTGCCTAAAGTCAAACAGCGTAGAAGTGGCAGTTGAGTTCCTCAGAGGGTGTGGGAGGGCCTTCCTTCGGCTCCCCCTCTCCCTGCCCTGTCCCTAGGCTTCCTCTGCCTTCTTGTCTCAGGGACACCCTGGGGTGGTTTGGAAGTGTAAGTGACCCCTGTGTCCAGCCTGAACTTCCACCAGCGGAGTCATTTGTCAAGTCTCTGGGTGCCAGCTAGTGGGCCAAGACTCTGATCAGTCACTGTGGCAGGGCAGACTAGGGATATCTATCAGACTGGAGGCTGTGGGGGAGGGGGAATTGGGCACTGAGAGGTCAGGGGGTAGCCTAAGGGGGATGCTCCTGCAGATGTCAAGGCTAGGGGAGGAGTCTGGGGACCACCGGGCCTACCCAATCTTTCCCTGAAAAGACAGCCCCAATGTGTAACTCTCCAGCCTCGGGAAATGGCCAGAGGTCTGAGGTCTCTGGAAGCGGCGTCCTGCCTCCTACACCCACACACCAGGCTAGAGGGGTGAGAGAGAGGCCAGATGGAGCAGGGTTACCCCAGGGACAACTGAGTACAGTGAGCATGACCATGCCTCTCCTGGCTCTCACCTGTGTGTGAAGCCAGTTAGGCCAGGCAGGTGGGTCCTGCTTCCCAAGTGGCGGTGTAGAAACCAGGCAGTCTCAGCTGGTGCTGACATGCTTGCCGCCACCCCCCCCCACACCCAGGAGGTAGAGGCAGGAGGATCAAAAAGTGCAAGATCATCCTCGACTACAGTGAGGCCAGCCTGAGCTACCTGAGAGCCTATTTAAAAGAAAAAAGAAAAAAAAAAAAAGGTCTCTGAAAGGTCATAGAGCAGTGGTCTAGACTGGTGAAGTCTTCTGCAAACCTCAGCTCGGGGACCTCAGAATTTCTTATTTGTTTCACTCATGACCCCAAGCACTTCCTGGGGTCCCTGTATCACCACAGAGACTGCCAGGATCAGCTGGCACTGGGTTGCTCTCCCAACTCTGCCTGTAGCTCCCTGGGCTGGACTGGAGGCTGTGGATGAGCAGCACTGGATAGGATCTTCCCATCAATCCGCTGGACTTCTGTAGTCCCAGAGGCTCTTAGGCTGTCTGACAGGCCATGGGTACCTGTCTAGAGTGGACCTACTTGCTCAGTTTTCCACTGTATTTCAGGGTTTCGAAGACATTGCAAAACCTGCCAGGGAACCCCCAAAGAGCTTCTGTTTTCAAAGCATCAGGTTCTACCTTCCCTGGGTTGGGGGAGAGCTAACATCAGGGCACTGAATGCTTCTGCAGAGCTCTGGGATGGGGGTAGGTGGTGGGGAGCCATTGTCCCGAGGATGCTGAGGCTCCTAGAAGCTCAAGGTCCAAGGTCACAAAGCTCGATGATGGAGCCAGGACGTGTATATGCACGTTCAGGCAGTGCGGAAGGTGGAACCCGGGGTCTCGGCATACTAGGCCAGTGTGTTATGATTATGTCCCAGAGCTCAGGTGTTTGAATCTTGATTGTCTGATCTCCAGGTTTGCTGTAGACTTGGCTGTGGCCTTTCCCTGATGGGAGGAGGTCCTGCTTATGGCTTTCTGTGAAGAAAAGTCCCCAAACTGGCCAGGCTGGTCCCATTTGTGCACTCGAGAGCAAGTCCTGTGTTCAGCTCTGCCTGGCCTGCCTAGGCCCACAAAGCTCTGGATGGGCCTCACTCACTGCTCTTGCCAGCAAATATCACCGTCTGAGTGTGGACTGCCCCCGGTCCTCAGATGAATCCAGGTCAGATTCCAGACCTGCCGCCAGCCCCCCACACCATGCGTCCCTCAGCGCTCATTGGGGGTTGATGACAGAATCCTGTGTAGAGTGGAGTGTGTGTGCATCCGGGATGCAGGACGCCAGAGAGCCGTGGGTAAGCCGTGACCAGGTGCGGTGGAGCTCATCTGTGATCCCAGCACTCCGGAGGCTGAAGCAGGAGGATTCAAGATTGGTTCTGTTCTAAACTCCATAGTGAGTCTTGTCTCAAGGAATCGTGATGTTTCCTGGACTCCTTCTGGGCCTTCTAGAGTTTAGAGTGGTCCAGGGAACACATAGGCTTTAGCACCTGAGAAAAAACGTCTTTAAAATTTGTCATTTTATTCTTTGAATGTTGCTTTTAGTAAACTATGACAAGGAAAACTCGTTTGTGGGTTTTTGTTGTTGTTGTGGTTTTTTTTTTTTGCTGTTGTTGTGTTTTTTTGTTTTTGTTTTTGTTTTTTTTTTTGCCATGGCTACTAGGAAGCTCAGGATCAGTTTAGCCTTAATTGTTGTTGACTTTAACCTACATTTTCCGGTATAATCATCCTCCTTATAGACTACCACAGGGGAACTCAAATTCTTTTTTAAAGACGCCTTTTAAATTATTTATAAGGGAATGCTGACCTTGCAAGAGTTAGAGAACGGAGGGTTTTTTGGGTACGGAGTCTCACCTCTACCCAGCGGCGCAGGCCTTCCCCCACTCGCTCCCTCTGATGAGAGTGAGGCGCTTCTCTGCTCCCAGCAGCGTTTATTCTTAGACCTTGTATTGTATTTCTAATTTTAATGGTATAATTTTAACTAGGCAGAGATTTTTTTTTTCTTTAACGTCAACCACTTCAAATCATCTTTTGGAAGCAATCCAGGCAGCTACATAAAACACCCCCGATCTTTAGATGTACACATACCCTTTCTAACGCATGTGCACACACACTTTACGCTGGCACATCTGTTCGGAAGGCTTGGTGCTTCTGGGATCCTGGCGTGTCCATTTCCTCCCTCCCCCTCCAGCCCAGGCTCCTGAGAACTCGGCCAGTTTCCCTCTGAGCTCAGAGCACCCAGAGCAAAGTCAAGGAGGCTGCGGGCTGAGACCCCGAGAAACCCTGGAAGTCAAAAAAGACTTTGGTCTCATCTGCAGGCAGGGCAGAGTCAGCTGTCCCTGTCCTCACTACTGTCTGCAGACAATCACCTCAGGCCCTGGTTCTGGGAGATCGTGGGCAGCCCAGAGGTGAGATAGTTTCAGTATGGACACAGGGAACGATCAAAGCCAAGAGCCGACTTCTACCATTGTGTCTGTCCATCCACCAACCTGCCAAAGCGCTCTGTCCTGGTTTGCTTCCCGTGGCTCTCGTAAACACCACAGACCCAAGTCAACTCTGGCAAAACTCCCACATCACAGTCCATCACCGAGAGACGTCCGGGTAGGAACCTGGAGGCAGGAACTGAAGTAGAGGCCGCGGAGGAATGCCGCGCGCTCGCGGGATTGCTGTCCATGCCTTCCTCAGCTGTTTTCTTGACAACCCAGGACCACCTGCCCAGGGGCAGCCCCGCCCACCGTGGGCTGGCTCCTCCCACGTCAATCATCCATCCAGGAAAGGCTCCACAGACATGCCACCGGCTGGTCTGGTCGGATGGAGGCCTTTCCTCGGTTATGGTTCTCTTCTCTCCAGTTTGTGTCAATGTGACAGAAACTAATGAGCACACCCCCTGTTATCGATCCACCCACCTTTCAAATCATCCGTTCACACTCATCTATTAATCACAAAACCTTCTATTTATCTTCGTATCCACCCATCTGTGTGATACCCACTTCCTCATCTCCCAGGCACCTGTCCACCCACCCATCTTCTCTCTTCTCTACCTGCTTTTCCTTACTTCACACCTTCTCAGTAGACCACCTTGGGCCTTCTTCACATCCCCCGACGGCGGAACTTCCCACAACGCCAGGCATCCGGGGAATGAAATAGATGGGCAAACCGCTTACCCCTGGCAAGCCATAAGGAAACTGATTCTAGAAGCTGGAGAGATGGCTCAGTGGTTAAGAGCTCTCTGGCTGCTCTTCTAGAGGACCCAGGTTCAATTCCCAGCGCCCACACCGAGGCTCACAACCACCTGTAACTTCAATTCTGGGGAGTCAGACGCCCTCTTCTGGCTTCTGTGGGCATTAGGCACACACGGTACATATATGTAGGCAAAACACCCACACACATACAATAACTCAAGTTTTAGAAAAACCTTAGACATTCTAACACAATACAATCCAAGAACATTAATTTGACACATGCTGAGAACGATGGCAGAAAAATATTAGTAGTCTTTGTTTCCCATAATTAGACTGTGACATTTTTTACAAGGGCAGACGATTTTGTAGTAGAAACAATGCAGTTGATCTCATACAGTCTCAACGCTGAGCCGAGGGGCATCAGGCCGTGTTGGTTGGCGTTGTGTGGGGCGCGCCCGAGCGTAGCACTACGCTCATGGGCAGTTCTTATATTTTTGGTTGTGAGCCTAGCCTTTAACGGCTGAGCCATCTCTCCAGCCCGCTCATGCGCAGTTCTAACCAATATTGCAGTGGGATGCCGAGAGGCAACACCAGCAGGCCCAGCCGGACGCCCCTTGGCTCTATTATATATGTTTGATTTTGAGCTAACTTTTGGCCCCTGCACTCACATACCTTTTACTGTTGCCAAATTTTTCACCTCCCCCCTCCCACACGCATCGAATGATGTCCCAGTGTCTGCCGTCCTCCTTCCAGACCAGGGTTGTGGGAACAGTGGGGAGGGCGGTCTCCCAGGTCCTCCTGTGAGAGGCTCGCTACTCATGATATCAGCACATAAGAGACCTGACAAGTCCTGCAACCGAGGTCTCTGTTCTTGTGCTGAGACCTTGGATGACTTTGCCTCCAGAAACTATTTTAAGAGGATTGCCTGTTAAAACCCCGTGGAATGAGATTGCCTCAGAGCAGATTTGGGTGGGGGGGGCGGGTACTGATCAGCCCAGGGGAAAAGCAGCAAGTGTCATTCAAAGAGCTTGGAGTGCTAGGGCTAGGGCAGGAGGGCTAAAACATCCAGCATGAGAACGCGCTGGCTAAAGGCAGCCTGCCATGAGTAAAGGCCGTGGTCTCCTTGGCAGAGTGATCCTGGGTGTTCCTCTGGACCTTCTTCCCTGAGGAGGAAGTGCCGAGTAGTCCTATCTGTAAGTCTGTACAGGTGGCTTCCTGTTGAAGGACACAGAATGAAAAAGACAGGGAGACTTCACACAGAGAAGCCTCAGGAACATTCCCTGGGCTTCATGGTGAAGGTTCTGATCAATGTGAGAGACGGGGTCTGTGGTGGTTCAGGTGTAATTGGCCCCCATAATTTCATAGGGAGTGGCACTATTAGGAGGTGTGGCTTTGTTGGAGTGGGTGTGGTCTTGTTGGAGGAAATGTGTCACTGTGGGGGCGGGCTTTGAGGTTTCCTATGCTCAGGACACCACCCAGTGTTTCAGGCGACTTCCTGTTGCCTACAAGATGTAAGACTCTCAGCTACCTCTCCAGCACCAGGTCTGCCTGCATGCCACCACGCTCCCCATCATGATGATAATGGACTGAACCTCTGAAACTGTAAGCAAGCCACCCCAATGAAATGTTTTCTTTATAACATTTGGTCATGGTGTCTCTGCACAGCAATAGAAACCCTAACTAAGACAGGGTCCCTGGGTCCTTTGTGAACAGCATGTTGCCTCTGGGGTCTTCCTCCCCAACATAACTGGAAGACACCATCTCACCGCACCCTCCTGGGGGTTACCCTATCTGGTCACAGCCCCCCGTGACCCATGTGGTCACCAAAACAAGGACACATGTGGCTGGGGAGATGGTTCAGTTGAGCACGCACAAGCGTGAGGACCTGAGTTCAGATCCCCAGCACCTACATAAAAATCCAGGCATGTCGGCCCTCACCTGGAATCCCAGAGCAGGGGAGGTGGACACAGGAGGAGCCTTAGGGGGTCTCTTCCAGTTAGCCTAGTCGATTGGTGAGCTCAGGGTTCAGCGAGAGACCTTGCTTCAAAAACCAAGGTGGAGAGTGGAAGAGGAAACCTGATGTTGACCTCTGACCTCTACAGGCACATGCATGTCCACATGCCTGCACACACACACACACACACACACACACACACACACACGGGCACACAACACATGTCCCCCAACTAACAAACAAAACCAAGGAAGTTTCCAGAAACTGTCCCAATTAAGAAGATACTAAGGAACTGTTAAGTGGTAAATAGGAAAGAAAAGGGACCGTGGGTCCAAACTAAGGCTCTGCACTCCAGTTAATAGAGATGTGATGATGTTGGCTAATCCATTGTGACGTGTTGTACGTAAGAGGCTAATATAGGGGGAAGTGGTACAGGGGTATAGGGGACCTGTCTATCCTGGCTACATGATGTTTCTGTACATCTAAAGCATTTTTCCTGTAAATACGACCCTGACCGTTGCTTTGGAGCTGGGCACGGGGGCAAACCCTCAGCCCCAGCACCCAGGAGGTTGAAGTTCAAATCCAAGTCATCTGAGGCTATAGAGTGAAAGCCTGTCTCAGCGAAAAAACAGACAGACAGACAAATGGAAAGTGAGTACAATCAACAAAGCCTGGAAAACACAAAGGGCAGGTGTTAGAGGGAACCCGGCTAGGTGGTGTGTCCTGGCATATCTAGGAGGAAAGAGGGGCCAGGTCCTGCCTGCACTCACTGTGTGACTGACTTCCGGCTTTTGAGGGTCACACTCCTCATGTAAAAAGACAGGAATGTAAAAACTCCTGCTTTCGCTGGGTAGTGGTGGTTGCACACCTTTAATCTCAGCACTCGGGAGGCAGAGGCAGGCAGATCTCTGTGAGTTCTAGGCTATCCTGGTCTACAGAGAGAGTTCTGGGGGGCCGGTCAACCTGCGTTACTGGTCTTGATAAAATGAGGCGGTGTATATAAAGTGCCAGACACCGATGCTTTCTGGGATAGTTCCTGTCACTGAATTATTTCCCAGAGGAAGGGGAGATCTTGGAAGGCCTCAGAGAGCAGAGATCCAGGTGCCAAGCCGTGGAAAACGGAGGAATTTGGAGAGGGCTATGAGTCAGGTCTAGTTTCCCCCAAAGCAGGGAGACTCAACTCTTCTATGCCCTCAACTCTTTCAAGCGGTTGTAAGAGCTAAGTGAGAGGCAGGGGAATGGGGATCTCAAGGTCAGGTCCCTGGCTCCCACCTAGCCTTGGCCTTGGCTGTCTCTCTGTCTGCCAGGGTCTCTGAGCTAAGGTCCTGGATAATTCCTCCCCATGAGCACCTGTGTCTGTAAGCAAATGAGCTGACAGGTGGTGGCCCGGATAAAATATGACCTGCTCAGTGGGACATTTGCTTACCAGTCAAAGGCAGTCCATCCTCCCTTGCCACTGGCCTCCGGGAGGCCTGCCCCCACACAACAGCAATCACTGTGCCCACAGTGCCCATAGTAAAGCCGGAAGTGGGAAGGCCCCCTTTGGGCCTCTAGGTCTCTAGCACAGGCGTGAGGACACCCCCATTCCCCGGTCTGGCTGGCTGGCAGGAATTCGAAGACAGGGCTCTACCACAGACTGCTGGGCAGCCTGAGGCAAGTTCCTGTCCCCCTCTGGGCCGTCGTCCTCGTTCTCAATCCCCTCAAAACTGACAAGTTGTTCCTTTTTTCCCTGGTGGGTTTGTTGCAAAGAATCATGGGAGAAATTAGGCAGAAACAGGCACTTATTACAATAGCCGTCTTTCAGGTGGTAACTTTTTGGTGGGTCTGTCATTGTGGAGAGTTACCTTCCCGGCTACAGTATCTATTGTAACTAATCAATGAAGTTCCCAAGCAAATCCCTCCCTCATTAGCTGAAAGAAACTGGGCCCATCACCTTCCGCCTCTAAGTCACAGGACGGCCCAGCGAAGAGGGCCATCTCTGGCACAGTCATAACGCTTAACAAGATGGCATTGGTGTGTGCTGGCCTGAGAAAGGGTTGCCCTTCCTGCATGGAAACATTGCTGAACCAGGTTGGCATTTCAGCCTTCCTAACTTTCCAATCAGCTCTTTGCGGGGGGGAACTTCAGAAAGCCCAGGGATCGGGGTGAGTGTGGGCTGTAGTGTGTGTGGGGGAGGGGGGCTCTGTGAGTGGCATCATGCCCCCCCCCACCTTGACCCCCCACAAGGAGATCCCCCTAACCCAGACTTGGAAGAAGACCCCTTGGGAAGTGCTCCAGCCAGGGCTGCGGGGACTGCGTGATGAAGACAGAACCATTTGCTAATACCATGTGGCTGCTGTGACAGTCTGTTAATGCCATTTACAACGTGCTGTAATTATGTCTCACACATGCTGGCGGGCTCAGCCAGCAGGAACATTCCCTAGGAGGGGCTGAGGAAAGATTCCTTCAGCAGAGACGGGGGCTGGGTTTTCCCAGGAGGCTGGGGACCAGGGTGGACTCGGAGCTGGGTAGGACAACAAAATCCTCTTCGCATCTAACTCCAAGAGAGGGTACCATATGCATCGGTGCCCTCACGGATGGTGCCCGGGAGTTGTGCATCGTCCAGCCTGCTCCACCCTACCTCGCTGCCCTGGCATCCGAGAAAGAGCTCACTTCCTGCTCGTACCTGTGCTCCTCACTCTGAATTGTTCTGGCTCCTCTCTGGGCCTCAGTTTCTCCTTTAGTAAAAGGAGGTTGGGGGCAGGGTGGCGTGAGTTAGGTTAAGCAGCAATTTACACCCCGTCTGAATGTACTCTGCACTATTTATTGGGGCTCAGGCTTACTGGCGTCCACGGTGAGGCCCCAAGCTCTCAGGGTCAGGTTCTGACTCTAAGTGGGGTACGGTGGCCCATGACTGGAATTCCAGCACCTGGGGGCTGAGGCAGGAAGATGGAACGTTTGGGTCCAGTCTGGCTACTCTGCCCCTGGTGGCCTTAGTTCACATGATTTTGTGACCTTGGTGCTGGTGTGTTTCTGCTGGTTTCTGCCCCGGGCTCTGAGGTGTGTAGAGGCTGTGGCCTGTTGCTCGGGCCTCAGTGCTCCTAACAGTCCTTCCCTAAGCTGCTCCCTGTTGTCTCTTCATGCCTTCTGTCCTGACGTGCCTCGTGTTCTCTGTCTCAGGAGGAAGGAGCTGGGCGTTGGATCCAGACAGACTGAGTAAGGATGTCTCCATCCTTTGCTCACTGGCGAGCGACTCGGCTCCTAGAGCCTCAGTTTCCCCTTCCCGAAAATGGATCGTCATCAGAGTTATACACATCCTGTCCCTCAGGTGTCTAACACACAGCTCAGTATGCCCCCGCTTTCCTGTCTCACGCCCTGCCCCCCAATGCTCTTCTTCCTCTCCTGGAGGAGCTTCCGAGCATCTTGTGGGAAGAAGCCCTCAGGAGCAGAGAAGCCGATTTCCAAGTCATTAGTCCCCCAGTGTCGGGCTGCAGGATGGATTTTGATCAAGAGCAGGGTGACATTTGGCAAAAGTTGCTGATGAGGGATTGAATGATTAATCGTCATGACAACCGGGCTGGAGTAATGACAGGGATGCGATGGTGCCCGAGTTAAACACAAAGCGGCCCGTGAGCCGGGGCGGTAAATTACTAGGCATGTCACCGCTGCGCTTTTGGAGAAAGCGGCCGTGCGTTCCTAATGAGAGGTTAACTGTGTCCCCAAAGTAATTACCGCCGATTGAAGAGGTGGCTGGTAATTAGAGGATTAGCCGTGATGATGAGCCTCACCTGCATGGTTGCCTTGACAACGGAGGATGGGTGGGGTGGGAAGGCAAGAAGGGTCTGGACCCTTCCCCAAAGCAGGTGCCAGGAGACCCTCTGATCCCATCTGCCTTGGTGTCATCCACCAATGACCAGGCTGGACAAAAGCTCTGTGGTGGGGCCTCAGTCTTCCCATCTGTAAACTGAGGGCTTGGGCCCATTCAAGAAAAACGCAGCCTAGAAGATAGAATTCTGGGACTCGCGTGAGCCCACTTGCTGGCTGTATGGCGTCGGATAAGGGACAGAGAGCTGGCCTTGGTTTCCCCTCCTTTAAAATGGAAAGAATAGGGCTAGGGAGACACTCAGTGGGTACACTTGCTGAGTTCAGATCCCCAGAGCTCACACGGAGCCGGCTCAGTAGCTTGCCTCTGTAATCCCAGCACTCTATGGAGAGATGGAATGCTGAGACAGGAGAATCTCTAAAAGCTTAGGAACAGTGGACAAGAGAGAGGTAGGCAGTGAGGGCCAACATCCAAGGTCGTCCTCTGACCTCCGTGTGTACACTGTGGCACAGGTGTGTGCACCCCCACACACACACACACAGAAATAGAAGGGGGAATAGTGTGGCACTGGCTTGTAAGAAAAGTTCACAGAACAAAATGAAGTCATCGAAGAGCACAGAGGGCAGAGCCGGATGTGCCTAGCCCGTCATCGCCTTCCCACAGTCTTTCTCTCCGGGGACCTGGAGGGCTGGGGGAGGGGCCGCCTCTTTTGGTGAATGGGCTGAGCCCTCCCATGAATGACAGATAGATGACAGGGAGGGAGGGAGGGAGGGTCTCGCTCATGCGTTGTGCATCCTTGGTCAGGTTCCACGGCCTCTCTGAGCCTTTGTTTCCCGACCATCGGGAGAAGCCACGGAATACGGAATCCACAAGGCGCATGTGCTGAGCTGTGTCCTCGCTGGGTGCTTTATGTCACCCAGGAGCCGCGAAATTGCATTTTGCCCTTTCTTGTTTTGTTTTAATTTAACTTATTAAAAAATTAACTTTCTGTGTGTGTGTGTGTGTGTGTGTGTGTGTGTGTGTGTGTGTGTGTGTGCGTGTGTGTATGTGTGTGTACTGGTATGTGCATGGGCAAGCGTGTCATGGTCTATATGTAGAGGTCAGAGAACAACCCTGTGGAGTTGGCTCCATCCATCCTTCTGCGGCTCACTCTGTGGAACCCAGGCTGCCAAGCTTGTGGGGCAAGCGCCCTTACCTGCTGAGCCGGCTCCCTTGCCCCTGATTTTAATTTTGATACAACTAAGTACATATCAGTCTGTTGAACATGTTCCTGTTTTGTTTGTTTGTTGTTGTTTTCCCAGACAGGGTATCTCTGTGTAGCTTTGGTGCCTGTCCTAGATCTCACTCTGTAGACCAGGCTGGCCTCGAACTCAGAGATCCAGGCCTGCCTCTGCCTCGCAAGTGCTGGGATTAAAGGTGTGTGCTACCACCGCCCGGCTCCCCTGGTGGGTTGTTGTTGTTGTGCTTCAGGTTTTATCTCTTTTATTTTTATTTTCTGAGACAAGCTTCATGTTGCCTTGGCTAGCCTCCAATTCCCCAAGTAGCCAAGGATGACCTTGCATTTCTGATCCTCCTGCCTCCGGCACCACACCTGGAGTGGAGATCAAATCTAGGGCTCTGTGCATAGTAGGCGAGCACTCCACCACTGCCCCATATCTTACTCACCCATTGTTTTGAGGCTCAGAGAAGGGAGGCGACAAGTCCAGAAAAACTGCTGGGACATGGCAGAGTCAAAATTCAAGCATAGGTCTGACCAGCTTCCTCCAGCTGTCACATTAGGAATCTCTTTTGCCCAAGAAGCTGGGGCCACCACGCCCATCTAAGGAGGTGGGCGTGGCCACATATGGCAGCACTTCCGAAAGGAGTGTCTCTGGATTGCCTTTGGCCAGTTTCTATGACGTCACGGGGTGGAGCCTACCCAGATGTCTGGGGCATCGGTAGGGCAAGACGGCTGTGTTGGGTTGAAAACGAAGGCCTCAGATTGGTTCCCAGTTCAGCAGTGCCTGGCAACCGGGTGCCTTGCCTCGGTGAACCTGTGGAGAGCAGGGCTTAATTATTCCATCCATAAATGATAAGCCTGCTCATTTCCAGGCCTTCATGATAAATTCATGGCCTCATTTAATGTGTTCGCTGCCGACCTTCCCCGCACCGCAGGGAGGTGGTACATCCTAGAGGGTGAAGCAGGGGATCCTTATGGGCACCTGGGGCCCTGTGCCACTTCCCTTGTCTCCAGGAGGCTATGGAGGCCTCTGTGCTGGGCATCTGGCAGGTACAATTTGCAAGCCTATTTCCCTCTGCTTCACCCTACAGGGCAAGCCCCAGAGCTCCGCAGCTAAGGAGTTGGATTCCAAAAGATCCAAGTGAGTCCCGCCTACTGCTCCTGCACCGGGTGACCTTGACCCTGGGGTTATCTGTTTCCTGCTTCAGACGGTGAAATGGGATGAGAATGGACATTTTGTATGTGTTGGTGCATGCCCACACCTGTTACCCTGTTCACACGATTTCACTTGATTTTATTTGGGGGCACTGCTTGGGTCCTGGTCACCCTGGAGAAGTCATCTCTTCATTAGGACACCCAGGAGACACCCCCCCCCCCAAGCCCTGCTTCTGCAGAGAGCAGCAGAAGCTGAAGGACACACGGTGGGCAGGAGCCCGGCCTGGAAGGACCACAGCTCCCAGTACCACCCCGCTGCACCATCACCCCTCCGCAGCAGCCACAGCAGCACCGCCAGCTCTGGCGTGGTCTGGGTGACTCTGGATGACTCTGGCTCAGCTTCCTCATGTGTCGCTGTAGTCAAGGCCAGAGGCTGGCACAGGTGAAGAATTGCAACATCACCAGTTTTTTGCAGGGGAGGGAGTGCATTTTCTAGGAACGTCACAAAGCTCACCCCCAATCTAGGTGGCTGATAGACTGTGAGGAGAACCACAGGGCCTTGAAGCCACCAGGAACCTTGGAATGCCTCTTCCAGCCTTGAACTTCACCAGTGGAGAAGCTCCAGCGTGGCTGCCACGTACTAGTGGCATGCCGCCATCACGTCTCGCCGCTGTTTCTAGTCACTTTTCTTTCTGGGACGAAATACTTGATGGCAGCGTCATGAGAGCATGGCCCTTTTCCGTGAGGAATTCATGATATGATGGCAGGAGCCTGAGGCGGCGGGTCGCATTGCACCACGGTCAGGAAGCAGGGAGAGATGCATGCTGGTGCTCAGCTGCCCTCCCCGTGTTTTGACTGTACGGATGAATGCATGCATGGGGTATCTGCATGCCTGATGCCCGCAAAGGTCAGAACAGTCCTGTCCACCTTCAAGGTGGGTTTCCCAACCATCACACCATCCATTGTCTCAGTCGGGTCCACCACGCCCAGATGTGGGCCAACTGTGGCTCATCACATTCTACATAGGACAAGAGCAGAGGCACTGAGGTACTGAGTTCCCGACTTGTTCCAGGTCCCCCCATGCAGCTGGACCACCGGTGCAGCTGTTCACATGTATTCTCATGTTTATATGAAGGTGCTTCTTTAAGAATGGGGATATCTGCATGTATGTGTGCATGTGTGCATGTGACCTGGCTGTGTCACATCTCCTGACTCCAGTCAGTGTCCCCCCTGCCCTTGTGCCTCGGAGCAAACACCTGGTTGGAGAAGAGAACTTCTTTGGCTGGGAGAGGCTCTGGCTTCCACACGTAAAGAATTAACATAATTTTCATTCTCATTTGCATGGGACTGAAGTCACTTCCTCCTCTACCACCCTGTTAGGAAACAAGCAGATCGGGCCCTCGCTCAGTCTATAGCACCAGTCACCACCAGTGGGGTGGTTCTGCAGGGTGTTTCATCTGTTGCCAGGCCTGGCTCCTGGGTCAGCAGGTGGCTGAGCTGAGCTCTGGTGAGTTCTCATCCTCAGTAGAGGGATCTGGTCACATTGCTTATCATCTGCAGTCTGGAGAGATGGCCCTTGATGTTCCAGGAGGGGAAGGAGCAAGCAGAGATGGCAGAAGAAGGGGCAGGAGGCTTGTGCGTGCATGCATGCATGCGTGTGTGTGTACACACACGTGCATGTGTGTGCGGGCTTTTGTGTGTGTTCTGAGTCCATGGGTGTGAGCGAATATGTTTTATTTTCCCTCGACAAAACAGCTCATTGCCTGCATTTCAAGCGTATGAATAGTAAGTTCTGGTCATTCATTTAACCTTCACAATAACCCTATGAGATGCTCAGAGAGGTGAGGTGACCTGCTCAAGGTCACACAGCTGGTGAGAGTGGCAGAGTTGGGAGATGCCATCTGGGCAAGTGGTTCATCTATTCAACAGTCACCAGTCCAGGTTCAGGAGGCCCAGGCAGTCTACTGTGCTGCCCATGGCACAGTAGGCACCCACAAGGGAGTGTGCGCACAGTGCACCTGTCTACATGCATATACACTTGGATGGGCACACACATGGGCATTTCTGCTTACTCATGTTCAGCTCCTGTGTGTGCATGCTGGTGCATAAGTCTGTGAGCATGCGTCTGGATGCAATGGCCGTGCCTGGGTGTGTGCACACTTCAGTGTGTACACAGGTTTCCGAGAGGTTGGGAAATCTCAGCTCAGCTTTGCTGTCGCTTGGTCCAAGAGAACTCTGAGAAAGCCTGGGTCAGATGTGAAGGGGTAGAGACTCATATTCCTGAGCTCTGGAGAAAGGGGGCTCCCTAGTCGTCCTTTGCCCAGGCCTCCAGGACCCATTAATAATAGTTTGGCAAATCCCAAACGTAAAGAGGGCAATCAGGCCCGAAAATGCAAACATTCATCACCCAGATACAGATTACTCTACGGCTGATGTAATTACAGGAGCTCGGCTCAATGCATCGAGCCACCTCACCCTGCATCCTGCACATGGCTTTGTGCTTATGACTCCCTTTCCTGAGGAGCCCCCACCACCCGACCCCACAGGGTCTCATGGCCATGGCCAAGGGTCCCAGCTGCCTTCGATATCTTTATTATGCTTTGATAGCAAAGCTTCTCTGTCAGTAGCAGCCAGACCGTGGGTGAGATTCCTGGTTTCTGCTCCAGCTTTGAAATGATCTGCTGTGGACCTTGGGAGACAGACCTTTTCTGGATTTCAGTTTCCTCTTCCATCCAAAGGAAATAACAATACAGTATAGTGTTATAAGCACTGGGTTTTGTAGTTAGGAGGGCCTGGGTTCAAATCCCAACCTAACCATCCCTGAGCTGGGTGATCTTGGGTAAGTTTCTTCCCTCCTCTGAGCCTTGGCTTCTTCATCTGTGAAGTGGATACAGTAGTGTCTATCTCATGAAGTTTTTGTGAAGGACATAATATTTGCCGTTTTAATTGGTAAATTTAACTCATTCACACTTATTGTGATGATGGTATTATAATATTGCACATCAAATATCAATATCTAGGCTGCAGAGATGATGAACCAGTAGTCAGGAGCACTTGCTGCACAGTCATAAGGACAGAGTTTGGATCCCAGCACCTGCGTAACATGCTGGTTGTCTTGCACATGCCTGTAACCCCACCTCTGAGCGAGGCAGAAGAGAGCAGTGATGGGCTTTACTGGGTTCCAGCCAAGATCAGAAACCACAAGCCTCAGGTTCAGAGAGAGACCCTGCTCCAAAAAGAACAGGCGGAGCGTGATGGAGGAGCAAGCCTGACATCCTCTTCTGGCCTCTGGGTGTGTGTGACACACAGACACAGACACAGACACACACACACACACACACACACACACAGATACGCAGGCACACTCTCAGACACACACACAAACACACAGAGACACACCAGACAGACATGCACACAGACACATATTCAGACACACACACACACACATACACACACACACACATACAGATATGCAGGCACACTCTCAGACACACACACAAACACACAGAGACACACCAGACAGACATGCACACAGACACATATTCAGACACACACACAGACACTTACTCACACAGACACATATTCAGACACACAGACACATAGACACACAGACACACACACACACACAGACACACTAAATCCACATTTTAAAAGGTAAATCTCTACTAATCCGTCATTTGCCTCTGCACAGCTGTGCGGTCACTGGACACTCCCTTCTCACATGTGCTGTCTTTTTATTTGTCAGACTTCCTGTGTTTCCTTCTTAACCACGGAGCTCTAAAACATGGTGACAACATGAACATTTTGTCCCTCAGTTTGTGGACAGGAGCCTGGCACTGGCTTTCCTGGTGGCTCTGGCTGAGTGTCTCGTGAGGACACAGCCATGGTGCTCTCATTCACTAAGACCCAGACATCCATGAGCCCACATGGGAATGCAGGATGCGGCCTTCACAGCATCTTGCATTCGAATCCCCTCATCCTCATGACGTGCCGGCTCCCCAGGAACGTGTGGCCTAGGGAAGCAGAGCAGCGGTCAAGGTGATTCTAATGACCCAGCCTTGGAAGTCACAGGTGGTTGTGTTTGCAGCACCCAGCTAGCATGGATCTCCTGTACTGGTCACGTATGTAAATCACCTCCCCCAGGCCCTGAACAACAAGTCACCAAGGTGGCCCAGTGCCTGGCACAGAGAAGGCATCCACAGTGAGGTGGTGTGACGAGGAAGGACCCGAGCAGAAGCCGCTCTGCCCATCCTTGCCCCTGCCAGGCCTTGCTTGGCATGGGCAGAGCCTAGAATGCCAGGACCCCCTGCTGTCTCCAAGACGGAGAGTCCAGACCAAAGGCATTTCCAGGCCTGCCTCGTCCTAACTTTACATTGATCAGTAATTAAACACAGCCTCCAATTACTATAATGTTTGGCGAGACACCAAGCACATGTAAAACCCTGCAGTAAACATCTGCTTCATAAATTACCTCTGGGTGCCGTACACAGGAGGGACTGGGGAGATCAAATGGAGGCCTGGGGAGGGGAGGGGAGGCTGGGAGAGGGGCGGGGGAGGTGAGAGGGCCAGAGAGGGCTGTCCTGCCAAGAAGTGGCACCATTGAAGGGCCCAACTCTTCCCTAGCGACCCAATACAACGCTCTAAGGCAGAGGCCCAGGACTGAACCGAGGGCTGGAGAGTCCCTGTCTCCCAGGATTTTGTCAGGAGCGACATATGTAGTTAATGTAAGTGACTTTCCTGTTGCTTTTCATTGTTTTCCCAACCCAAATCACCTACTCATTAGCTACTTAGATTTAAAGAGAGAAACATGGGCTGAGGGTGTGGCTCGGTGGTAGAGTGTCTGGCTGGCTGCCTGAAAAGAAGGAAGAAGGGAGAGAAGGAAGTGGGGGAGGAGGAGAGGGAGGAGGGAGAGGAGGAGAGGGAGGATTGAGAGGAGAGGGAAGAGAGAGGAGAGGGAGGAGGGAGAGGAGAGGGAGGAGAGAGAGGAGGGGAGGAGGGAGAGAAGGGAGAGGGGAGGGAGGAGAGGAGGAGGGAGAGGAGAGGGAGGAGGCAGAGGGGAGGGAGGAGAGAAGGAGAAGAAAGAGGAGGGAGGAGGGGGAGGAGGAGGAAGGTGAAGGAGAGGAGGGAGAAGAGAGAGGAGAGGAGGGAGAGGAGAGAGGAGGAGGGAGAGGAAGAAAAGGGGGAGGAGGGGGAAGGGAGAAAGACAGAGAAAAGGAGGAAGGGGGCATAGAACCTAGGTCAGGGGCAATACAAAAGACCTGTTACTGGAACAGAACCCCTTAGGAGAGTTGGCTTGAACTTGCCTCTTCCAGGGAACACTCCTGTGTTTGAGTATTCATTCAACAAACACATATGAAGGCCTCGGCTGGATGACATATCTGTGCCGGGCATACAGAGGTGGCTCAACCATGGCCTCTGCTTTCTACGGTGGGGAAGACGGTAGGAATAGAAATTAATCAAGATGGATGCTTGGGGCTGTGGGGACCTTCAGGACCCTCAACCCAGCGTAAGGATCCTGGGCACTCAGGGAAGTCACCCTCCAAGGCATGATGTCTATGCTTTCAGCCCAGAGATCATGGGGGCCAGTTAGACAGAGACTGTGAAGGGGTATGCTACACAGACAGGCAGCATGTACAAAGGTCCAGAGGTGAGGAGTGGGGGGCAGAGTTCTGGGACGCCACAGGCTTGCTCTGCCTGAAGTCCATCAGAGCAGCAGGAGGAGGGAAGGGCAGTTGATGCCCACCATGGAAGGCCTTGAAGATTCCACTGAGGATGGGGATGGAGTGGGGACTGATGCCTCTGCATGGTGGCATTGGGGAATGGGTTTTATTTTCTTCTTTGAAATTACCTATAATTCCTTTATTTTTACATAATGAAAATCGGTTACCTTTGTAATGAGAATTTAAAAGTAGCAATAACAATCACTACAGAGGGGGCTAGGGAGATGGATCGGTGGGCAAGGCACTTGCTGCGGACAAGGACCTGAGTTCAAATCCCCAGAAGTCGTGTTAAAGCTGGGAGCAGCAGAGTACCTCTGTAGTCTCCTTGTTCACATGAGGAATTGAGAGGCCGGGACAGGAGACTCCAGGAGCTTTCAGGCCAGCGGGGCTGGCAGAGACATGGTAAAAAAACAAACAAACCAGAGACCTTGTCCCAAAACAAGGTTGAAGGTGAGGGGCAACATCCAAGGCTGTCTGTTCCATGCAGACTTTGACTTTCATACGAATGCCATGGTGCACTCATGCCCATACTCAGTCATACAGATGTGAGGGTGCGCAGACACACACACACACACACACACACACACACACACACACACAGTAGAAAGAGAGAAAGGAAGATCAGCAGCAGCTAAGCGGTGTAACAACGTGTAGCATTGGCAGGAGTGGTAGCAGCAGTAGTGTACTCGTGGTGATGGCAGTAGTGGCACAGTGGTGGTGGCAATAGTGGTGACAAACATTGGCAGTGGTGATAATGATGTAATTATTAGCTATTAACAGTAGGGGCCATAACTGTCCTTATGGGAGTAATAATGCTGATGGTAACCGTAGTAATAGTAGTAATGCTTATCATGAACCGTGGTGGTGGGGACAGTGGGAGTACCAGTAGCTTGGGCCCCATAGAGGAGCAGAGGAGTGCCTCCCCGCAAAGATCAGGGAGAGAAGACAGTTTGGGGTCTAGGGGACTCAGGCAGGTGACTAATGGAGGCCCACTGAGAGGCGCCTGTCCTGTGTGTGAGTGTCTGGAATCTGCTTCCCGATGACCTTCTCTTCAGGAATTCACCCATCGGAAGAGGCCTGTTTCCAGAATGTCCAGCATCCAGTCAGGAACTGGACTCTGTAGCTAGCTGGCTTCGGTCATGGCGGCCGAGCAGATTTCTATGTGTTGGAATTTTGCATGATCTCTGGGTTTGCTGTAATCTGTGTACTTTGTGGGATGCTTGAAATTTAAGACCACACAGCCGCCATTGGTGCTAGCATAAAGCATTGCACCCATAAACAACAAACACATACACCAAGATTTTAGAATGTCGGCTCCTCTGGTGGAGGACGGCTACCACGTATGATGTGGGATGCCATGGCAACCGCCATGTTGTGAGGAAGCCCAAACTGGTTAAGTGAGGAGGCTGTGAGGAGAGGAGGGACATATGCCGCGGCAGCCACCCTCACCACAGGATCTGGGCACTAGATGTATGAGTGAAAGGGCCACCCTGGGCATTTCAGCCCAGGTACATGCAACTTGGATAGATCCAAGGAATTCATTGGACAGGCAGACAGGGAGCTCAGGTGTATTTCAAGTCACTTAGATCCCCAAATTGGGATGTAGTCATCATAGAGCAAAAAGAAGACTGCTGTGTCCTCGCATGGTTCCAGGGACTTGGACCTGACTGGGCCAGTGAGGAAATGAAGAAAAGATAAGCACACAGAGTCATGTGGACACAGAAAAATCTGGGATCAGTTAGTCTGGGCTCTCTGGTGAGGAAACCATACCACCCCAGCAGCTCAGCGTGTTCATTCTAGAGAGCTGAACAGAGAGGCAGGGCTATTGCAAACAGATAAACAAAAGGCAGGTATATGGTGTCCAGCTGAACAGGGAGTCATCTTCGGTTCATCTTGGTAGGAGCAGTCTTCGGGCTGAAAATATCCAGAGCACTGAGGTGGGCATTTCTGCACGCACTATCAGCATCCACACACGGACCAGAAAGGAAAGCTTTGCCACTTCCCTCTGGGTCTGAGGCTCTGGGGTCCTTGATATGGCCGTGCCCATGTCGACAGCACATATTCACTCAGGGCTTCCTCAGCTCCCTGTGGAAGACAACTCAACTTGCTATGTCTGTCTTCGTCCCTACCCCAAGGAATGCTGAGGACAATCAAAGAGCCTCTGCTTGGGCCTGGAGAGATGGCCCAGTGGTTAAGAGCACTGGCTGCTCTTCCAGAGGACCTGGGTTCAATCCCCAGCACCCACATGGCAGCTCACAGCTGTCTGTGACTCTAATTCCAGGGGTCCCGACACCCATTGCAAAACACCAATGCACATAATATAAAAAATAAGTAAATTTTTAAAAAGAGCCTTTGCTTAAACACTGCATGCATGGACAATAGCTGGATCTGACATAGTTCTGTGCATGAATGTGGGCAAATCCCTTCCTTTTAATACGCCTCAGTTTCTCTAACAGCGGATTAGAAGCTGGAGAATGTGGAGTGAGAGCTTCTCCCAGGTTTCTTTCCTGCCACATTAGGGAAATGGTGTAGCGAAGGGGTACTGGGTTTCAGAGTCTGAGTCCCAGGTTTGAGTCTCAGCTTTGGCATGTGTAAACACATGACTTGGTTTCCAGTACAGCGGTCGACGTTTCTCCTTCTTCAACTTCGCTTTCCTTGTGGCACTGAAAATGTGTGATGGTAGAGGTCACCACAGATAGAACTGTGGCAAACGCTGCAATTTACGTTGCTGTCTTCAAGTACTTTTTTTTTTTTTTTTTTGGTTTTTCGAGACAGGGTTTCTCTGTGTAGCTTTGCGCCTTTCCTGGATCTTGCGCTGTAGACCAGGCTGGCCTCGAACTCACAGAGATCCGCCTGGCTCTGCCTCCCGAGTGCTGGGATTAAAGGCGTGCACCACCACCGCCCGGCTTCAAGTACTTTTGATGGTTCAGACATATTTTGGCAACACTGGGTCTTGGGGGGGGGGGGCAGCGGCTGCTATGGGCCAGCGAGATGGCTCAGCGGGTAAAGGCACTTGCTGTCAAACCCGGCAATCTGAATCCGTCCCTGGAGCCCACAGGGTTATGCCATTCTGATGACCTGAGTTTGATACCCGGAACCCACATGTCCCCCGACCTCCACACACACCGTGTCTTGGTGCCCAAACACGTACATCATGTGCACACATGTACATATACACACACACACACACACACACACACACACACCAAAGGATGGGAGAGATGGCTTAGTGAGGTAAGCTGTGAAGCCTAATGTCCTGAGTTTCGTCCCCAGCCTGAGACCACATGGTAGAAGGAAAAAAAACCAACGCTGACCTCTGTACCTATCTTCTGTATGGCAAGCCCTCCCCCCCGAATATATATCCATATACATGGAGATACATACACACACACACATATATTTACACCTATATATTATATATATATGAAAAATTTAACTAAAAACAGTGTTGTGCATGATGACGTATGTATATAGTCCTAGCCCTTGGGATGTGGAAGCAGGAGGATCAGAAGTTCAAGGCCAGCCTTGGCGACACAGCAGTTTTGAGGTCAGCCCAGACTATAGGTGACCCTGTTCTTTCGTTTTGTTTTTTGTTTTTCCCATCATCAATATTTGTTAAGCATTTACAGTGTACTAGGCACAAGAGAACATACAGAAAACATCGTCCCTGCTCTTGAGGAGCTTACATTCTAAAAGAAAAACAATATACCTCTTTTAAAATGGCATTTTTGTTTAGTGTTTTCTGTAAAGTGCTGGGAAAATACTCGGTAGGTGTGAGCTTTGGGTATGACGTAGCTCCACCATTGCTTGAGTGGTTTTGTTTTTAAAGGAAAGAGCAGAAAGGAAGGAAGGAGGGAATAAAAAGAAAATAATAAAAATTAAAATAATAAAATGATAAATAGTAATAAAAAGCTAAGTAGCCCTCTTGGGTAGTCTATGCTCCAGCTACAAGCCTTTGAGCGGGATGAAGACTGGCGGGGATGTCCCCCACAACCCGCGCACACACAGCACTGTGAGACCCTGCCTGATTAGAGTCAAGGGTGACTAAGATTAAATACGTGTTGATTATGCCAGCTTCTGCTCTTGTTTATTCTCATAAATAAGACATGAGCCCCGGCTCCACACTCCCACCCTCGTGCATGCGCGCACCCTTCCTGGGGGTGATATTTATTATATGCAAATCCAAAGTAATCACTTGTTTTTCAGATGGCATGTGGATCGGGTGGAAAATAATAACCCAGGGTGACAGTGCCGCATCTATCCAGATGCCATGGGTTTGCATCTGCATCCACAGAGCTCTGGACCAATCACAGGCTGGGGTCCAGTAGGCTGGGGCAGCCTGGGACTGGGGCTTCCTGCTTCCTGCCTGGAGAGCACAGGGCATGCTCTGCCCAGTGGCCTTCCTTGTGTGCCTGGGGTATGAGGATGCGAGCCATGGGAAACTGCAGGGAAAGGTCTCTGCAATCTGTTGCAGGTTATCCCGGACAGTAGTTCCCAGGAAAGACTGTGGCTGGCATGGTTCAAAGGCTCCACCTGCCGCTTCTCCCTGTGTGACCCTGACCTTGCCGCTGGCCGCTGTTCCAGGTCTCCATTTCCTCATCAGTCAAATGAAAACCACAGTTCTGAGTGTGGCTGGAGTGAGGAACTTAAGGTCCAGGTGGGCCCTTTCCCTCTGCCGATTCCCATCTGGAAGGAGGAGGTAAACCTGCTCCCCACCTCCTAAATAGTTCTTGACCATGAACGCTGGTTGACACCCAGGTGAACACCCTCTAAGTGCTATGTCCTTGTCAAAGCACATGACACGCTGGCCATTTTGAAACCAGCCTAGCCCGTACTCCAAAGACATCTTTTCTCTGCCCAGAAGTCTGCCGTGGCTCTGTAGTGCCCTCCAGATAAGAAACTCACATCTCTCCTGTGTCCCCTGAGAGTGCATGGCCCGAACTCTGTGGCTGTCACACACTCAGCCTCTTGGATCCTGGCTCAGTCCTTTGAGTGTGCCCACTTACTCCTGCCCCAGGTGCTTTGCCTTTACCGTGCCCTCTGCCTGGAACTTCTGCCCCCCTGCTCTTCCTGTGATTCTATACTTACTTGTCATCTCCCCAGAGGAAAAAAAAGGCTCCATCTAAGTTAGGTTCTCTGCCCGCCATTTGCCCTCTCTGAGAACCTTGTCAGTTTCCTTGGTGACACAGACCCCGGTTTGTCACAGGGCCGTTTATTTGGGTTAACTGGCTTGTAGGTCTCTCTCCAGCAGAAGGAAACAGGGCCGGGACAGGTTCTGTTCAGCAAGGTGACTGCAGGGAGCAGCATCTTCCTGGACCAAAAGCTGCGTACCTCCAGGGCAGCCCAGAGCCCAGGCAGGGCAGCCGGGGCTCTGGGTGGGCGTCTCTGTGCCCCAAGGCGGAGGGAGCCATGTTGCCAACTTCAGTGTCCTCCAGGGATGCTTTTCTGCCTGTCCCTAATGACTTGACATCCAAGGTCCTGGTGACAAGGCTCCCTCTGATAAAAGATGCAAAGCTAACATCTGGCGGTTAATTAATAAAGAACCGCCGTGTCTGGCGGGCACGGTGTGCTGACGCGGACAGTTTCTCCACCCATCCCAAGAGATGCTGACATGCACTACAAAAATGGGGGAGAAAAGATCGATTTGGAGCGGGCCCTGCTGACGAGGCTCCCAAGGGGCTAGAGACCCCGATGCCTCCACTCAGGGGTTGATGTTCCTTCTCCTACTGCAGGGCAGGGATGCTGGAAGGGGACCCTTATGGGATATCTATCATGAGCCAAGCCCTATATTCATTCCCTCGGCTTCTCCCAGGACCCCTGAGAAGGGAGTCTGCCCAGGGACATATGAGGAAAAAGAGGCTCTGGTGCCTACTCCGAAGCCTAGGCTCCACTCTTTTTCCAGGAAGCAAGGGCACCCAGCCAGTGTCAGCTGAGGAGTCAGCTGGCCCCTGTGTCCTGTCACTCCAGGATGCTACACAATAGATCTGCCGGTTCTGCCGGGCCGGCTGGGACCCAGAGCAGTAGTACTGAAACAAATACACCAGGCATGCCTCTGTGGCAGAAGTGTTGAGTCAAAGATGGGAGGAGAAAGATCCTGGACCCAAACCATCGTGGCCAAACTCATTAAAGCAAGCTTTTGTATTCGTGTACACGGGCTGCCTCCCCCTAAGACGGGGTTCGAGAGGTCAGCATTGGATGCGAGGAAGACAAGGCTTTTATAGCTCAAGGTTGGGGGATTTCAAATGGGGGATTTGGTGGGCAACATAGGGGCTACAGGAGCAGAACGTAAGCATAACAAATTAGCCACGACAACCTCCTACAACAAGACGTGATTGCCAGGTGGTCGAAACAAGGTAGTCATAACGGCTGGTGAAGACGGCGACGCACAACTTTTGGAAACAAGGGCATGGTTGCCCATTCCGGGAACAAGCGGTACAGAGCCATTTGGTAGTTAAGGTTACAGGTGCGGCACAGCCCAAAAGAGGCTTAATCATTAACGGGAAACGAACCTAGTTTCTTTTTACCTTAAGATGGCGTTTAAGCCTAAAACGGAGGCAGGCTGGTCCATGAGATGTACAGTTATCCCCCCCCACCCCACCACCATCACCACCAAAATAAGATCATCGGTGTTAACATCAAGCATTTATTCAGCACCTGTTGTATTCCAGGGCCCACCATGATCTCAGTCATAGTACCTGCAAAGCAGGAAGGGCGGATGTCTCCACTGAGGCCTAGAGGGGAGGCGAGTTCATCAAGGCTACATAGCAATGGAGGTGAATCCTAGCCCGAATCGTCCAGCACTTTCCAGCTTCTTCCTGTGGACCATGGATGGAAGTGGCCCATGGGGCCTGTATCTTTCGGAGCCACCCGAGGACTAAGCCCAGATCTATTCTGAGTCAGCATTCCACTACCATCAGGCACCTGGGTAGGGCCTGGCTCTGACCTCTGACCTCGGGGACTGTGGGTCTCCGGTAGCCTCTGGCAAGCAAGGGAGCCCACCAACCTTCCGTGGCTGGTTCCTTGGGTCTGGTAAGTAGCCACCTGCTGTTCTATTACAAGGAATAGGGGAAGCATCCCTTGGTAGTTTTTTCTGGTGACCAGGAAACCGCATAGTGGGGCAGTGGTGGGACAAGATGGGGTGCTCAGCATAGGGGAGGGAAGTGGGGGAGTTGGAGGCTCCCGAGGGAGAGGTGTGTGTGTGTGTGTGTGTGTGTGTGTGTGTGTGTGTGTGTGTGTGTACAGAAAGATGCATGGAACTGGGAAAGAATCTGAGCCCTTTCTCTTTGTCTGTGGGGAGATTCATGTAGGGTCTTGCCGGTAAATAGGTACTAGAGGTGGACGCTGGCTTACCTGGGATGCAAGCCGACTTGGCTATAAATATTGGTCTCAGAGCTCTGGGGCTACATGACCCAGAGCCAAGGGTTGGCCTTGCCTCTCTGGGCCTCAGTTTGACCTTCGTCGATGCTCACAGTCCTGTCAGGACAATTAGGTCACATACAAAGCGGAGCACAGGCCTGTCACAGACGACAATCCAATATGCCACACAGAGGCATTCCAGTTTGTCTGGTGGAGGGCTCACAGTACATGCTATACACACATTCGGGGAGTTCTGAAGACTTCCATCTGCTTGTGCCTGAGGGACACCTGGTCACCAACCTGGGAAGGGGTGCCAGGCAGCCCAGGGTCCCTTCCATAATCCAATGTCACTGACCGACCTGTCCTGTGACTCCAAGCTGCAGGTGTGGTAATGCCACTGCCTGCTGGCCAGGATGAAGACACCAGGCAGCAGAGGTCAGGGGGCTGGGGACTGCAGCCTTGTAAAGGGTCTGGGGAGGCCTGTGTATCTAGGATCCCTGGCTCTGTCCCCAGCTGGCCTCAGCAAGTCTCTCACTCTGGACCTCCGTCTCTACCTCTTAGTTCATCTCCTGTGACTGGGAGAGAGGAAGCAAGGAGGGAGAAAGGGGTTCAGTGGGGCTCCCTGAGACTTCTCTCCTACCTCTCCTAGTCCCAGCTGCTGCGTTCTTGACCCAGAGTTAGTCCTGCAGGCCTGTGTCATGTGTGTGTGTGTGCATGTGTGTGTGTGCATGTGTGTGTGTGTGTGTGCATGTGTGTGTGTGTGCATGTGTGTGTGCATGTGTGTGTGCATGTGTTTGTGTGTGTGCATGTGTGTGTGTGCATGTGTGTGTGCATGTGTTTGTGTGTGTGTGCATGTGTTTGTGTGTGTGCGTGTGTGCGTGTGTGTGTGTGTATGTGTGTGTGTTTGTGGGTGTGTGGGTGTGTATGTGTGTGTGTGCACATCTCAGCCCCCAACTTTGACGGCTCCACTTGGGAAGCTGGAACGTTTGACTTTATGATGGTAGAGTTACTGCCTTCAGGACTGTATTTGACAGGCTGAAGGGGATACTCAACAGTCCTCCCTCCCCTCCTCCCTCTCCCCTCCCCTCCTCCCTCTCCCCTCCCCTCCTCCCTCTCCCCTCCCCACCTCCCTTTTCCCCTCTCAGGCCCTGTTTTTGTTTCTTTCCCTGTGGCTGTGATAAAATACCTTGACAAAAGCAGCAGCTGTGGTAGTTTTGAATGAAATGTCCCCCACCGTCTTGAGCATTTGAACACTTGGTCCCAGTTGCCGGGCTGTTTGGGGAGGGTTAGGAGGCGTGGCCTTGTTGAAGGAAGTACATCACTGGAGGCAGGCTTTGAGAGTTTAAAGATTTGAGCCGGTTCTTGTTCACTCTTTCTGCTTCATGCTGTCAGATTTAAGCCCTCAGCTTCCTGCTCTGGCTGCCACGCCTTTGCTCCGCCATCATGGACTCTTCACCCTCTGGAACTGGAAGCCCAAATAACCTTTCTCTTCTGGAAGTTGCCTTGGTCATGATATTTTATCACAGTAATATAAAAGTAACCAATATAGCAATTTAAGGGAGAAAGGTTTCTTTTTTTTCCTGGCTCAGAGTTCAGGACACGCTCCATCCGGGCAGAGACATCAGAGAATCAGGAACTTGAAGCAGGTGGTTACAATGTATCCATTCTCAGCAGAGAGCAATGGATACACGCAGCTGCTCAGCTCTTCATTCACACCATCCAGTCACAGACATAGATCATAGCCAGGGAAGGATGATACCTACTCTCCGCCTAGAGGCCCTTGTCCCAGGTGATTCCAGATTCTGACAATCAACCCTAACCACCACAGGGTCTCACCATGTGTCTCAGGCTGGCTTTGAACTCGACCCTCCTGCTTCTTCAGCCTCCCAAGTGCTAAGATTCCAGACATGTACCACCACGGCCAGCTTCACGCTTTATCATAAAAATAGGTACTGCATTAGATGATGTCACCCACTGTAGGCTGATGTCAATGTTCTGAGCACGTTTAAGGTCGGCAAGGCTAAGTTACAATGTCAGTGTTGGTGGGAATTGAATGCATTTTTGACTTATGATGTTTTCATCCTATGATCGATTTATCGGGACTGTAGCTCCGTTGCTAAGTCAAGGAGCTATGACTACATCCTGCCTATAGAAAGAGATCCTTGTATTACACTGCTCAGCTGGATGAACTGAGGCTCAAAGACGGGAGGTAAGAAATATGTCCATAGGAACGAAGAATCAGACCCAGGATTGAGCCCAGGTCTGCCTGACTTGTGTGTGGAGGTCAACCTCAGTGTCTTCCTCAACTGTTCTCCATCTTATATTTTGAAGCAGGGTCTCTCACTCAACCTGACATTCACCTATCCAGCTAGACTGTCTGGCCAGAAAGCCCCAGGGATCCTCCCGTGTCCATCTCCCTAGCACCGGGATGACGTCTCTGGAGTGCCACACTCCTGGCTTTTTACACTGCAAGCCCTTTACTGACTGAATCACCTCCCCAGCCCTTTTCATTTGTTGTTTGAGACAGGCAGGGTCTCACTATGTAGCCCAGACTGGCCTGCGACTTGAGATCTCTGGCTTTGACAGCCCCCACCCCACCCCCAGTACTGAGAAGCCAGCAAATCCACACTCAAACAAAACAAAGCCCCCAAACAAACTCAAAACAAAATCTCATCTTCAGTTGGGTTCACAAAGTACAGTTGGGGCTAAGTCCTTGACCTAAACCCGATCATCTTGGGTTTCCAGGAAGAGCCACACCTCACAGGACAGACTACCCTCCAGATGAAGTCAGTTATCTGTGAGATGATACCCCCAGACAGAGGTCATTGATACCTCCAGACCGAAGTCATCATCTTCGGAGAACCACTTTGCCCCCTCATGGATCAGGACTTCTTCAGACCTTGCTGGACCAGAGCTAAGTCAATGGTCAGGGAGACCACACCTAGACCTGGGCTGCTTAATTATTAAGGGTCCACTTGTCCCCTTGGACTCCAATTCTTCTATTTAAACCTAAGGCTCACATCAGCATCATAAAGATGGAGTTGGGGGGTCACTGACCCCTTTACCATCCCTCTTCCCACTGTGGCCACACTGAAGGAATCTTCTTCACCATTGCTTGTTTAGGGATTGGCTTACTGGGGTAGATGGTTGAGCCTAGCTTGGTGGAGCTGCTGGGACCCAGGCGTGACCCTAAGCCTCCCCTCATCCTCCTGCCTCAGCCTCCCAAACTCCCTGTCTCTCTGGCTTGGAGCTTGCCTTCCTCCATCCTGTTCTTCCTGCCTGGCCTAGAGAAAGGTTGGGGGACCCTCCCCTCCTCCCATAAATACCCAGTTCTTCTCTTCCTCCCCACCCTTCCTCCATCCTGCCCAGAGCAATCAATTTCTTCAGATATAATTTGGGATTCTAATGAACGGAGTGATTTGGCATTTAAATAATTATCCACTCTCTGTTAGTGCTGCTGAGTCGGGAGAAATTTCCGCATCTTATTTATGAATATGGTTTTTCCCCCTCATGGGGTGGAGGTTTCCCAGCCCGCCTCTTGCTGGGCGCCTCCTCTTTTAAAGGCCTTTTCAGCTCCTGCTTCCAGCAGAGCCCCCCCACACCAGCCCCTAAGAGCCTATTAACAACTTTTCCCTTCCGCTCTCAGCCCCTGTGCACGCCCCTTTTTATCTTTACATTTCAATATCATTACAAATCCTAGTGTTATTCAAATTGCATCAATTATTCAGTCTCTCCTCCCGAGTGCAGGCCGTGGCTTCCCCGTGGCTGAGCAGGAAAAGCAAAGGCTTTGAAGGAGGGGCGGGGAGTCACTGGGGAACGGTCTCGGTTCCATTAACCTGGGCTTTTGGCTTCCACAAACCATGGAATTGATTAAAACACACATGGTTTCCATTTGGGCGCTGGAGAAGCCCTGCTGCGGAGAAGCACCGAGGTGAATGGCTCGGAGATAAAAAGCTTTGGCTGTTCCCACATACTCATCCACAGGGTGTTTAGTGAGCTGGAAGACCAGCAGCCGTTTATTGAGCACTTACTGTATGCCAGGCACTTCCGCAAGCAGTTTACAGAAGCTGCCTCCTGGAAGGGCAAGACAAGCTTAGGTGACGCACTTTATTGTAATTCCTTCTTGTTTTAGGGAGGGAAACTGAGGCTGAGCGGAGGAGATTGCTAGAGCCTGGGCACCATCAGGACTGGGGTTCATTTGTTTGAGACTCACGTGAGACACTGCTTACACCTCGGTCTCTTGGGAAAGCGTCAGTTTTCCTCAAGGTCATGATGGTCTCTCAGCTGATAGACTCTAGAACTTGTATGCATGATGGTCGCATTTCCTCTGCCTTGGCTTCAAGGAAACTCTCCGCCCACATACGGCCACCATCTTCTCATTCCGTCCTCTCGCCCAAGTGTCTCCCACTTTTGTAGCCCTGGCTGGCCTGGATCTCACTCTGTAGCCCAGGCTGGCTTCGAACTCACAGAGATCCACCTGCCTCCACCTCCCGAGTGCTGGGATTAAAGCTGTGTGCTACCACATCTGGCTGGAGCCTTTCTGAAATGAGTTCAGTTGTAAATGACTTTAAAAAAAAAAAAAAAAAAGTATGGGCCAGTGAGACCGCTCAGCAGGTAAAGGTGTTTGCCCCGAAGCCTGATGACCTGGGTTTGACCCCTGGAACCCACATTGTGGGAGGAGACAACTGACTCTCCCAAGTTGTCCTCTGACCTTCACACATGAGCATATGTCCTTCTGTGCATGTGCACACACTCTACATGAATGTGTGTCTTAGTTAGGGTTTCTATTGCTATGAAGAAACACCATAACCGTGGCAACCCTTATAAAGGAAAACATCTAATGGGAGTGGCTGGCTTACAGTTCATAGGTTCAGTTCATTATCATCCTGGTGGGACATGGTGGTGTGCAGGCAGACATGGTGCTGGAGAGGTAGCCAAGGGTTCTACATTTTGCACAGGCAACAGGAAGTGAACCGAGACACAAGGCATGGCTTGAGCATATGAGACCTCAAAGCCCGCCCCCACAGTGACATACTTCCTCTAACAAGGCCACGCCTACTCCAACAAAGCCACAACCTCTAATAGTGCCACTCCTTTTGGGGGTCATTTTCTTTTAAACCCCCACAATCCGTAAAAACATTTTTTAGAGAGTTCCTATTGGCCAGGCATGACATCACATTTTACGACGCTAAGACTGAACCCCAGAAAGGCTTGGAGACTTGTCCAAGGATGCATAGAGGTGAGGCCAAGGTGGGAACATAGTCCACAGGCTTGCAGAGCCCTCTTCCCTATCCTGGGTTGGGGGTGGGGTGGGGTGAGGGTGAGCAGGAGCAGGGAGGGGGGCACCTCTCCTCCAGCTGTCCTATCTCTGCCATGGTTAGGAGACCATCATGGAAGTCACATCATGAGCTAGCACACGTGGATCCCACACCACCTTATGGTGTGCCTTCTCTCCTGGCCTTGGTTTCCCCCACTGAATCCAGTCGGACTGGCCTTGGATCACTCCTTGTTCGCTTGTTTTAGAAGTCTATCTGCTGTCATGTGATCCTGGCCCCACCTTTGAGTCACAGCTGCCTTCCCCCCACCCCCCAGGCAGGTGCAGACCCCAGGGAATTGTGTCACTGGGTTCCCAGGGTTTCCTGATGCCAAGGGGGGAGAGAGAGAGAGAGAGCATGAGCGAGCAGGAGGCTGCGTCAATAACAAGGCTGTGACACATGCTTCCTACGCCAGCCACCCAGGCTTCTGATCCTGGTTGCGGGGAGGGCTCACTCCCTCCTGAACCAGAGGTTTCTGCATCATCTCAGTGGGTCCCAAGCTATCTAGGAAGGTGTGACATCCAGTCAGTAGGTGGAAGCAGGCAGATCAGGAGGGTGTAGGCAGCGAGAGGGGTCCCCAAGGAAAAAGCACCTCATTCTCTGTGTGTGCCTGCTCAATGTGTTGCTTCCCCAGAGCCTGCACACTCTGCCTTCATGCGTGTGCTTTCCTGAATAAAATCCATGATTTATGTTGTGCCTCAGAATTGACATTTTACAGTGATGCTAGTCTATGTGTATGCCGGCGATCTGGACACCCCGACTCTCTCACTTTCGGGTGATCTCTATGATCCTAGTAGGGAAGCCGAGGCAGAAGGATGGGGAGTTCAAGGCCAGCCTGAGCTACAGACGAGGCAGTTCTCCAGTCTTTCATGGGTTCTCACAGCTCCTCCAGTCAGCAGGGATGCCGCCATCTTGGTCCTTCCACAGCCCTCTCTGCCAGGAAGTGCTGTGGGCACAGTGCATGGCTGGCTGCACTTCCATCACTTTATGTTTTTTTAAAAAGCTGCAAAGTGGCCGGGCGGTGGTGGTGCACACCTTTAATCCCAGCACTCAGAGGCAGAGGCAGGTGGATCTGTGAGTTCGAGGCCAGCCTGGTCTGCAGAGAGAGTTCCAGGAGAGGCAGGGCTACACAGAGAAACCCTGCTAAGTCTTTCTAACAGGGAGATGTGGCCTACAACCAGCACTTGAGAAATCAGTCTGCCCCATTCTGCAAACGCCTGTATACGGGGTGGGAGTGGGGTCTCCCCCTTCAGGTGGGGTCTTAGTCTCCATTAGGCCTTTTAGCACCTTCTGAGGTCTGTGTGGGCCCCTCGTTCACACCTGCCTTCTGGGCAGCTGTCACAATCCTGCTCGTGCGTGCGCGTAGGGAGGCAGAGTGATGAAGGTCACCTCCTTCACAGCATCTCTCACAAAACAGGTAAATTTTACCTGCATACTCTGGATTCAACTCCCTTTGGGGTCCCCATGGCTTCTGCTTTTTCTGCACACATATCTCCAAGAGCTCCCCGACTTCCAGTGAGTCTTGAAAAGGCTCACCACCCCGATCTGTAAAAGGAGTGGCCCCGAGAGCTTCTCTGGCTTGATGGCGGAAGAGTTGCCAACTGAATCAGGCTTCCCTGGGGCCGGAACTGGGAATTCGACTAACCAGCTTACATTCCAGTGCGACTGAGACTCTGAGTCTGAGCAGGGAACTCTAAATATAATCTTATCCAATCCTCATAGACTCAAAAAGGGGGAGATTCTGCTCATACACCCTTTTAACAGATTAAGAAACAGCCTGGGGACTTGCCCAAAGGGCATGTGCTTAGAGCCCGGCACCTCGGGCTTCCTTTAGCTCCTGGATGGTGTCCTCTTGTGCTCCCGGAGAACTTTGCCTATGCTATAGCCTTTGGCTAGAAAACTTCACACCCTCCTCTGAGAAAGCCTTAATCCTCCTCTAGGTCATGCTTTCCAGGTCTCCCCTGGGCTGAAGCATCAGATAGACTCGGGGAGCAGAGACTCGGGGAGCAGAGACTCAGGGAGCACTCTCGTGAGCCAGCCCAACTCACTCACGTCTTCACCTCCCACAGCCTTGCGGAGTGGCTCTGAGGGCTACCCGCACTTTACGGACAGGACTCTGAGGCACAGAGAGATCACAACACTTGCCCAGTGACACACAGCTAATGGTGAAATGTTTACCACGAGTCCTGTGAGTGTGTGAGCCACACCTGCAGGAACCACGTCTTGGGAAGTGGGTTCCTTGTATCAGAGGTTCTCAACCTTCCTGATGCCGCAGCCCTTTAATACAGTTCCTCATGTTGTGGTGACCCCCAACCATAACATTATTTTCCTTGCTGCTTTATAACTATAATTTTGCTACTGTTATGAAATGTAATGTGTTTTCCTATGGCTATAGGCGACCGCTATGGAAGGATTGGTAGACCCCCCTTAAAGGGGTTGAGACCCACTGCTTTAAATGAAGGAAAACAGCAGACTTTGACTCCCAAGTTCAGATCCATCCTGTAACCGCGAGAGGTTGTGCCCTCTAGCCCCCATCCCCACGGCCCAGCACCTCCCGTTCAGCACTGAGTTCTCCGGCCTCCTTCACTCCCGCTCTGTGTTCCCAAGAACAGGAGGGTCACCTTTGCACCCCACTTCACCACCTCTCTGCACCCTGCTCCAGACCGAGGCCTGTGGGAAACTCCCCAAGGAGCCCCCACACCCAACCCCTTGCTCGCGCCCCCCCTGCCCCCCTCCAGTTTACTGCCAATGACATTCAGATAAATGGCGTCTGTCAACAGCAGTCCCACAGAAAGGCATGCCGAGTGATGTATGGCGCTGGTGCTGAGCTCCGAGGGGGTGTTTCCACCCCAGCAGCCCCTGACCCTGCACCACAGCTGGGCGATGGGCTCTCCTCCTGCCCGGCCCTGGGGAGGAGTCCCTGTCGGATGCCATTATGGGAGTCTTTAATTACAGGCTTTGGGAACCTCTTCCACTTCCCCCCAAACCCTGGCCCCCAATTGTCTGCTCTAGAGCTGTCCTCTTGGGTCTTCTGGGGTTCAGGAACCCCACAGGGTTGGCTCAGAGGGAGAAGGCCCAGAATAGCCCAGCGGGGAACACAACATGGAGTGAGGCTCTGGAGCACTGGGGCCAGCAGCTACCCGGAAGGGCCAATCAATCAGACTGGTGCTGTTAGCACATTTCAGGGCCACCAAAATGCCCTGTCCTGATGCAAGGCTTCTACCAGCTGCTGGCTCTGTCACCAGAACAAGAGACAGCTACCACCATAGCATGTTGAGGGTTTTATGGGGCATAGGCCCCTACCAAGACATTAAACACAGGCCCTACATTTTCAACCACATTTGATACAAGGTCAAATACAGTGGTAAGGGAATGCAGGGACTTCTAGGGATCCACTTATATCACGTTAAAACCCACACCCTCAGGTGTGACACTCTGCCCTTGAGACAAGCACCCCAGAACCCCAACATTACCTTCCCAGACAAATGGCTGAAGCATGGAACCTCTCACTTGCACAAAGAACACACATGGCCAGCGAGTTTCAGGGCTGGGACTTGTGCCTGGGAGACAGGGCACCGGAGTCCCTACAGGAGCTGCCACCTAGACAGCATGGCAGAGCTGTGGTAAAGATTCAATGAGTTGGGGAGCTGGTTCAGTGGATAAGACCTTTGCCATGCCGTCGTGAGGACTGGAGTTGGGGTTCCCCAGCACCCACGTACAAGCCAGACAGGCCCCGAGGCAGTCAAGTCTTGCATGTAAGCCCAGTGCTCAGAGGTAGAAATGGGCTCCCTGGAGCAAGCTGGCTGCCAGGCTAGCTGAACTGTCCAGAGAGACCCTGCCTCAGTAAGCAAAGTAGAAAGCAAGCAAGGAAGACACCCACGGCCAACCTCTGGCTTCTACACACACGTGTGCACACATACATATACAAACATGGACACACACATACACACACATATGCAAAAAAAAGATTGAGTTCACTGTAAAAAGTGCTTACTAGGGCCTGGAGCCAGCAGACACCCGACCCAGGGGAGACGGGCTTGCTGACCCTGAACTTCACTGTGTGCCCCTTCCTGGCAGAGGCAGACGTGGGCAAACTTGCAAGCTGAAGACTTAGGTACGGCTTTAATCTTGCTGGGGAGGACAGACACATCCCCGGGGTGTGCAAACAGTGTTTTCCCAGCGCGTCTCCACCCTTGTGGTTTAGTGAGCACCTGCTAGGCACTCCAGCTGTGCTGATGGGGAGGACAGAAAGGCAGTCGCTCTGAGACATTCTCACGGGCTCTTGGTGAGCCTGGCAGACAGAACTGCATTGTGGGAAGTCCAGTGCTCAGACTCCTGGATCCCTGTCCATCCACTCCCCTAAAACCTGCTGTGCGCCAGGGGGAGACACCGTCTGGGCTCTGAGGCTACAGCAGCCACCAAGGTCATTGCACCTGCACTTAATGGAGAGCTTTGCCCCTAAAGTACCGTCAAGGCCGATGCAAATTGGTGGATCTGTCGACAGGCCAACCCCTTGAAGTGTGGGCTCCACACTGCATCTCAGTCACTGGCGGCTCTACATCCCGTTACCCGCCGTGACACGCCAGCTTTCTTCGAACCCCTTTATCAGTTTGCTCCCTCCATCTTTTCCTCCTCTCCAAGCCATGTGAGTTTCATTCCAAGAGAAGCATATAGCTCAGAGCTTCCTCCCCCGTCCCCACCAGGGTCTGCTTTTGGGGAGTCAGTCATTTGTGTGTGTGTGTGGCGGGGGAGAGTTGTCCCTCTCCAGCCCTCCCGGGGAAGTCTGGAGGAAATGGGACATGACAAAGTACTATCGATAAAGAAGTCAAGAAGAGGGCAACTTGGTCCAAGACTTCAGCCATCACTGTCATGTGTTGACAAGGTCTTTGCACCCCAGTCCATGCCTCTTTTCAACACTCTTCTCCTCTCAGGGCCCCCACCAGCCCCGTAGGAAGCAAGGACCATTTCCAACCTTGTTTAATGAATGGGGATAACACGGCTCAGAGAGGTTGGGCCACTCCCCTAAGGATGCGGAGCTAGGGTCTCCATAAGCATCTATCATACTGCCTTATGATATCAGAACCTCAGGAGTCCCGTGTCCCAACTGCCCAGGTGGCACCTGTCCAGGGCTCCTTCACTGCTCTTAGAGGCCTGTGACAATTCCCCAACCCCATGTGCTCCCGCGTAGCCAGGACCTGTTATCTGTTTTGCACACGGCTTGCGCCCGTCAGGGTAATGGACTGTGCTTGTCCTAGCAGAGGTGGCCTCTGGCAGGGATGATGTATGAGGCGCTATTGTTTGATATGAATGCATTAGGCGACATTCCCGATAAAGACTTTACCAGCAGAACTGTGTGTGCTGGCAGCATCCCCCACGGAGGGAGGGGCAGAGGCAGGGGTAGGCCACCTTGGGAAGCAGACACTGGGTTGGACGGGCTTCCGCAACTTCTGGGCCCTGAGCCCGCCTTGCTCTTGCTCATCTCTCAGGCGGGGCCCCACAGGTCTCACTGTCAGAGGGTCAGAAGCAGAAGGCCAGAGTCCTGGGCTCCAACCTGAATCCTCAGAAACAGTGTCTCCCGGGGGAGGCCTTCCGGAGTGGGTTCCCCCAGAGAACCTGACACAGGTGGGTTAATACCTGAGGAGGTCAGACCCTCCCTGAGTGTGAGCCCGGGACCCTGTTGCTAAAATTCCTCCCCAGGATACATAATATCTACCCCTCCTCCCAACAACAAACTAAGGCACAGTTCGAACTAAATTTGCTCTGGGGAACTAGGAATTATTGAGCTTCCTTACAGAGTGTATGTGAGGGGTATCTGCAGGGGTGCTCCTGTCCCTCAAAAGGTAGAAAAGGCTGAAAAAGCTGGAGAGCCTTTGTCCGGCAGGATCGGGGCTTCCCTGTATATGCACTGATGGGGTCCCTTCCTATAGCCTTCCCCAGCCTACACACACTCTAGTCCTCCCCAAGGCCATGTGTAATTAAGGCAGCGTTGGACACAGCACGCGGTCGAGAGTGGCTGGACACTCAGACGAAGGTCTCGTGACCCTCCTCCCCTCCACTCCACGGGGGCGTGTGTAAATAGTCCGAAAGCGAGCCGGGCCAATCCTTTACAAGGGAGCCCAGTTGATCTCACCAAGATGGCAGCTGCTTCCCCTTGGGTGGCAGTGACGGGAAACAGGTCCTCTGAGACACACCGGGTGCTCTTTGACAAGTCACTCCTGTTGAGACCTTTTGCCACCAAAGACCTCAGTTTCCCAATCAGTAGCACAGGAGCAGGAACAATGTCTGCTGCGGTTGTCTGCCTGGGCTCGAGGGACTCACCCAGGCCTCTGCCTACCACTCTCCATGTTTTCCATGGGGCTTTCTGGGGGCACTCCATAGACCTGCTGGCTGATCCTAGGCAGTATGGGAGGGAAGAGGAGCCTTGTTAGGTACCTGAAGGTCCCCTCCACCAGTCCTTTGTGTGTAGGAGGGGGGGAGCCTTGTCATGTTTAAACTTACCCTTTGCGCCTTGCACCCCCAAGGGCAAGAGTGAACAGAAGTCAGACATGGCCCTGTGGAGGCCTCTTAGGGCCTCCAGGATGGGTAGCTTAGGGCACCCTGAAGGGTCCCAAAAAAGATCAAGTGACCCAGAGTCCTGGGAAGCAATATATATGAAAGACACCCCAGGAAAGGTGGTGAGTTTGTGCGGGTCTGAAGCAGGGTGGCTTCAGGCATACACTGAGCTCTGGATATGGGAGGAGCCCCATGAGAAAGTCAAGCTTCCTTTGCCCCATCACTCGGCACATGGAGTCCCAGCCATGTTTGGTTCCGTCTTGGGCTGGAGCTCAGTGGTCCCCCAAGTTGAAGGCATGCCAAAGGGGAGGCGCACACAAGGTAAATAAAGGCAGAAATGTCACGGGCTGGAAGGAACGGACCTCGAAAATAGGGAAAGAACACAGACACCAAAGGCCACATATTTCCTTCCTGTTCTGATACAGGTGAGTTCTGTCGGGGAAGACAGAGCAGCCCAGCTGCATCCCTTAGCAGCCCCAGCTACAATCCCACAACTACCTATGACGATGCCTGCTAACGGTCTCCTGCTGTCAGGGACAGCAGTGTGTCTAGCCCATCCGCCATGGCGGGTGCAGGCATCCCTACACTCACACGGCAGACCCCATTCTTCAGGGAGGTATGCTATCCCACATCACACAGAGGAAGACAGCCACCCTGGGATTCCTCGCAAAGGGGCCCCCAATCTCACATGCTCAGTTACATGTCTTATCACCCACAGCAGGGGGGTCCACAACCACCACTGCCGCACGAAGGCACGCCATCCTGCCCCGTAGCCACATCAGAATTGCTCCCACAGACACTCTGCATCACAAGGATCGTTCTTATCTACACATCTGGTCCCCATCGCAGGGCCCGGGCCACCACTCTGCCCACGCTTACCTTTGGTTCCATTGCTTCCTTATTTAGTTTTTGCTGACAGCACTAGGAATCGAACCCAGGCACTCACACATGCTAGACGAGTGCTCTACCACCGACCTACAGCCCCAGCCCCTGGGTGTCAGTCAACTGTTTTATTTGACCTTTTTGGTGGAGGGAGAGAGTTGAACATATGTCTGTTCACCCTGCACAGGAAGCCGACAGTGGAGCAAAGGGGTGAGTCTGAGTCGACCTTGGTGAATCGATGGGTTTATTGAAGTCACCCGAAGCTCACTGGAGCCCCTGCCCAGCTTGTAGGCAGCTCCTCCTGAGAGTCTCCTCTCCCCTCGCAACTGTTTGCTGTCTGTATAACGTAGGAAAGGGGCCTTCTGGGTCTTTTAACTTTCCTGTAACTTGCTAGGGAGTCATGTGAGTCTCCCCTATTCTGTACAGAAGAGAATACTTCCGAGAAATCGCTATACAGAGAAGATTTTGAGCAGAGGGGACATGCTCCCCCTTCTCTGAAAACCTTCCCTTCGGCATTTGTGTTGAGATTAGATGGACTGAAGCAGAGAGGACAGTGAGGCCAGGCTGCGAGGAGGCCGGCCGGATGCAGGTGGATGACCCTGATGGTGGTGGTGGGAGGTGGCTGGAGTTTGGATGTTGGCAGGGGGTGGTGCCGATAAACTACGGGTTAGGTGGCCCTATGGTGTAAGAACACTAGAGGAACAGAGGGCACAGATGATGGAGCACTAGTGACCAAGAGGAGGAGCACTGGCAGGGAGCAGGGTAGCACTGGGGTCAGTTGGGGTCAGGGCAAGCCGGCAATGCCTATGCTGGGAGACTTTGGGTAACCAGCTAGACACACAATCCTGGAACTGCGACTGGGACGGGAAAAGAAATGGGAGACCACAGAGAGGGCAGCTGAACACACAGGAGGAGGATGCTTGGTCCCCAGTTGGAGTCCTAGGAGGTGTGGCCTTGTTGGGGGAAGTGTGCCACTGTGGTGGGCTTTGAGAGTTTAAAGACTCGGCTGTTTTTTTCTCTCTCTCTCTCTTTCTCTCTCTCTCTCTCTCTCTCTCTCTCTCTCTCTCTCCTCCCCCCTCCCCGCTTTGGGCTTGTGGTTCGTGATGGGAGCGCTCAGCTTCCGCTCCAGCCGCCATGCCTGCCGCCTGCTGTCTTTGCTCCAACAGCATGGGCTCTAACCCTCTGGAACCTCAGACCCAAAGGAACTCTTCTATAAGTTAAATGGGTCATGGTGTTTTACCACAGCAAGAGGAAGGCAGCGGACACTACAAGGGATGAAGCCCAGGGCTTCATGCTGCTAGGTAATGCATCCCACCGCTTCCACAGCACACGGCCTCTTTTGGTAGTCTCCAGGCAAGACAAAATGAAGACCACTGAAAGCTCGGGTCCTGACTCCCAGTCCTCAGTTTTCCATTTATAAAATGGGGGTGTTATAAAGCACCCTCAGACGGGTATGGTCAAGAGGGCCAGGTGATGTCTGGGTACGGCCACAGTGGCCCTTCCTTCCTTGTCCATCTTGGCTGGTTCAGAGACTCCAAACACCATAGACAGAACCTGGAAAGGCGTGAGGCCACACTTGGCTCTCTCTGCACCCTCTGAGCAGCTGCCAGGTCTCTGATCCTGCCCTAACTCCCCTCTCCTGCCCTCCTGCTTCTCTCCAAAGTCCCCTCCCCGACCCTGTGTCAGAGCATCCCATGTCCACCATCCAGGGAGTTACCTGTCTTCAGTGAGCTGCACTCCAGGAGCTCAGCCACATTTTATTGCAGAAGCTTCTAGAGATAAAGCCATGGGAGCAGTGGGGATTTCAGGACTACAGTTTGGCCACCCTGCCCACCCCAGGGCTCAGCAGAAGTAAGTGACAGAGTGTAGCTATAGATGTGATTGTTAAAGTTAATTTATGTTTCATTTACACCGCTCCAGATGCCAGGGATCCTGGGCGGATTTATCTGAATGCCAAGGGAGAGAGGGGGAGGGCTGAGGCTGAGGCCCTCCCTCCAGCTTCTCCCGCTCCCTTGTCCAGTTCTGAGGAGTCCAGCAGACCATGGTGTACCCAGCACTCGCCCTCATGGCTCCTTCCCTGAGCCCTGGCTCTTGCTTCCCCAAACTTGGAGTCACAGATGGCAGGTAACCTGGGAACAGAACCCCTGCCCAGGTAGGAGATGGACAGGGCAGTTAGTGAGTTTCCTTAGTGCTTCTAGGAAGTGTGCCAGCGCACCCTCCACTCCAGTGGGCAGAACTGAGTCGCCAGAAGCATTTGATAAAGTCCATAGCTCAGTGAGCAGGACCTTATTTGGAGATTCAGCTGCCCACGGTTTCAGTGATGGGGAGGCCTTTGGGAGTGAGGACCCTGACTCAGGAACAGGATCAGCACCCCTTTAAAAGATCTCGGGGTCAAAGCTCAGGCTTGTTTGTCCTTCTGTCCTTCTGTCACACGAGGACACAGTGTTCTCCCCCTTTGGAGGACACACCATCCCGCACACAGAGAATGGCCATCACTGGACCACCATGGCTGTACCTTGATCTCAGATTGCCCAGCCTTGGAACTGTAGGACTCACTTTTCTACCACTTCCCTGTCAATCCCCTAGTCTCTACTGCTTTGTCATAACGACACATGTGCATGGCCATGGTCTGCGTAGATGGAACAAAACTGATAAGGTCCAGTGATTAGCATCCTACAAAGAGGAGGGAAGCCAGGCATGACACACACGCCTGGAATCCCAGCACCTGGGAGGCAGAGGCAGGTGGATCTTTGTGAGTTCAGGGCCAGTCTGGTCTACAGAGTGAGTTCGTTGCTAGCCAGAGGTACACTGTGAGACTCTGTCTCAAAAAAGTAAAATAGGGATTTAGACACAGAGGACTGCTTCCTGTGATGACAGACATGGATTTCAGGGGTTCAGCTGCCACCAAAGAACTTCAAGGATTAACAAAACCATCATCAGGAGCAATGCCTGGGGGCTAGAGACTGGTATGGCAGCACACACCTGTGATTCCAGCCCATGAGAGGTTAGAGGCAGGATTATGAGTTCAAAGCTATTCTGGGCTATATAAAGAGACCTTGCCTCACACCCCACATCCTCCCAAAAAAGAGGTGTGGGAGTCCTGTTGAGGTATTTTACAGATTTCTACATCTTAAACTCCTCCCATTCATGACCCTCATCTGTCCAGAAACTCTCTATAGGACCCAGGGTATACAGGTGCATACAATAGGAATAAAAAATAAACATTGACTGATGGTACATCAGAAAGAAATTTACAGGGCCAGGTGTGGTGGCACAGGTCTCTAATCCCAGCACTTTGGAGACAGAGACAGGTAGGTCTGTGAATTCAAGGGCAGCTTGGATTATATAGTAAGACTGTCTCAAAGAAAAGCAAAACAATTCTTTGGTATGTATAGATATGCATATATATGCCACTATATATAATTTCCTATTTATTAATGATGAAAGCAGATTTGCATTCTCATGAGATGAATGTACTGATTTTTATATAAAGAATTATTGGCTGAATATTTGATACTGCAGGATCTTCAACATTTTTCAGAGTTAATCAATATTTTTTAATTAAAAAATTGGGGGTGAGCTGGATAGTTTTATGTAACCTGACATGAGCTAGAATCACCAGAGAGAAGGAAGCCTCACTTGAGAAAATGTCTCCATAAGATCAAACTGTAGTCAATCAAGACTGTAGGGCATTTTCTTAGTGATGGATGGGGGCGGGCCCAGCCCATTGTGGATGGTGCCATATCTGGGCTGGTGGTCCTGGGTTCTATAAGAAAGCAGGCTGAGCAAGCCATCGTAAGCAGCACTGCTCCATGGCCTCTGCCTCAGCTCCTGCCTTCAGGTCCCTGCCCTGCTTGAGTTCCTGTCCTGATTTACTTCAATGATGAACAGTAAGATGGAAGTGTAAACAAATAAACCCTTTCCTCTCCAATTTGCCTTTGGTCTTAGTTAAGGTTTCTATTGCTGTGAAGGGACATCATGACCATGGCAATTGTTATAAAGGAAAACATTTAACTGGCTGGCTTTCAGTTTGAGAGGTTCAGTCCATTGTCACCATGGCAGGACATGGTGGCATGCAGGCAGACATGGTGCTGGAGAAGGAGCTGAGAGTTCTCCATCTGGATCCTCAGGTAATAGGAAGTGAACTGGCGCTGGGTGTATCTTGAGCACGGGAGACCTCAAAGCCCGCTCCACAGTGACACACTTCCTCCAACAAAGCCACAGCTCCTAATAGTGTCACTCCCTATGGGGGCCATTTTCTATCAAACCACCAGAGTCATGGTGTCTCATCACAGCAATAGAAACCCTAACTAAGACAGGGCGGTTGTAAGGGGTTGTGTGTGGTCACGTGTGTGCCGCAGTGCCTATGAGGTAATCCAAGGACAGCTGTGGACTTGTCCTTCTATCGTGTGAATCCTGGGGATCAAACTCACATCTCCAGGCTCAGTGGCAAGCACCTTTATGCACTCAGCCATCTCTCCGGCCCACTGCTTTGGCTTTACAATCGTCAACACTGAGAACTCTGCTTCACATACATATGTAGGACAAAATGGCATCAGCACGTTCAGTCCCACTGCAGAAACTGTTGGAAATTCTGTCCTCATCCCAAGCCAAAACTCGGTTAATGTGTTTATTTTAAGTGAGACTCAAGTCAGCAACTCAAATAGTAGTTTTTTAAAAACCGCACATTCTAACACGAGCTAATCCAAAGACAGACTAATTTGATACTTACACACTGAAGAATGTTGGTTGGAAAACGTGCAGTCTCTGTTTTCTGTAATTAAACCACGGTGTCTGTTCACTTACAAATAAAAGCCTTTGTGTGCACAGTACGAACACTGTAACTCACAACACAAAGCGCTCTCAAGTCTCAGTCTGAGCTGAGGTATTTGGGGCAGTGTTTGTTGGTGTGTGGCATGATGACATCCGCAGAGCCAAGTACTAGTGGTGTATGTTCACAACCAAGGCTGCGGTGCAGCTGCATGACGCAGCATGGGCGGGAGCTGCCAGAGGCATCGCAGATCCGTTACAGGTCAGAACTTGAAGTTGACAAAAGTTTTTCGCGGCCCTCACATTTAGATATGCGCCTGGGGTCAGGACCACAGTGTAAGGAGCTGGTTTTAAACCTCTTCTCTGTGGTCCTGTGACTCACTAGCAGACTAACCCAGTGGCCATGAGAGTCCTGGTGGTGGTGATGGGGTGGCGGTCATGGTAATGGTGATCATGGTCATGATGATGATAATGGTGGTGATGGTGATAATGGTGGTGATAGTGATGGTGTTGATGGTGATCAGGGTGGTAGTGATGGTGATCATGGTGGTGATGGTGATAATGGTGGTGATAGTGATGGTGGTGGTCATGGTGGTCATGGTGATGGTGGTGGTGGTGATGGTGGTGATGTTGATCAGGGTGGTAGTGATAGTGATCATGGTGGTGATGGTTTGGTGATGGTGTGGTGATGGTGATGGTGATGGTGGTGGTGGGGGTGGTCTTGCTTTCTGTGTTAAAGAGTCTGTCAGTTTGGTATTTGGCAATGATGTGCTAAAAGCCTCAGATATCTGAGACACTACGCCCTCTTGTCCTCTTCCTCCTTTCCCTCCCTCCGTCTCTTTCTTGCTCCTTCCCTTCTGCCTGTTCCCTTTCAGCATCTGCCAAGCCTCACCATTCAGCAGACTCTGAGCTGGGGTACTGAGACCCAGAGCAGGGGCTACCGCACCCCTACCTGTGTGCATGAGTATGTGTGTGCGTGAGAGAGAGTGTGTGGGTGTCTGTGTGTGTAAGTGAATGAATGTGTGAGTGTGCATGAGTGTGTGTGTGTGTGAGAGAGAGAGAGAGTGGGTGTCTGTGTGTGTGTGAGTGAATGAATGTGTGAGTGTGCATGAGTGTGTGTGTGTGAGAGAGAGAGAGTGTGTCTGTGTGTGTGAGTGAATGAATGTGTGAGTGTGAGTGAATGAATGTGTGAGTGTGCATGAGTGTGCGTGCATGAGTGTGTGTGTGAGAGAGAGTGTGTGTCTGTGTGTGTGTGAGTGAATGAATGTGTGAGTGTGCATGAGTGAGTGTGTGTGCATGAGTGTGTGTGTGTGAGAGAGAGTGTGTGTCTGTGTGTGTGTGAGTGAATGAATGTGTGAGTGTTCATGAGTGTGTGTGTGTGAGAGAGTGTGTCTGTGTGTGTGAGTGAATGAATGTGTGAGTGTGAGTGAATGAATGTGTGAGTGTGCATGAGTGTGCATGAGTGTGTGTGCATGAGTGTGTGTGTATGAGAGAGAGTGTGTGGGTGTCTGTTGTGTAAGTGAATGAATGTGTGAGTGTGCATGAGTGTGTGTGTGAGAGAGTGTGTGTCTGTGTGTGTGTGAGTGAATGAATGTGTGAGTGTGCATGAGTGTGTGTGAGAAAGAGTATGTGCATGAGTGTGTGTGTGTGAGAGAGAGTGTATGTGAGTGAATGAATGTGTGTGAGTGTGCATGAGTATGTGTGTGTGTGCACACATATGTCTGTGCATCACAGGCATACAGCGTCCATGGAGGACAGAAGAGGACATTGGACCCCTGGAACTGGAGTTATGGATGGTTATGAGCCACCATGTGAAGCTGAGACCTGAACCCCAGTCCCCTTGCAAGGGCAGCAAGTGCTCTAATCACTGAGCGGTCTCTCGAGCCCCCACATCCCTGCTGTTAAGGATCTTGTGTTTGGGGCCTGAACACAGCACGAGAGAAACAGCCTCACTCTGGTTTGATGGCGTCCTGACTGGGGGGCTCTGTGTTCCTGCTGGGGCCGCCTGCGCTTGGGCCTCTCTGTCCCTTTACACCTCTGAACTAGCTTGCTTTCTGTTGCTGTGTAAGCACTGTGACCAAAAGCAAAGTGAAGAGGAATGTACCTACTTCATCTTACAGGTTTCAGTCCGTCAGGAGCTCAGGGCAGGAACCGGAGGCAGAAACTGAAGCAGAGAACATACAGGAAGACTGCTCACCGGCTTTCTCCCTGTGGTGCACCCAGCCTGCTTTCTTGTCTAGGACCGCTCAGGGGTCACACTGTCCACAGTGGGGTTCACCCCCCTACACCAATCATTATCAAGAATTGCCCCACAGACATGCCCACAGGCCAATCTGATGGAGACAATTCCTCCACTGAGGTTCCCTCTTCCCAGGATACAACACCGAGATAAGGCATCTGGGTGGAGAAACGGATCTATTTGGCTTACAGATTACAGTGAACCATTGAAGGAAGTCGAGGCAGGAACCTGGAGGCAGGAACCTGGAGGCAGAAACCTGGAGGCAGAAACCTGGAGGCAGGAACCTGGAGGCAGGAACCTGGAGGCAGGAACCTGGAGGCAGAAACCTGGAGGCAGAAACCTGGAGGCAGGAACCTGGAGGCAGGAACCTGGAGGCAGGAACCTGGAGGCAGGAACCTGGAGGCAGGAACCTGGAGGCAGGAACCAAAGTAGAGACCACAGAGAAACATCACTTACTGGCTTGTTTTCATGGCCTGCTCAGGTCCATTTTTTTTTTTTTTTTTTATGCAACCCAGAACCACCTGCCCAGGAGTGGCACCACTCAGTGGGCCGGGTTCTCCCGTATCAAATTAACAATCAAGAAAAGGCTCCATAGACATGCCAGAGGCATGGAGGCAACTCTGCCACCTGGGGCTCCTTCCTGCCAGGCAGGTGACAAGTTCGTGTCAAGCTGACAAGAACTAACCAGTACTTAACAACAATCTATAAACGTTTCTCCTTATACCACAGAGAAGGACAGTTTTACCCCTCATTAAGGAAACTTCTCTTTACAACAGACAAGAGACCATGACAGAAAACCACAACCCATCCAAATGCAGAGTTGTGGAGCCCAGTCCCTGTAGATACATCTACAAAACACCCCTACACCTAAGGCTCAGAAAACATTTCAAAGAGCGGCAGAAAGACTGTAAGAGTCAGAGGCTCAGGGAGTTTGCTGTGAGGTCGTGCCTCCTAGTAACATCAGAAGCTACACCCGTAAAGTCTCATCAACGTGACTGCCCAAGTGTGAGCAGGACAAGGAGGACAGTGACGAGCGTGCCAAACTGGGTGGAGAAAAGCCCATGGGGCCTTGACCCTACACAGAGAACTACAGGCACCTGAGGAAGGCTGGGAGTGGACGAGCACACCAATTGGCAGTCCTGCACCAGTCAGCTCTGAAAACACACACAACATTATACAGACTGAGCAGGTTACTTTAGGAAGACCTGCACATACACATATATAAAAGCAATAACAATTAGGTTTTTTAAAAAAAAGAAGGCATGAATTTGAAGGAAAGTAGGGTCTACAGTTATTACATATTGTAATTATAATGTTGTAATTAAATGATAATCTCAAAAGGAAAAGAAACCCCCTAGCCAGCTCAACTTGAATGTCTCTCCCGCCAGCTCCATAACCATGACCTTCAGGGCTCAGACACTCATCTGCCCTCTAGAGGAGTCTGTCTGCTTGGGTCAGCCAAGGCTGCTGAGAGAACCAGTCGTCTGGATCTGGGAGGGCTGCACCCCTGTAGGGCACGTGCCCCTCTGATTTACACACTTTGCTCTCTCCCCAGCTCGCGGAAGAGGCGGAAGATCTATGCCTGTCTAGGGCTTCTTGATGAAAGGGGAAACGACACGCGGACACCTTAATTACGGCCATTGTCACAGAGTCACATTGAAGGTGTCTGATGATCCCCTTGAGAACCAGCATTAATGGTCGTCAGAGCCTTTGACGCCCTGTGGCAGATTGGAGAGCGACACCACTTCAGCTGAAGCCCTGGTGACGATTCTCCTCACATTCCTACCTGTGAGACCGCCATGGACAAGGAGCCCTTTGGGAGCAGAGACAGAGGAGAGCAGCCCCACACAGCCTCACCTTGAGGGCCTGGTCTCTGCCTTGGTCAAGTTCCTGGCCAAGCTGGAGGACACATGAGAGGCTGGTCTGCCTGTCTCTTCCGAACCTACACCCCCATCTTGCCATGGCCAGGTGCCCTGCCGCAGCTCTGAGGTCCCATGTGTAGATGGCTGTGTCAAGGATGCCTGTGTGACCCCAGAACTGCCCTCCATCACAGCACCGGGAGTGTGCTCCATTACCCTCCCACGTCACAGATGATGCCCGGAGGGTGGCCCCAGCTCACCCGCTGTAGGGGGCAGAGCAGGGAGCCGGGCTCAGCAGCAGCAGGAGGGAGAGCTCACGAAGTGGGGGGATTTGTTAAGGTCACCTGGATCTCTGACAGCAGGGCCTCTGTGTAAACAAACGTTTCACCACGTCGGGGAGATGAAAAGATTTGAACCCCTCTGCATGAAAGTTTTACAAGATGAGGGAGATCTATAGAACTTTGGTTCTTGGCAGGCTCGCCACTTTTGATAGGAGAAAAAGGAAAACCACATTTCTCACACAGGGACTCACAGCTGCAGGGAGGCCTGGCCACCAGGAGGGCCGGGCTCTGAGCAGTCCAAGGAAGGGCCTTGATCCTGCAGACTGGGGACCTGGTTCACGACCTTGGTAACGGACTTCACATCCCTGAACCTTAGATCCCTCGGCAGAAGATGAGGTATCACGGTGATACTTCCCATCTAGGGCCACCAGACAGTGCTCAGGGAGCACCTCAACCCATCCCCGACTAGCCCAGCCTTCTCAAGGCTCTTCCCACACATGGTGGAGGCCAGTGGGTCCTGGAGAGCCTTCTCCCTCCTGCCATGGTTGTCCTCCAGCAGCTCTGGGATGGAACCTTGACCGTCTGTCTGTTCAGCAGGCGAGGAAGTTGAAGCACAGGGGTGAACAGACTTGCTAGGGCAGCATGCAAGTGTGGCCGTTTGGGTGAAAATGGCCTCATAGGCCCGTAGGGAGCGGCACTATCAGAAAATGTGACCTTGTTGGAAGGAGTCTGTCACTGGGAGTGGGCTTTGAAGTTTCAAATACTCAAACCAGGCCTAGCGTCACGCTTCCTGCTGCCTGCCCATCCAGATGTACAAATCTTGGCTCCTTCTCCAGCACCCTGTCTGCCTGAGCACCGCCATGCTTCCCGCCATGACGATAATGGACTAAACCTCTGAATCTGTAAGCCAGCCCCAATTAAATGTTTTTCTTTATAAGAGCGGCTGTGGCCATGGTGTCTCGTCACAGCAACAGAAAACTCTAAGGCAGTAAGTGACCCCCAGGCCTCTATTGATGATCAGATCCCCCAGCCAGGGCACACCCCTTACCACCTGAGCTGGCAAGATGCTGTCACAGAGCCCAAGTCCAAAACCTAGCAGTTCTACCCCCTCGGTATCTACCCGGGAGAAACCGAGGCTTGTTCACACCCTGACTGGCATGGGATGCTCTCAGTAGCATCACTCATGAGAGCAGAAACGTGGCCTGAGCCATAGGTTGACCTGTGGAGAAACAGGCAAGCAAAACATGGCAGAGCTACCCCATATGGACACGATCCAGCCACAGACAGGAGTACTGAAACAAAGAGAGACACAACGACCCTTTAGATGTCACCAGGAGACACCAAGGACAGCCAAATCCACAGAAAAACTGGAGGGAGCCATGGGCTCTGTGTATACACACACGCGTGTGTAAATGGATTCCTTGTGGGGGAGATTATAAAAATGCTCTGAAATTAACACGGTTCTAGTTGCAAAACTAAATATATTAGCTGGGCATGGGGGTGTGTACTTTTAGTACCAGCGTTTACATAGACAACTCAGGAGACTTGCTATAGGTTCCAGGCTAACCTGAGCTACATAGTGAATTCAAGGACAGCCTGCCTCAAAAGAAACAGTTGGGTGTGGTAACACATGCTATCTATTTATTTACTTTTGTGTTTTTGTTTTGTTTTGTTTTTGAGACAAGGTCTCTCTCTGCAGCCCTGGCTGATCTGGAGCCCCCTATGTGTAGACCAAGTTGGCCTCAAATTCACAGAGATCGGCCTGCCTCTGCCTCCTGATTACACCTTTAATCCCAGTACCCAGGACACTGAAGGAGGTGGATCTCTGTGAGTTTAAGGCCAGCCTAGTCTACATAGCAAGTTCCAGGCCAGCCAAGGATACATAGTGGGACCTTGTCAAAACCAAACCAAACAGACACACGAACAAAGAATATATCCCCTCACAAAACCCTGATTTTCATGAAGACTGGCGTTATCGTTTACCAGTGTGCACTCTACGGTGTGTGAATGTCTTAATAAAGCCACGGCAAACACGGGGTCGGGGTGGGGCGACTTCTAGATGGCTCAGTAGGTAAAGGTACTTGTCATAAATGCCAGGTGGCCTGACTTCATCCCTAGAACCCACATAAAGGTAGAAAGAGAACACTCATTCCACAAAAGTAAATCCCGTATCTTAGGTTTACTGTTGCTGTGATGAAACACCATGACCAAAACACCCTGGGGAGGAAAGGGTTAATCCAGCTTACACCTCCACATCACTGTTCATCACAGAACGAAGTCAGGACAGGAACTCAAGCAGGGCAGGAACCCGGAGGCAGGAGCTGATGCAGAGGCCATGGAGGGGTGCTGCTTACTGGCTTGCTCCCCATGGCTTGCTCAGCCTGCTTTCTTATAGAACCCAGGACCACCAGCCCAGGGATGGCACCACCCACCATGGGCTGGGCCCTCCCCCATTGATCACTAATTAATGATCCCATAGGCCTGCCTACAAGCCCATGTTATGGAGACATTTTCTCAGTTAAGGGCCCCTCCTCTCAAATGACTCCAGCTTGCGTCAAGTTGATATAAAACCATCCAACACAACTGACCCCTTGTCAGCTTGACACACAGACACACTGTTAACCCACAACCTTTCCTCTACTGTTCATCTCCAAGATCTCACATTAATACTGACATCGCAATATAAAATATTTTCAACCTAGAAGTGTCACAGTCCTCTCTGCCGCCATGGCGCCCATGAAAAAGCTTGTGGCGAAGGGGGACCAAAAAAAAAAAAAAAAAAAAAAAAAGGAGGAGGAGGAGGAGGAGGTTTTGAAGTTCGTCCTTGACTGCACCCACCCTGTAGAAGATGGAATCATGGATGCCGCCAATTTCGAGCAGTTCCTCTAGGAGAGAATCAAAGTGAACGGCGGGAAAGCTGGGAATCTTGGTGGCGGGGTTGTGACCATCAAACGGAGCAAGAGCAAGATCACCGTCAGCTCCGAGGTGCCTTTCTCCAAAAGGTATTTGAAATATCTCACCAAAAAATATTTGAAGAAGAACAGTCTCTGAGACTGGTCACGTGTTGCCGCCAACAGCAAAGAGAGCTACGAGCTGCGTTACTTCCAGATCAACCAGGACAAAGAGGAGGAGGAGGGTTAAGACACAATGGTCTGGAATGTTCATTAATTCATAAATAAAATTTAGGGCCAAAAAAAAAAAAAGTGTCACAGTCCTACAAATCCAAACACTTCAAAAATGCGGTCTCTTAAACAAAGTGTCTTTTAAAATCCAAAGTCTCTCATCTATAGGCTCCTGTCAAATGGGAGCTTTCTTACTTGGAAAGGGAAGAACCAGGGCACAGTCATAGTCTGAACAAAGCAAAACCAAACTCCAACTGTGTAAAACCTCAGTGTTCAGTAGTATCTGGAATTCACTCACCATCTTCTGGGCTCCTCCAAGGGGCCTGGGTCACTTCTCCGGCTCCGCCCTCTGCAGCACACACAGCTTGTCTTCTAGGCTCCGGCTGGCTCCACTCCACAGCTGCTGCTGTTCTTGGTTGTCGTCCCATGGTGCTGGCATCTCCAAACACTGGGGTCTCTGCTGTAACTGGACCGAATCTTTACCAACAACCGCTCCTGGGCTCTCTTCAGGGACTCGAGCCCTGCCACACAGTGCCAAGCCTCAGCTGCTCTCCATAACCCCTTCATGCCTTCAAAACCAGCACCACCTGGGGAACTCTTCCATGACCAAGTTCAGCTGCCAGCATGAGGTGCAATCTTGGCCGCCTCTGAAACACAGCTTCAGTGTGCTGACCCTGAGGAAACCCTTCCCAGAAGACTTCACCTCAGGGATGCTGGTCTTTTCTCAATCACTGCTGATTCTTCAGCCCCAGCTGAGCAGCATCCATTGTCCCAGCAAAGCAAAGGTTTCACTTCAGTGGTTCTGGTCTCCTGTTAATCACAGCTGATTCTTTAGCCCCAGCTGACCAGAATCACAGATGCTTCACACAAATGACCCAGTAGAGTCTTTGCTTCCCTCTGACACTTCACGAGCCAGGCCTCCATCATCTGCACTGCTCTCAACATTCTTATCTTCCAAGCTCCTCAGAACAGCTCACTGAGCTCTCAACACTCAATGGCTTTTCCAGCCCAGAGTTCCTAAGTCCTTCCACAATCCTCCCCAAAGTAACATGGTCAGGTCTAACACAGCAATATCCCACTACCTTGGTACCAACTTCCTGATGCAGAGATCATGGAGGGCTACTGCTTACTGGCTTGCTCCCCATGGCTTGCTCAGCCTGCTTTCTTATAGAACCCAGGCCCACCAAGCCAGTGATGGCCCCACCCCCAAAGGGTTGGCCCCTCCCCCATCAGTCACTAATTAAGAAAATGCCCTACCGGCTTGCCTACAGCCCCATCTTACAGAAGTATCTTTTAAAATTAGGGGTCCCTCCTCTCTGATGACTTTAGCTTGTGGCAAGTTGACATAAAACTATCCAACACATCCCAGACTATTTGAGTAGGTAGTTCCCTACCCAGTCTCTAATTCACACCCTGCAGCCTCCCTGGGGTAATCCCAGATCTCAAATGGCTCCACCAAAGCCAAGTAGGCTATGTGGCCTAGTAAGGAAGCAATAATGAACCTACCACAGAGAACCTTGAGGAATAGCTCTGAGTGCTCTTTATCACTCCACGCTCATGCCTGTCCCTTTGCTCAGAGTCTACAATGGTCCAGGCTCTGTACCGCTGCTGGGGACATAGCGGAAAGCAAGAAACGCTCTGACTTCCAGGATGCCAACAGCTGAGGATGCAAGAGTTGGCGGCAGTGTGTGCCAACATGCCTGGCAGGGAAGAGAGTCTTCGTGAGGAATTGTCTACATCAGGTTGGCCTGTGGGCATGCCCGGTGGGCACTGTCTAACTGATGTAGAAAGACGCAGCCCACTGTGGGTGGCACCATTCCCTAGACAGGAGTCCCAAACACTGTCAGAGGGGAGAAGGCGGCTACCTGAGAGCAGGCCAGCAGCAAGGGTGACTTTACTCTCTCTTCACTCTTGACTGTGGCTGCTTGAGCTTCTGCCTTGATTTACCCGATATGATGGACTCTCAAAATTGTAGGAGCGTATCTAGGACCCCAAACTGAGGTCCCATGACCCAGCCTCCACCATCTAGGACCCCAAACTGAAGTTCCCATGACCCAGCCTCCACCACCACCTTGCCACATGCCCAGTGCCTCTATTACACACTGTAACTGCTATCTACAGCAGCAAAAGAGGCCAGACCAGATTGTAACAAGCATCTTGGGAATATTTTAAGTTGTTTTTTGGGTTTGTTTGTTTGTTTTTTTGAGACAGGGTTTCTCTCTGTAACAGCCCTGGCTGTCCTGGAACTCGCTCTGTAGACCAGGCTGGCCTCGAACTCACAGAGATCCGTCTGCCTCTGCCTCCCGAGTGCTGGGATTAAAGGCGTGCGTCACCACCGCCCGGACTAAATTGTATTTTAAAGCCTCTAAACTTGCCGTGTCAGGGGGACGAGAGTCAAGACGGTAAGTGTTAATGGTTGCACCGGAAGAGCAACCATTAACACAACACAGATCAGGGGGACCCACCCCGAGGGCAATGAAACCGTGGGTGGTTACAGCAGCAGGGCTCTGAGTCATGGATATGAACCTGTCCCCCGCTTCTTGTTTTTAATTAGAAAGCACTTTTTGCTAATTCCACTAAGCAGGGTAGCTATGGTTTGAGAGTCTCTTGTTCACTGTCTTTAAATTGTGAGACGTTCGTTCAGGCCTGGTGGAGATGGACACCCAGGGCCATGGTTGGCAGAGACAAGGGATGCAGGCTCAGCACCCCACCTCGATCTGTGGCAGCACACCTGGGCATTAGTCCAAGGAGCTCAGAGTCTTTGCTCTGAGTGGAGGCCCAGCCCAGGAATAGGGGCTCCGACCTAAGAGACGTCTGCTGCCTGTCTTCAAGAATCTCAGCCACACCTTTGCCTGCTCACCTCACATTACCTCACCCTGGGCGACTTCCCTGACCTCCACCATCTGATCTCTCATTCCTCTTCCATTGGCTACCCAGACCTTAGCTACCAACATCCATCCATTCTATTGGCTACCCAGACCTTAGCTGCCAACATCCATCCATTCCATTGGTTACTCAGACCTTAGCTGCCAACACCCCTCCATTCCATTGGCTACCCAGACCTTAGCTGCCAACACCCCTCCATTCCATTGGCTACCCAGACCTTAGCTGCCAACACCCCTCCATTCCATTGGCTACCCAGACCTTAGCTGCTAACATCCATCCACTCACTTATCTGTCTACACACCATCCAGCCACCTGCCATGCATCCATTCACGGCCTCACCATCCATTCATTCATCCACCCATCTGTCACCCACCCACCTACTTATCCACCTATGCAGCCTGAAAGGGAGCTGTTGTAGAATCTTAGTTGAAGGTGTGTTATATTTGTTTATGCTGTGGAACATTTGTTTAATGATGCAACGATGTGTTGCATTCTTTTATGCTGCATTTGTTTAACTCTGTGAAGCTGTGTTACTGTGCCTGTCTAAAACACCTGATTGGTCTAATAAAGACCTGAATGGCTGAGAGCTGGGCAGAGAAAGGATGGATAGGCGGGGCTGGCAGGCAGAGAGAATAAATAGGAGGAGAAATCTGGGAAGAGGAGATTAAGGAGAAGGAGCAAGAAAAGAAGAAGAAGGACCCAGGGGCCAGCCACTCAATGACACAGCCAGCCACAGAGTAAGGAGTAACAAAAGGTATACAGAAATAGAGAAAGATAAAAGCCCAGAGGCAAAAGATAGACAGGATAATTTAAGTTTAGAAAGGCTGGCTAGCAACAAGCCAAGCTAAGGCCAGGCATTTATAAGTAATAATGAGTCTCCATGTGATTTATTTGGGAGCTGGGTGGCAGGCCCCCAAGGAGCAAAGAGCCCAAAGAGTAAAAAACAAACAAACAAACAAACAAAAAACACCCAACAACAGGGAGCCAATAAACCTTCAGCCATTCCTGTAAGCGGCCCATGCACCTCTCCCATCAGATTCTCATGGAACATTTGTCAGGTAAGATCTAGCGTGCCCATTTTACAGATGAAAAAAAAAAAACTTTAGGCTCTGAGATATTTAGGTTGCTTGCCCAAAGGCCAGACAATGGACAATTAGTTTTGCATGCTTAATTGAGACACAGCCACAGGCCACTGATGGCGAGGGGTTTGGGCCAGGAAAGAAGGACCTTCTAAATAATACCACGTAGGCGAGTGAGCTGCCTATGTCCCACCCCAAGTTTGGTCCCCAAATCCCATTCCCTGGCTCCTAGACCAGGCATCAGCTGGTAGGCCATCTCTTCCCCAGCGTGGGGTAGGAAATGGACAGCACTCAGCACAGGGGCCCATTGTGGCCCCTGGGTAGTACAGGCTTCCTATTGTGCGGAAGAAGCAGCAGCAGGTGGACTTCAAGCTTCTCCTGAGGCCTAGTGCCTGTCATCCAGCTTTGGTTGTCACCATTGTGTGGCTACAGGGGCCCTTTGTCCCCAGAGGGCTCTCTCTCTCTGCCTGCCTAGACCCCCCCATAACCCCAGTCATGGTGGTTTGCATTCAAGATAGAGCGAGATTCAGGATCAAGTGGGTAAGAACACTGGATTGGGGGTCCCCCAGGCCCCCTCTTGGAGCCTCAGTTTCCCCAACTGTAACAGGGGTGATTCCTGCCCTGCCTCGGCCTTCCTGATGATGAGGGTGTGGCACTTGGAGGTCACCCTGAGTGTGGGACTGGGCCAAGCTTTCTCGACGTCTGCTGAGTGCCCCCCTCACCCCCCAACCCCCCACCCCGGAGCTATTTCCTCATCTGCAAAGGAGAAACAAAGCAGGGCCTGTCCCCAGGAACAGCGTCACACAGAGCGCTCAGCTCCGAGCCGTGCCTAGAGATGGCAGCTGCCGCCACATTACAGTCCTGATGGTGCTGCAGCCCCAGGAGCTTTAAAGAGCTTGGTGCCACAGCAGAGCAGTCACAACTGTCCCGGGTGCCGCGACAAGATGCCAGGACCCCTTCCTTGGCCGTGTCCTGCCTCTACTCAGAGAAGACAAGCACCATTTCTTTTTCTTTTCTTTTCTTTTTTTTTTTTTAGGATTTATTTACTTATTATGTATACAGTGTTCTGCCGGCATGTATGTCTGCAGGCCAGAAGAGGGCGCCAGATCTCATTACAGATGGTTGTGAGCCACCATGTGGGTGCTGGGAATTGAACTCAGGACCTCTGGAAGAACAGCCAGTGCTCTTAACCTCTGATCCATCTCTCCAGCCCCTGGACAAGCACTATTTCTAAGGTCACGTGACAAGGGAGTCCCTTAGCCAGGATCCCAGAGCCACTCCTGGATTCTCAGTCTTCTAGAACGGGCTTCCTAACCTTTTTGGGCTTGAGATCCATTTTTTGCCCAAGAAACTTTCATGCAACCCCAGGTCTGTAGGTACATCAAATATTTGCTGATGAGAAACAATAAAATTTATTTTTAAAAATTTTCAGCATACTGATAAATGTTATCATTTCATTAAAGATTAAAGCAAACTTGCATATTAGTGAGATGGATGTGTCCTTCCTGTTTTCACACTCTCTCTCTCTCTCTTTAAAAAAACAAACAAACAAAAAAAAAACCATCGAACCAGGTGCTGGTGATGCACACCTTTGATCCCAGCACTCAGGAGGCAGAGGCAGGTGGATCTCTGAGTTTGAGGCCAGCCTGGTCTACAGAGTGAGTTCTAAGACAGCCAGGGCTACACAGAGAAAATCCCGTCTTGGAAAAACAAAACAAAACCAAAAACCCATTGAGTCCAGCCGCATCCAGCAACTGCTCTTGGACATGGGGCCCGCCCTGGAGTGCGGTGGATGCATCAGCTTTCACATCATTAGAACTCCTCCCTGAAGAAGCCAAACGCTAACAGCTGCTCAGCTGGGGCGGGACTTCATGGCCACCTCCCCTCTTCCATACGGGGATTTTGTGAGGTTTGCGCGTGCACAGGTTTTGTGCATGTCCTTCTAGTCTCTCTGAGTCCATACGTGCACGTGTCCTGCTGTGTCTGGAACACTGGCTCCTTGGAGTCGTCCACCCCGTCCGACTCATAATATTCCCTCTCTCCACTCACAGAGATATCTGAGCGTTGAGGGACGTGTGTGGTACTACATCCCATTTAGGGCTGAGCACACCACGGTCTAGTTTCCCAGACATTGACCAGTTGAGGGTTTCTGTTAATTGCCCTCTACTGTGAGACGCTTTAGAGTCAGATTCAACATTTTTCAGAGTTTGGCGTCATTTCAGAAATTGTCAGTTCTGTCTTAATTCCAAGCCAAAATTTATTGAATTTTTTTAAACCAAGTAAATGGTTTAAAAGCAATTTTCTTTTAAAAATTTTTTTTCTTTTAAAGACAGGGTCTTGTTATTGTCCTCACTGGTCTAGAATTTACTATATACTGATCTCAAACTTGTGGTGATCCTCCTGCCTCAGCTGCCCAAATTCGGGGACTAAGGGTGTGAATCACCCCACACCTGAAGCTTTGTTTTATGGTGTTCTTGAGACAAGGTCTCAGGTGACCCAAGACCTCCAAACTTCAATTACCTACATAACTGAGGATGACCTTGAATCCCGGTCCTCCTGTCTCCTCCTCCCAGGTGCTGGGATTACAGGCCCAGACCACCGCATTTGGCCACAAACAGCAAATTTAAAAATGAAATATTTAAACACGATTCAGCCTAAAGATACTCTGACACTTATGATGCTGAGGGATGACCATGGGCAAAAAGTTAGCTTTCTGCAATTAAATCATTCTGTTTCCATAAGGGCAGAAGATTTAAACATCTAATTCACAAAATACAATAATCTGGAATCTGAGGTAAGGTGGGTTGTGGGTGTGTTCAAGGGTTCCAGATGAGTGCTGATGGAGGCTGGTGTGTGTGTGTGTGTGTGTGTGTGTGTGTGTGTGTGTGTGTGTGTGTGTGAGATGGAGGCTGATGTGTGTGTGTGTATGGAGGCCAATGTGTGTGTATGTGTGTGTGTGTATGGAGGTCGATGTGTGTGTATGTGTGTGTGTATGGAGGCCGATGTGTGTGTATGTGTGTGTGTATGGAGGCCGATGTGTGTGTATGTGTGTGTGTGTGTGTGTGTATGGAGGCCGATGTGTATGTGAGGACGGAGGCCGATGTGTGTGTGAGGATGGAGGCCGATGTGTATGTGAGGATGGAGGCTGATGTGTGTGTGAGGATGGAGGCCGATGTGTGTGTGTATGGAGGCCGATGTGTGTGAGGATGGAGGCTGATGTGTGTGTGTATGGAGGCCGATGTGTGTGTGTGTGTATGGAGGCCGATGTGTGTGTGTGTATGTGAGGATGGAGGCCGATGTGTATGTGAGGATGGAGGCTGATGTGTGTGTGTGTGTGTGTGTGAGGACGGAGGCCGATGTGTGTGTGTGTGTGTGTGAGGACGGAGGCCGATGTGTGTGTGTATGAAGGCCGATGTGTGTATGTGTATGGAGGCCGATGTGTGTGTGTATGGAGGCCGATGTGTGTGTGTGTATGGAGGCTGATGTGTGTGTGTGTATGGAGGCCGATGTGTGTGTGTGTGTGTGTATGGAGGCCGATGTGTGTGTGAGGATGGAGGCCGATGTGTATGTGAGGATGGAGGCTGATGTGTATGTGAGGATGGAGGCCGATGTGTATGTGAGGATGGAGGCTGATGTGTGTGTGTGTGTGTGAGGACGGAGGCCGATGTGTGTGTGTGTGTGTGTGTATGAAGGCCGATGTGTGTAAGTGTATGGAGGCCGATGTGTGTGTATGTATGGAGGCCGATGTGTGTGTGTATGGAGGCCGATGTGTGTGTATGTATGGAGGCCGATGTGTATGTGTGTGTGTGTGTGTGTGTGTGTGTATGGAGGCCGATGTGTGTGTGTGCGTGTGTGTGTGTGTGTGTGTATGGAGGCCGATGTGTGTGTGTGTGTGTGTGTATGGAGGCCGATGTGTGTGTGTATGGAGGCCGATGTGTGTGTATGTATGGAGGCCGATGTGTATGTGTATGGAGGCCGATGTGTGTGTATGTATGGAGGCCGATGTGTGTGTGTGTGTGTGTGTGTGTGTGTGTGTGTGTATGGAGGCCGATGTGTGTGTGTGCGTGTTTGTGTGTGTGTGTGTATGGAGGCCGATGTGTGTGTGTGTGTGTGTGTATGGAGGCCGATGTGTGTGTGTATGGAGGCCGATGTGTGTGTGTATGGAGGCTGATGTGTGTGTGTGTATGGAGGCCGGTGTGTGTGTGTGTGTGTGTGTATGGAGGCCGATGTGTGTGTATGTATGGAGGCCGATGTGTGTGTGTATGGAGGCCGATGTGTGTGTATGTATGGAGGCCGATGTGTATGTGTATGGAGGCCGATGTGTGTGTATGTATGGAGGCCGATGTGTGTGTGTGTGTGTGTGTGTGTGTGTGTGTGTGTATGGAGGCCGATGTGTGTGTGTGCGTGTGTGTGTGTGTGTGTGTATGGAGGCCGATGTGTGTGTGTGTGTGTGTGTGTATGGAGGCCGATGTGTGTGTGTATGGAGGCCGATGTGTGTGTGTATGGAGGCTGATGTGTGTGTGTGTATGGAGGCCGGTGTGTGTGTGTGTGTATGTGTATGGAGGCCGATGTGTGTGTATGTATGGAGGCCGATGTGTGTGTGTATGGAGGCCGATGTGTGTGTATGTATGGAGGCCGATGTGTGTGTGTGTGTGTGTGCGTGTGTGTGTGTGTGTGTGTATGGAGGCCGATGTGTGTGTGTGTGTGTGTGTATGGAGGCCGATGTGTGTGTGTATGGAGGCCGATGTGTGTGTGTATGGAGGCTGATGTGTGTGTGTGTATGGAGGCCGGTGTGTGTGTGTGTGTGTGTGTATGGAGGCCGATGTGTGTGTATGTATGGAGGCCGATGTGTGTGTGTATGGAGGCCGATGTGTGTGTATGTATGGAGGCCGATGTGTATGTGTGTGTGTGTGTGTGTGTGTGTGTGTGTGTATGGAGGCCGATGTGTGTGTGTGCGTGTGTGTGTGTGTGTGTGTATGGAGGCCGATGTGTGTGTGTGTGTGTGTGTATGGAGGCCGATGTGTGTGTGTGCGTGTGTGTGTGTGTGTGTGTGTATGGAGGCCGATGTGTGTGTGTGTGTGTGTGTATGGAGGCCGATGTGTGTGTGTATGGAGGCCGATGTGTGTGTGTATGGAGGCTGATGTGTGTGTGTGTATGGAGGCCGGTGTGTGTGTGTGTGTATGTGTATGGAGGCCGATGTGTGTGTATGTATGGAGGCCGATGTGTGTGTGTATGGAGGCCGATGTGTGTGTGTATGGAGGCCGATGTGTGTGTGTATGGAGGCCGATGTGTGTGTGTATGGAGGCCGATGTGTGTGTGTATGGAGGCCGATGTGTGTGTATGTATGGAGGCCGATGTGTGTGTGTATGGAGGCCGATGTGTGTGTATGTATGGAGGCCGATGTGTATGTGTATGGAGGCCGATGTGTGTGTATGTATGGAGGCCGATGTGTGTGTGTGTGTGTGTGTGTGTGTGTGTGTGTGTGTGTGTATGGAGGCCGGTGTGTGTGTGTATGGAGGCCGATGTGTGTGTGTGTGTATGGAGGCCGATGTGTGTGTGTATGGAGGCCGATGTGTGTGTGTGTGTGTGTGTGTGTGTGTGTGTGTGTGTATGGAGGCCGGTGTGTGTGTGTATGGAGGCCGATGTGTGTGTGTATGGAGGCCGATGTGTGTGTGTATGGAGGCCGATGTGTGTATGTGTATGGAGGCCGATGTGTGTGTGTGAGGATGGAGGTTGTTGTGTGTGTGTGTGTGTGTGTGTGTGTGTGTGTGTGTGGAGGCCGATGTGTGTGTGTGTGTGTGTGTGTATGGAGGCCGATGTGTGTGTATGTGCGTGTGTGTGTGTGCGTGTGTGTGTGTATGGAGGCCGATGTGTGTGTGTGTGCGTGTGTGTGTGTGTGTGTGTGTGTGTGTGTGTGTGTGTGTATGGAGGCCGGTGTGTGTGTGTGTGTGTGTGTGTGTATGTGTATGGAGGCCGATGTGTGTGTGTATGGAGGCCGGTGTGTGTGTGTGTGTGCGTGTGTGTGCGTGTGTGTGTGCGTGTGTGCGTGTGTGTGTGAGGATGGAGGTTGCTGTGTCTTCCTCCACCATTCTCCATCTTTTTGGGGGGGGTTGTGTTTTTGTTTTTTTGTTTTTTGTTTTTTGAGACATGGTCTTACAAAACAAAGCCCTGGCTGGCCCATAACTTGCTAAGTAGACCAGGCTGGCCCAGAACTCGTAGAGAGCCACCTGCCTCTACCTCCCAAGTGCTGGGGTTAAAGGTGTGCACTACGATGCCTAGCCCCCACGTTTAAAAAACAGCCTTTTTCATTTGTATTGTGTGTGTGTGCACATGCACACATGCTGTGGCACACCTGTGGAGGTCACAGGACAACTTATTGCCGTTGGCTCTTTCCTTCCACTGTGTGAATCCCGAGGACTGTGCTCCGGCCATCAGGCTTGGCAGAAAGTGCCCTTACCTGCTGAGCCTTCTCTCAGGTTCCTACTTTTTATTATTATTTTTTTTTTCGAGACAGGGTTTCTCTGTGTAGCTTTGGTGCCTGTCCTGAATCTCACTCTGTAGACCAGGCTGGCCTTGAACTCACAGAGATCCACCTGTCTCTGCCTCCCGAGTGCTGGGATTAAAGGCGTGCGCCACCATATTATTATCAGCCAGAGTCTCTCACTGACCCTGAGGAAAGTCCCTGAGCTCCTTCTGTCTCCACGTCCCCAAGCTGGAATTGGGAACACAGCTGTCCCGTCCGGGTTTCTTTTGGTTGCTGGGGATCCAGACTCAGCTTCTGGTACTTGCACGGCCAGCACTTTGCCGTCTCCTAGCCCTGAGGCGTTTTCGGCAGCATCCCTTGGGCTGGATGGTGTGAGGGCATGCTCAGTGCTTAGGGTACAAGTCTGGTGCTCAGAAGTGTGTGACATCATGCATTGGCAAGGGCTGCCAGGAGCGCCTAGGACTCATTATGCGTTTGACTTTGAACTTGGTTTTCGGTGTTGTGTGTTCAAAACCTTTTGACTGTTGCTGAATGTTCAGGAACCCGCCCCCCATATCTAGTTATATAGTTCTGCATTGGCTCACAGTCCTCAGTTTAAGACACTGGGCTCTACATTATGGATACCCTGGGGATGGGGCCCTGATCTGAGGGTGACTGAACCCGGGGTGTGAGCTTAGCTGGGCTGGACAGGATCCCCAGGGCTGGAACCACCCACTGCAGGACTGCAGTGAAGGGACACACAGAGGGCTGAGGGAACCCCAGAGAGACATCGGGTTTAGGAGTGGCAGGGAAGGGGTCCAGTCCAAGAGAGAGGACCCTGGTGCTGCCCTGCAGGGAGAGAGTAGGAAAGAGATGGCAGGGTCACCCACTCAGAGTGCCCACCCCACTGCGTCGCCAAGCACGCTATCTCTCTGGTGGATTCTTCTCTTCAGGGGTTATCTCGGAACCTGGACAGAGATTCAAGGGGGTAGGCAGTGGTCACTAGCCTCTGTGAGGACTCGGGGTCTAGCCTGGGGTCCACAGTTAGAGTCCACAAAGGAAGAGGTCCACTTAGGCACATAAGGTCACTGGCTGTTGTCATGGGTACATAGCAACAGTGTTACAAAGCCGTGCACAGGCCACCCAGACAGGGTCACAGAGACAGAGAAGCGTATGGGTCACCAGATGTCATGGAGACTGATAAATGGTGCCACACACACACACCCATACACACACAGAGAAGTCATAAGGGTGTCATGGAAACAAATTGTGCTGCACAGACATGCAGGGGTCATCCTGATGGTGTCTTGAAGACTAGCAAATGGTTTACAGAAACAGATACAGTGACACACACATCCACCCCCACGCACACATACCACTCATCTGCAGATTCTGATGAACAGTGTGACACTGACTGTGTAAGTTCATGGGGACATGTCACACACTCTGACATACAGCGTCCTACGAGTGTTCCTGTTCAGAGACCTGGATAGTCAGTCACTGTCAAATGTCAGAGAGAGAGTCCTGTACCAGGTGAAATAAATGTATCTGAAGGACACTGATTGTTCAGTGGCCCCCACACAGCCAAACTGTTCTATCTGCTTTCTGTGGTCTAGTGGCAGTGCCCCACTGGCCCTATGTCACACAGACACCAGGGTCATCTGCCGGTGTCCTCTGGATGTAGATGCTGTGTGACTTAGTGGGCACTGACCTGTAGCATCCATGGGCATGCGATCTCAGAGTCCCCATCTCACATTGTGAAAGATACCCCACCTACACATCCATGCCCAAGGTCGTACACATGCCCTCTCAGTCCATGGGCCGAGAGTTGAGGACTGGGACCTTCCATGGGGCTCCAGATGTGGGCTGGATCCCAGTGTGTCCTCCTTTGGGTGTGTCTCCTCACGTCTCCTCTCTGCTGGGCCTTGGTGTTTTCCCAAGGGAGGGAGCAGGAGTGACCACCACCAGGGTCCCGAAGGCTTCAGCTGGGTGGCATGCGTGCAGAGCCTAGCCCAGGTGGGCATGGTGTGGGTGCTCAATGGGCCGTGGAAATCCCTCATTCATTCTGTGAGTGTGAGAGGCCTCTGAGTTTCCACCATAGGCCCTGGATAGAGGGACTGGCAAGATCCCCAAGGCCAGGAAGCCCTTGGGGACTTCAGGAATAGGGGATGGCACAGAAGGGGAGTCCTCTGAGGGAGGTGGCCCAAGACCATACACCTTGTACCAGGGCTGTATTTATCTTAGAGGTCCCTTTGAGTCCCTTCCTATAGGTGGAGGCTCAGAGGGGCCCAGAGGCCTGTGTAACACTGACCAGACTCAGGAGGTGGGGGGTTTAGAAACCTGTTTTCTGGCCACCCAAGGTCTGGAGGGCCCCTCATGAAGCCCACCCAAGGCGCCTCCTCCCAGGAACAGATCTACTATGGATTCAGCAAATGGGTCCAAGGATGGTCTTCTGAGGGGTGAATGTGGACCCTAGTGGTCTGGTGTCCCCATGAGTGTGCATTAGGCCCTTCCAGTCCCAGACACGGCTGGTAGCGGGAGGAGAAGCCGGGGTCAGGAGGTAGGCATCTGACTACACCCTGGTCCTTAGCCTTTGAGTACCAAGGGCAGGCTGGAGAAGAAAGTCTGGGACATTGTAACCTCCAGCCACTCCTCCCCACTGGTCAGGGGCAAGAGAAAGTCCAGGCCTGAGGCTACAGCATCCTGGCCCTGCTGTGGGACCCGTGATGTGAGGTGGTGATTCACTGAACGCGACAGCCTGAGGCGTGTAGGTTTAGAGATTGTCTAGGAACCAGGGGCCATGGCTGAATTGAACCTATGACCCAGCTCAGCCCAGGGCACAAGGCTGCAGAATCAAAGCCACCAGGAACCACCCGAGACTCCGTAATCTTGTCAGTCCTGGGTTCAAATTCTGGCTCCATCTGGTACCAGCTGTGTTACCTTGAGAAAGTTCCTCAACCTCCCTCAGCCTTTGGTCCCTTTCTTCTGAAGGCTGGAAACGAAATCTGTCTCCTGGGGATCTCAGATCAAACACAACCACGGAGGCAGTAACTCTAGTTCTGGGGGCTCCTACAATTCTGGTCTCTGAAGCCACCTGTGGGAGCATATATGCTCCTGTGTGAGCTAGTGCGCTCGTGCTCTCTCCCTCTCTCTCTCTCTCTCTCTCTCCTCTCTCTCTCTCTCTCTCTCTCTCTCTCACATACACACACACACACACACACACACACACACACACACACACACACACACACACGGGAGGGGCAATTAAAAATAAAATAAACCTTTTAAAACAAAGCAGTCTTAGCTTTTAACTCTGCATCCAAAGATGACACAGATACCCAGGGCCAGTCTCAGGGAAGTGTCTGCTGAGTGGTTTTTTAAACGCAATCTGAAGGGTAAAGGAGGCCACAGCTCCCTGCCCAGCTTCCAGGCCCCAGTCCCTCCCCTCCACACTGCCTGTGTCTGCTGGTAGCAGCTGCAGCCTCTTCCTGGGGTGGGGACTCCCCTACCCGCTCTGCCAGCCCCACCCCGAGCTGCGGGAGGCTGGACACATGTTCAGAGGGGGCATTATCTGTGCTCGGCTGAGTGTAAACGTTTAAGCGGAATTGACTGTGTACTCAGCCACTTTCAAACACAACTAATCTCCATTGGGGCGACGGGAAGTGAAATATGTTATTGTCGGCGGCAGTAAATTACCCGTGCCAGACCTGGTGCGGGAGGCATTATGGGGCTGGGGCCGGCGAACTCTTTCACCCGGCCGCCACCCGCCTGTCCTGAAATCCATTACTGCCAACCGCCCTGGTCATCTCCCGCCAGGCCCAGGGACTGCTCCTTGTCCTGATCAGGGCCCCCATCCACCCAAGGCCAAAGAGGTCAGGGGACGGCTTTGTGCTTCCCGAACAACCTGCCTCCAGATGTCTGGGTAGGAGACACAATCACCCTTCTGATTCGAGAGGAGTCAGATCTGAGGCCCAGCCCCGTTTCTGCCCCTGCAAGATGGGGTTGCTTAAGGGTTTACACTCTCTCCCTTTAGCGACTGGTTTGAAGGAACGCAGCTGGACTCTTGGATCTGCTGTCCACTGGAGCTGAGAGATGTTCTGATGTGGCTGGAGGACCGGAAGAGACCAGGCCAGAGTCAGGTACGCAGCCTGAAGAGGAAGGACATCAGGTTCTATGGCGCTAAACCCAAAGGTCACAAACCACCGCTCCTTAATGGCTGGTGACATCTGCAGCCACATCCCTCACCTCTGCCTCTTGCTCAGTTCAAACCCTGGATCTGTTTTGCATATAGAACAGAACAGACGCACTGGTCATCGGGGAAAAACACGGGTTTACTGAAGCCTATGGCTCTCCCACATGTTGATCTATTTCAAAATTTAAATTACATTTCATTTATGGAGGGGGCGTGTGGAGGTCCGAGGACAACTTGTGGGAGTCATTTCTCTCTTTCTACCATGTGGGTGCTGGGGATCAAACCCAGGCCACCCAGCTTGGTGACAAGCGCTTCTTCCCACTGAGCTGCCTTCCAAGGCCACAGTATAATAGTTTTAAGAAGCCACATTCACTAACATCACCACCTACATCTTTAGGAAAGTGAGTAGGAATGCTAAGCCTGCCATGGCAGATACAAGTTCTCCAAGATTCTGATTTGGTGTGAAAGTCCAATGCTGTCGCTGGCAACTTTGTTCATTTTGCCCCCCCCCCGAAAACTCAGTGGGGAGCCTAAAACTCAGCGGGGAGAGGCTAGGTGGTTTGTTGTTCTGAGTATCGGTGGTGTCTCAGGCAAAAAGGCACTGTGGCTGGGGCACCTCAGCAGCTCATCCCTTTTCTCCAGCAGAGTGGAATTTCTGTTCCCCCTACAAGGAATTATTTGAAAGCTGTTCACCCAGAAGCTTCAATTTTTAAAACGTATAACTAACTGGTCACTTCTCACCAACCAGGGGCCTCCTTCAGCGACTAGTGTCTGAGTTTGCGTTTCTATGGCTGTGATGAAAGACCATGATCAAAAGCAAGTTGGGGAAGAAAGGGTTTATTCGGCTCACACTTCCACATCGGAATCCATCATTTGGGAAACCAAGACAGGAACTCAAACAGGGCAGGAACCTGGAGGCAGGCGCTGATGTAGAGGCCATGGAGGGGTGCTGCTTACTGACTTGCTCCCCATGGATTGCTCAGCCTGTGTTCTTATAGAACCCAGGACCACCAGCCCAGGGATGACCCCACCCACATAGGCTGAGCCCTCCCCCATCAATCACTGATTAAGAAAATGCCTTACAGCTGGATCTTATGGAGACATTTTCTCAATGGAGGTTCCATCCTCTCAGATGGCTCTAGCTTGTGTCAAGCTGACATAAAATGAGCCGGGACAACCAGGATGAAACACTTGATTCCTGTAATTTCTCCGTTACTCAGCTCCTGCTATCAAGCCGGCAGGATAACGTATCCCACTGAGACAGGTTTTGCTATGTAGTCCAGGCTGGCTCCAAACTCTCAATTCTAATGTCTCTCGACCTTCAAGTGCTCTGTGGTCCATGACCCCCGGGTTCCTGAGGCCAGCTGCATTGCCTGTCAATCACTTTCCCGCCACTGATGCAAACATCAACAAAATGGGAAGGCCAGATAATGTCTTTGCAGTATTACAGAAGCAGCTTTAACCCCACAGACACACAGAAGGAACCGGGACCCCGGAGGGGTGCGGATCCACTTTGAGAGCCACTGATCCACCCTGAGCCTTCCAGAAAGTTGGGCTGTGAGGAAAGGTAAATGAACTTAGATAAAGGGACCTTCGTAAATTGCCCCTACCTCATCGGAAGCTACATTATGTCTGGTACCTACTTGGGCTTCCTCCCCAATTCAGGACAAATGTCTCCAACCCCAGACCCAGTACTCACTGAGGCTGCTAAGAAAAATACTTCCATTTCTTTGAGACACCGTTCCAGGAGCCAACTTCTCGCTGAATCCTTCCCTCAGTGGGAGTCTCCTTTTCCTAACATGAACTGCCAGGAAGTTCACTCTGTTATCTTCCTTGCAGCCTGGCCCCCTTGCCAGCACCCTGTTTTGGGGTATACTAAGCCCTCAACAGCCCCCTGTTGGTGGAAAGGAGTGAAGACCCCCATATATGGCAGGGCTGATTCACGGCACGAATGGCCCCTTGGTGAGCAGGCCAGATGTTCATGGGAGTTTCTGCTCTGAGCCACGCATCCCAGGCCAACCCATTAAGCTGGCCAGGATAACGAAAGTGCTGGGTAGGACGGTTTGTAGGGACAGTGCACATGGGTGTGATGGAATTCATGGACGACACCAGCTGAACCATCATCCACAATGCAAAAGACCCCATGGGAGAGGGTGATGTGTTCGCCACACTAGAGTCGGAAAGCGAGGCTCAGAGGCTGCACTGAGCTTCCTGCTTGGTCCTGGATACCCACCACTTGGCCCATAGGGCTGCTACTGGTAAACAGAGCATTTGTATTGTATATTAAAAGGGAAGAGGAGGAGGAGGAGGAGGAGGAGGAGGAGGAGGAGGAAGTTGTTCCTTTTAGCCTCTGAATTATGCTCTAGCAGCCCGTGATACTGACTTTCTCGCTCCCTATCTGGGTACACGGAAGCTTTCTGTGCACAGCCTGATGCTGACATTCAGATGTTCCCTGACATCATCCGATGCCACTGACATCATACCTGCACCTCAGCTAACCCGTGAAATGCTCTCATTCTGACATTCAAGTGTCCGCGGACATCGAGCACTCCAGGACGCATGTGCTAGAACACAGACGGATACTTGCATCATGCCCACAGCCTGGGAAACGTGGGGTCCCTATGCGCTCTCCAGGGCGAGACTCAGGGAGACATAAGTCAACCCCCCCCCCCACACACACACACACAGTCCCTTCTATCATATGGAGAAGTGATGTCTCAATAACAAGCTAATGTCATTCCCATACAAGCCCCGCAGTCCCTGCATTCAGAGTCGGTCTTGTCAAAACCCAGGGCTGTCAAAGCTGCAACCCTGACCCCCGAGACTTCCCTGCTCTCCATTTTCTACACAAGACCACCACTGGTAGGGGGGAGGGGCAGAATCCTCGGGGCAATCAAGACTGAGGTAGGGGTGAAGCCCTGGGCAGGCTCCCTGGGGACTGTCACCAGCCTTCCTCCCTCCTCTGAGTACCTCCAGCTCAGGCTGGGTGGTACAATGGTTAGCAGCCAGGCATTTGTCTCACCCCAGGCAGCTGTCCAGGCAATGGCTCCTCTAGCCCCTGCATGGGCCTCGCCTCTCTGGCTTTTCTTTTATTCTTTTAAAACAGAAATCCCTGCAAGTGGAACAATCATTGTGTTGGATTTGGGAGATGTTATTCCTCGTGACAGACAAGGGCAATTACCTGCGGTCCGCCAGCAGTTTTAGTCTAATTTCATTACTGCTGTGCGAGTTTCCCCGAGCAGCGAGTCTATCAATGTCTTGCAGAACGGATTAGCAGGCACTTTCTTCATCTTCAAATGAATTTTAGCTGTCATGCCCTTGATGAATAGAGCAGGGACAGGCAGCTGACCCGGGCCTAGCAGTGGCCGAGGGGTGGCCGGCAGGCACCCTTTGGCTCTGGTGGGAATGTGAGGTTGGATGGAGTGTTCCTGGGAGGAGAGATGAGGGCCAGGGACTCAGGAAGTCCACCTTCCTAGACCCTTCTGTGTCTTCCCCATGACCTGGGCTGAGGGCTGCTTGTATGCTATGGTCTTGCTCACAGAGGTCTTATACACCAACACCCCATCCCGAGGGCAGCTCCCTGGGTCTCAGGCTGCGAATGTAGGAGGGTTCCCTGCTGGGAGCAGCTGAGAGATACTTGGAACCCTGAAACTCTATCTTGTGAATACCTCCTGGCTAAAGCTTCAAGAGACTGGAACCCTCCTTCACAGGCCCAGGGTCCAGCTCTGCCGTGCAGCTCCCGCATCCTTCCAGCCCAAAGATGCTTAGATAATTTTCACAGCTGGACAAATGACCCTCAATTTCCCCCACAGTTTAGTCCTTGACTATGACAAGGGCCCATGACTGTCAGATGGACGGGTCATGTGACAGAGGCTAAGGAAGAGTACGTCCAGGGCAGAGTCGGCACTGTGCATAGACCTATTGTGCTCAGTATTTCACCGGGGTAGCCTGGTTTAATCTCAGAGCCAGGGCTACGCGGCCCGGGGCTGGAGCAAGCAAGCTTGGGGTTGGTACTCGGGTGCCTGTTTGGAGAGACCCAAGTGTCGGCAACACAGGGTGAGGCCTGGACCTGTTTAGGACCCCAGTGCCCACTCAGAAGCCTCACCCACAAAAATACCTCAATTCTTGCCGACAGGAGATTTGAGGGTTTTTCTGCTTACTTTAGGTTCTGGTTTTTTTGTTTTTTTGTTTGGTTGGTTTTGGTTTTTTCGAGACAGGGTTTCTCTGTGTAGCTTTGGAGCCTGTCCTGGATCTCGCTCTGGAGACCAGGCTGGCCTCGAACTCACAGAGGTCCGCCTGGCTCTGCCTCCCGAGTGCTGGGATGAAAGGCGTGCGCCACCACCGCCTGGCTAGGTTCTGTTTTTTTGAGACAAGGCCTTACTATATAGCCCAGGCTAGCCTCAAACCCATGATCCTCCTGTCAGCTGCAGAGCGCAGGGATTACACACCTGGGCCCCTGTAGTCCCAGTCTGTGGTGGTTTCTTCTTACCACCCCGCCCGCCCATTCTCTTCTCCCAGTCAGCTCTGGACCCCAGGAGGCTGACCTTCACGGTGGCTCCAGGCACCAGGTTACCTGACGGGAGGCTAGGGGTACAAGGAGGGAGTTGAGGTACCCCTGCCCCACTCTGTCACATTCACTGTCTCCATGTAGTATTCCTGGCAGTAGATGTGTCCTTTGAGACCACAGCTCCGTGGCACTGCCACCCTGGTGGCTCTGGCTCCTTCCGCTCCACTAGACCTGGCTTCAGCTTCTTCTATAACGGTGGCACCCCCGGGACCTGACGTGCCCAAGGAGCCTGCTCTCCTGTCAGGGGAGCGGAAGGACAATGAGTTTTAGCATTTCAAGCCAGCCTGGGCTATAGTCAGATCCCGTCTCCCAACCAAAACCGACCAATCCAATCAATCCTTCACAGGGTCCCTCCTGGCAGGAATTCGGGTTTCTCTGGGTGAGGCTTGGGAATCGGGTGTGAGGGGGCCCTAAGATGCTTAGAGCTGCCTACCCACTTTACATATGAGGAAACTGAGTCAAGAGATGTGCTCAGAGCTACCCAGTAGCCGGGCGAAGCCGGGAGTCTCAGAGGCTTAGCAGTCTAGAGTGGAGCCGCCTCCCCCATTTTCCAATTCTGCTGCTTCTCCCCCCCCCCAACCACCCCCCGAGACTCTCCCAAGTTATCGATCGCTGAGGCCAACCTTGAGTCAATATGGTGCACTTTGCTAATTAATCTCTTCCAGATAATTGCAGGGAATTATTGGTTGGTGTGAACAGAGGGGAGAGAGGCAGCCATGTCTCCCAACCTGCCCCAAGCAGCTTCAGGAGGCAGACTCCACCCTTGGCCCGGCCTTCCCACCGATCTGTGCCTCACCTCTGCCTCACCCAGATGAGCCTGTCCGGAATCCTTAACCCAGAACCCTATCAACTTAGCTCCTGGGGTAGCCCTCTGGATGTGGCAGGAAGCGCTGGGACAAACTGGATAGGAACCAAATCCCCATCTTGACAGTGTCCCACTGTGTATGTACAGGTGGGTTCTTTAGCTTCTCTGGACCTTGGGTGGAAGACAATACAGAATTTGCAATCCCCGCGTCGCGGGCTGTCCCTCGAACAAACAAAGCAGGTATTTTAACCGCCATGTTTTACCATGGCCCTGCCTAACACACACAGCTCCGAGGGCAGGTGACATCAAACAGGCTTTGCTAGTCGCTGGATGCCTCTGGAATGTTCAATAGATGCTGTGATGATCCCATTTTATGGAAAGGGAACCTGAGGTCCTGGCTCACAATCACACGGACCTCAGTGAGAGGCAGAGCCTGGATCCTCCCTCGGACAGAGACTGAGACACTGATCCCGGCTCCACATTGTCACCAAGCCCCATGTGGTGGCACCTGGAGGTGGCCTTCCACTTTGTCTCCATCTCAGGAGAAGGGAGAGTGGGGTACTGGGGTGTCATAGGACTAAGAGACACTGGAGGTTTCCCCTCACCCCTAAACCCTGACTCACCAGGATGTGAACTCAAGGTCCCACACTCACTCATTACGACTGGGTGTGTCCAGATGAAGTTTCCTGTCCCGGGGTGGGGGTGTCCCCCATTTCATCCATAAGCATGCCGGGCCCCATCTACCTGCTCTAATAAACCTCGAAGACGTTAATGAACTAAATAGCAAATTACTTTTTTATTCAAGAATGAAATTTCATCATATTCATAATTCATATTTTATTTCAGACATCTGCTGCTGATTACATTACATTTAACTAAAATTAGATGATGCTCAGAATGCAATTAAGGCCCTGCCAAATTCTTCGGCCCACCAATGCCGGCGGAGCACAGCGGGGGCCGCCAGGAACCTAATATGTAATTAGGAGCTATTTTCTAGCTGTTTTTAAAGTCTGAAAATTAGCTGCCTTTATTAATCACACAGACAAATATAAAGTGGAACCGACGCTCGCTGAAATTTCTAAAAGGGATTTTTTGTTTAATTATACACCGCGGAGCGCCGGGACTCGTTTCGCATGTTGATTTGTTGTGCGTTGACATTTTGACAACTCGTTCTCAATTTGTCTGTCGTAGTTAGGCAACAACAAAGCCGACGCTAACACTTTAACTTTCAAAACCTTCAGTGTGCCAGGGAGAGGAAGAGTGGCACTCCTCGCTGCAGGCCTGGGGCCCAGGCTCTGGAAGCCACGGGGGTCAGGGGCGCAGGAGGACGGGGGACGGGGGACGGCGGACGGCGGACGGGGAGGTGGCGGCGGCCTCGGAGGAGGATGCTGGGCCAGGAGTCCGGAGGCTGGGGAAGGAATTTCTCTTTCCTTCTCATCCTGGGGCCTCGGTTTCCTCGTCTGTACCACAGGGGGGTTTGGAGTCGGAACTTTCTAGATGCCGAGGTACCGCCTGGTTTTCTCCCCAGGCAGGGCGGCCTCTTGACCCCAGGAGAGGAATTTCTGATTTTCCTACTGTACAGACCATGAAACTTGGACTCAGTAAGTAGCCACTGCAAAATTCAGGCTCTCAGCATCCGCCCCTGCCTAGGTACCCCTGAACCAGCCACAGCCTGAGTCTTTGTTTTCCAATCACACAGCTGGGATCCCACTACGGAGAAGGACTCAACCCCTAAGGGGATTCCTCAGCCTTGGAGCAACCCCCAACCTCACCTCACGCCCAAGGGTGCCCCTGTGCCATCCTGTAACCCTACCCAGTGATTTCCATTGGGCACCCAGCACAGAGTGGCTACCAAAGAGCTTGGCTCCATCCTGCTCACCCCAGACGGCTTTTCTTCGTGTGTGTGTGTGTGTGTGTGTGTGTGTGTGTGTGTGTGTGTGTGTGTGTCTGGTGTGTGCTGACACTTTATTACCTTGCCTCTTCCTACGGACCCTACAGGGCAGGCTTATGACCACCCAGGAATGTCACGGCCCGAGTTCAAACCCAGTTATTGTCTCTTCTCTGGTCACCTGACCAGGATGCTGGGCTTTTCTGAGCTCCACTTGCCCCATCACTAAGATACTGAGCATGATAGTACCAGCCTTCCCGGGTTCGGGGCCTGAACAGGGTGACATCGCTTGGCCTAGGTTTGACCTCAGCCAATGGAAATACTAGTTGCTCCCTCTTGGTAGATGGGTATGTTGAGGTACCACAGGGGAAAAATCTGCCCTAAGGTGCCCATCACCAAGCTGAGAAATACCCCTGGGTGGGTCTGATGCCATGGCCCATGTTCTCACCCCATCCCCTTGCCTCCTATATATCAGCAGGGAGGGCTGAAGGAGAGCTTGGCGGTCTGTGGGTTCTGGACCTCCCCAGGGCACACTCCACCCCATCCATGCCTTTTATTCTCCTTTGCTCCTGGAGACGGGGATGCCATGTGGGATCCTGTATCTCTGTTGACCCCAGGCCAGGGGCACCGGCACCACTGATTTCCAAAAGGCGGCTCTGCTTCCTCCTCCCACCCAGACTCGCCTGATGAAAATGCCAACTGAGAGAAAAAGATTTTGGGGGTTGACAATGGAGCTGCCAATAAAATCTGGGACGAGCGCTAGGAGTGACGGTCTCCCTGACAGTTGAGATCTGCCGGGAAGGAAGGTGGCAGGCATGTGCTGACATCAGCGCGCTTCTTCCTGAGCGCAGCCCCAGGGAGAGGGCGTGCCCAGGAGACCTGCCTTACCCCAGTGCCCTGTGGGCTCCGGCTGCTGCTCTGGGTCAAACGGTCTGAGGTCATGAGGAGAGGTACCTGGACGTGGGGTCTCTCCAGCAGAGGAGTGCTGACGTGTCTGAGGACGGAGGTGCAGACGACCTGTAGATTTCCTTTCCAGGATGAGAAGGAACTGTGTCCCCCCAAAAGGGACGGATGGGTCTGGCCCCTGGGGCCCTATGGTGTGGGCTGATTAAGGAACTCAAGCCTTTGCAGGTGTGTCCAGGTTAGATGAGGTTTGGGGTGTGGTCTAACCCAGGGACTGGTGTACTGAGAAAAGACCGCAAGATGCAGGGATGATGTGGCATTCTGCTGCACAGGCAAGACCCGGGGGCCACAGCTACCGCTAGAGGCCAACAGCAATAAGGGAGCCACTGGCATCGGGAGGGAGGAAGGACGGCCAGCCTCTAGACTGCGAGAAGTTCTGCCAGGTGGCCCTTTTCTGTGACACACAGGGTTTGTTTGCCAAACAGCCCCCGGCAGGAGAAGTGCTAGAAGCCAATATATACACTCTCTGGACTGGGCAGACAATCGGAACCCCAAAGCTGAGAGGCCCCTTTAGCAACTATGACATCCCGGGGTGTTTCCCCTGGTGTCCCCTCCAGTACTTGTGACTTCAACACCCATTGCCCTGGAAAGTCACCTCACCTCTTCACATCCCTCTTTACATCAGAGAACTTCTGAGGCTGTGACCTGCCCTCCCACTCCGTCACTCACACAGACTCTCCAGGGCCCTGCCTCTTGCTTAGTGTGGGTCCAGATCCTCCTCTACACACTCACTGCAAGCTCCCTATGAATACAGGACTGCTGTGTGCTGGACTGCCTGCACAGGGGGCCTCTGCTGCCTCACATGCCCTCTGTCACCCGGGGGCTGGTGGCTCAATTGGGAGAGTATCTGTCTGACATGCATGAAACTGTGGGTTCAATCCCCAGCAGCACATAAACCAGGCCTGCGGGTGAATGCCTGTCACCCCAGCATTTGGGAAGTAGAGACAAGAGGGTCAGGGGTTTAAGGTCATCATTAGTTAGATACTGAGCTTGAAGCTAGCCTGGGCTACTGGGACCCGTCTTAAAACAAAAGCATCCAGATGCCATATTCTTCAAGATGCCCTCTCCCTGCTACCCTCCGCATCCTGTAACCACTTCAGGGTGAGAAGGGCACCCCTCTCTTCTCTCTGGGGCTCTCCTTGGGAAGTCAGAACTCGCAGCTCTGTCACACCACTATTTGCTTACCCAGCTCTGTGAGTTTGTGGGGTAGGCCGTGTCTCACTCACCTCTGAGCTCCGAGTCCACGCAATCCTGAGAGGCTGAGGCAGGCCAGGGCCGAGGGATCCCAGGGCCTGGGTGGGCTTGTGTCCCAGGACCAGCTGGCCAGTAGCTTTGTCCTGCTGAGCCCTGTCATTTCCCTCTGCTAAACTGAACAGTATGGCTTGTGGTGCATGGCTGAATTGCAGTGGTCACCAGTGGTTATCACCTCTGTCATCAGAACTACACTGATTACTGTAGTGGGTAGCCATTCCAGCTTTGATCTGGAAGTTCCAACCCCCATTGAGACTTCGGCAACTGTCACGCCTACAAGGCGGGGCCAAGGGAGGCGCCGGGGGACCCGAGATCTGGATCAGGGGGCGCTCTCTCTGTTGCGGGACCCTGGATAGTGAAGGTGGACCGAGCAGAGCTCCAGAGAACACCGCTGGACTGTGATACACCTTCCCCAGACTCCGCGACCTACCTATTCCTTAATTTGTAAGTTACGCCATTAAATAAATCTCCTTTTAACTACGTGGAGTGGCCTTAATAATTTCACCAATAGATTACTGTAGCACATCTCTTCCCAAGAGCCCCATGTCCTGTCCCCCCTCCTCAGGATTGTAAGTCTTGCTCGTACCCTGTGGCATGCACACACCTGATGCTGCCACTGGATTCTTGTTACTCTTGACATAGGCACTGTCCTCCCAATTGGATGATATCTCCCTGACTAGCAAGGGCTGTGCCTGTCTTAGGGCTTCTATTGCTGTGATGAAACACCATGACCAAAACAACCTGGGGAGGAAAGGGTTTACCTGGCTTACACTTCCACATCACTGTTCATCATCATCCAAGAAAGCCAGGACGGGAACTCAAGCAGGGCAGGAATCTGGAGGCAGGAGCTGATACAGAGGCCATGGAGGGGTGCTGCCTACTGGCTTGCTCCCCATGGCTTGCTCAGCCTGCTTTCTTATAGAATCCAGGACCCAAGGATGGCACCGCCCACAATGGGCTGGGATCTCCTCCATTCAATAACTGATTAAGAAATGCTCTACAGGCTTGCCCACAGCCGGATATTATGGAAGCATTTTCTCAGTTGAGGTTCCCTCCTTTCATATAACTCTAGCTTGTGTCAAGTTGACATGAAACTAGCCAGCATAATTGACTCCTTGTCAACTTGACACACAAACATGTCACTGTTAAGCCACAGCCTTTCCTTTCTTGTTCATCCCCAAGATGACACATTAATATCAATTTTTAAAGTCCCACAGTCTTAAAAAATTCAAACACTTAAAAATTCAGTCTCTTGTCGGGTAATGGTGGTGCATGCCTTTAATTCCAGCACTCAGGAGGCAGAGGCAGGCAGTTCTCTACGAGTTTGAGGCCAGCATGGTCTTTCAGAGCAAGTTCCAGGACAGCCAGGGCTGTGAAACCCTGTCTCAAAAAAAAAAATCAGTCTCTTTAAAAGGCCAAAGTCTTTTACAAACCCTCCCAACTGTGGGCTCCTGTAACATCAAAAGTAAATTAAATATTTTCTCATTTTAAGAGGGAAGAACCAGTCACAATCTGAACAAAGCAAAACCAAACTCCAACTGTGTAAAACCTCAGTGTTCAGTAGTATCTGGGATTCACTCACCATCTTCTGGGCTCCTCCAAGGGGCCTGGGTCACTTCTCCGGCTCCGCCCTCTGCAGCACACACAGCTTGTCTTCTAGGCTCTGGCTGGCTCCACTCCACACTGCTACTGTTCTTGGTGGTCGTCCCATGGTGCTGGCATCTCCAAAATGCTGGGGTCTCTGCTGCAACTGGACTGCACTTTCACCAATAGCCTCTCCTGGGCTCTCTTCAGGGACTCCAGTCCTGCCACACAGTGCCAAGCCTCAGCTGCTCTCCATGACTCCTTCATGCCTTCAAAACTAGTAACACCTGGGTGACCTTTACACTATCAAGTTCAGCTGCCAGCATGAGGTGCAACCTTGGCTGCCTCTGGAACACAGCTTCTGTGTGCTGATCCTGAGGAAACCCTTCCCAGAAGACTTCACCTCAACGATGCTGGTCTCTTCTCGACTGCCTATAATGTCTTACCTGACTACCATCCATTGTCCCAGCAAAGCAAAGGTTTCACTTCAGTGGTTCTGGTCTCCTGTTAATCACAGCTGATTCTTCATCCTCAGCTGACCAGACACCAAAGATTCTTCGTGCAAAAGACCTGGGATAGTTTTTGCTTCCCTCTGAAACTTCATAAGGCAGGCTGTCTTACATAGGGTTTCCATTGCTGTGAAGAGACACCATGACTACAGCAACTCTGTAGCACAAATCATAAAAGTTCTTATTAATAAAAACAAACCTGGGGTTGAAGATTTAGCTCAGTAGTAGAGCGCTTGCCTAGCAAGCACAAGGCCCTGAAAAAAAAACAAACAAACCCAGGGCCAGGTATTGGGGTGAATACTGGAAGATCAGAGAAGCAGAACAAGCCACAGCCACCTCACCTTGCCAATTCCTCAGCTGATCCTGTTTCCTCAGACTGGAAGCTTCTGGGTCCTCATCCAAATGGATCTCAGCTGAACTGCTGCTCAAAGCCTGAAAGCTTAACCAGCCCTAGTTCCTGGTTTTCATGCCATACATACCTTTTTGCTTTCTGACATCACTTCCTGGGATTAAAGGCGTGAGTCACCATGCCTGGCAGATTCCAGTGTGGCTTTGAACTCAGAGATCTCGATGGATCTCTGCCTTAGGAATGCTAGGATTAAAGGTGTGTGTGCCACCATTTTCTGGCCTCTGTATCTAGTGGCTGTTCTGTTCTCTGACCCCAGATAAGTTTATTAGGGTGCACAATATTTTGGGGGAACATAATATCACCACACAACTTTTTTTTTTGAGACAGGGTTTCTCTGTGTAGCTTTGGAGCCTTTCCTGGAACTCACTCTGTAGCCCCGACTGGCCTTGAACTCACAGAGATCCACCTGCCTCTGCCTCCTGAGTGCTGGGATTAAAGGCATGCGCCACCGCCACCCGGCTCCAAGGCAACTCTTAAAGGAAAACATTTTACTGTGGTGGCTCACTTACAGTTCAGAGGTTCAGTTCCCTATTGTCGTGGTGGGACACAGCAACTTTGAGGCAGACATGGTGCTGGAGAAGTGGAGAATCCTACATCTTGCAGGCAACAGGAAGTGGTCTGAGTGTCACACTTAGGGAAGCTTGAGCAAAAGAGACGTCAAGGCCTGCTCCTACAGTGACACACTTCTTTCAGCAAGGCCTACAACCTACTCCAACAAGGCCACACCTCCTAATAGTGCCACTCCCTTTGGGGGCCATTTTCTTTCAAACCACCACACAGGCTTCCACGATCTGCATTACTTTTGACATTATCTTCCAAGATCCCACAGGACATCCCACTGAGCTCTCAACACTCAATGGCTCTTCTATCTCAAAGTCCTTCTGCAACCCTCCCCAAAACATGATCAGGTCTGTCACAGCAATACTCCACTATTCTGGTACTATTCTTAATTGTTTTAATTAAGGTTACTATTTCTGTGATGAAACACCATGACTAAAGCAACTTGGGGAGGAAAGGGTTTATTTGTTTACACTTCTATATCACTGTTCATCACTGGAGGAAGTCGGGCCAGGAACTCAAGGCAGGAACCTGGAGGCAGGAGCTGACGCAGAGGCCATGGAGGGGTGCTGCTTACTGGCTTGTTCCTCATGCCCTGTTCAGTCTGCTTTCTTATAGAACCCGGGACCACCAGCCCAGGGATGGCACCACCTGCAATGGGCTGGGCCCTCCTCCATCAGTACTAACTAAGAAAATGCTGTATAGCTGGATCTTATGGAGGCATTTTCTCAATCAGGATTCCCTCCTTTCAGATAATCTAGCTTGTGTCAAGCTTACATAAAATTTAGCCAGCATGGTGCCACTCTTAGGGGTCTTGAGGGGCTCAGTACCCTCAGTCTGGCTGATACAAAGCTCTGATTGCTCACCCAGGGTCTAATCCAGTGGTTCTCACCCTTCCTGATGCTGTGACCCTTTCACACAGTTCCTCATGTTGTGGTGACCCCCAACCACAAAATGATTTTCATTGCTACTTCGTAATTGTAATTTTGCTAATGTTATGAATCATAATGTAAATCTCTGTTTTCCGATGGTCTTAGGCGACCCCTGTGAAAGGTTCATTTGACCCCAAAGGGGCCATGACTCACATGTTGAGAACCCGCTGGTTTGATGCAAATCTGAAACCACCCAGGGACTGGAGCAGAGGTAGAAACCACAGGTGGTGACCGCCTCCACTCAGCTGTGTCTAGCAGGCTGGGCCCCCTCACCCCTCTGCAGCATGAGGGAACCGTTCCTACGCCTCCAAGTGTCAGGAGACAACGTACACAAAGCAAGTGTCAGCCAGGGCCAGCAGGCGTCTAACCTCAGAGGCCTGGGCCTGATCCCAACTCCAGCCAGCTCCAGCACCACGACGAACCTGTATTGAGAGCTGCTGGAGGGTGGAAGGAGGCCATCAGTCCCTGGCGGGGAAAGGCAAATTCAAGTGGTAAGTGGAGGCTGGGTTGTGTTGCTTTGTTTTAGGGAGACTTTCCAAGCCAGGATGGCCTGGCACCTTCAATCCCCCTGCCTCAGCCCCCTCAGTGCCAGGATTCCAAGTGTGTGCCGCCACACCCAACATGTGGCTGATTTTTATGGCACTGGGTTAAAAAAAAGTTACATTTATTTTTCATTTTATATATATATATATATATATATATGTATGTATGTATGTTATGAATGATGCATGTGCAGGTAGACAATGTGGGCAGTTCTGTGCATACCACCATGCATGGGTGGAGGTCAGAGGACAGCTTTCAGGAGCTGGTTCTCTCTTCCCATCATGCGGGTCCTGGAACTGAACTCGGGCTGCCAGACTTCACTGCAAGCTCCTTTACCCACTGTATCATCTTGCCAACCCAGCACTGGGTCTTTAATAACTGGCCAGGCTTGCACTCTCCCAGGGCAAGCCCTCTGCTGAGCTCTGGCCAATGCACAGAATACAGGGGTGCAATGAATAGCCCAGTATTACCCTACTCCCCGAGGGCCTTCCCTGGCCTGGGCCCATCCAGCTCTTTCAGTCACGGAGCAGGCAGGGCACCAGGCCTGGATGCTGAAAGAGAGAAAGTCACCAAGACCCTTCCTTCTCTTGGGTAGACAGAGTGTATGAGAGAAACACTACCCTCAGACCAGGACCTGAGCCCACTCATTCCAATACCCAGAAGCCCCTTTGGAGGGTCGAGGGGCAGCCTCAGGACAATGGGGTTCCTCAGCCAGCAGGATGGCCATCATGAACAAGAGAAGTCCCTTCCTTCCTTCCTTCCTTCCTTCCTTCCTTTCATTTCTGCATTAATCCCAGAATTCCAAGCAGTTATCACACACCTGACTGGATGGGGGTAAGACAGACGTGAACAAGGCGGCAGGCCACCTGCCCTTGGGTGCTGATGGTGGCACTGATGCATCTCCAACCAAGAAGGGCAGGACTTGGAGAGGAAGAGAGCCAGGGGAGGACTGCCTTCCGAAGGTGGGGAGGACGGGTGGGAAGACTCTGTGTGGGCACAGGGTAGCGGGGAGGGGAGCAGGAGGCTGAGACCTGGAGCTAGCCGGGTGATGAGGATCAAGGGTACAGGGGAGGCTGGTGAGGAGAGCCAGGGGACCAGGGGAGGCTGGTGAGGAGGACCAGGGGGCCAGAGGAGGCTGGTGAGGAGGACCAGGGGGCCAGGGGAGGCTGGTGAGGAGGACCAGGGGACCAGGGGAGGCTGGTGAGGCGGGTCAGGATGCCAGGGGAGGCTGGTAAGGAGGGTCAGGATGCCAGGGGAGGCTGGTGAGGAGGACCAGGGGGCCAGGGGAGGCTGGTGAGGAGGGTCAGGATGCCAGGGGAGGCTGGTAAGGAGGGTCAGGATGCCAGGGGAGGCTGGTGAGGAGGACCAGGGGGCCAGAGGAGGCTGGTGAGGAGGACCAGGGGGCCAGGGGAGGCTGGTGAGGAGGACCAGGGGACCAGGGGAGGCTGGTGAGGCGGGTCAGGATGCCAGGGGAGGCTGGTGAGGAGGACCAGGGGGCCAGGGGAGGCTGGTGAGGAGGGTCAGGATGCCAGGGGAGGCTGGTGAGGAGGGCCAGGGCCCAGGGGAGTCTGGTTTAACCCTGTTCCATCTGCCCCTACACCCTGTGTGACTCACGCAGCACCCAAGAGATCCCACATTGTCATCTCCTGCACTGGGCTGGACACTTCCTGCAAGCAGAGCAGGGGTAGGGGTGGCTAGGCCCACCATCCCTTCACCAAGGGTCCTTCCTACACCGCTGCCACTGTAGCCGGCTGGCACAGAGGTGTCACTGAGCAGGAGGCAAAGGGAATGCTGCCTGCACCGGGCCCAACGCCCCACCCATCTGCTGCTGAGCGGCTTCAGGCTCTGCCAGGCGTCTGGCTCGTTCATCTCAGCACTTGGGAGCTGAGGCAGGGGAGTTGCTATGAATGCAAGGCCAGCCTGGGATGCACAGGAAGCCTTGTCTCAAAGACCAAACCAAACAAAGATGAAGAAATTTAGTCCGAGGCTCAGAAAAATGGTGCCCCTTGCCCAGGGTCACACAGCCAGCATGTGGTAGAGCTGGGCTTTGAACCCAGATCTATCTGGGCTTTTTTTTCTTCTTCCCTTCCACTGTCCCTCAGGCTACAAGATGGGGAAGGAGAGAGGCAGAGAACAGAGCCCCCCCCCCCCCCCCCCAGCCCTCCTTGAGAGGAAGCAGGTCCCAGGGGACACTACCCTGGCTGCTCCATAAATAACCAAGTCCCTGGGCCCTGGCGGCAGTGGCTCTGTGTGTAATACAAACAGCTCTAATCCCCTGTCAGTTAGCCTGGATATCAGAGGAGACAAGCTTCCGAGCGGGGAGGCCTAATTGAATGGAATTGAAAAGGCAGAATGGGGGGCGGGGCCTGGGAGGAGGGACAGGGGCACACAGTGGCCGGGCGCAGCTGGCTGGGGCTCCGTGGCCAGCAGGGCCTCGTTCCAGCCCCCCCCCCCCGCACGAGGCAGGGAGCCAGGCTGGCGGGGGGCGGGGGTGTCGATGGGGTCAGTGGGGGGCCCCAGCCAGGGTGCTCTGCCCCTCAGGCCTCCCCTTTATCTGCTGGCTCTGCCGTTTTCTCTCTCTCCCGTGCTGACCCTTTTTCTGCTCTCTCTGCTATCTCAAATAATGTCACTGCCTCTTTAGTATCTATTCATCAGAGCAGAAAGAAGCCAATACTGACACTGATAAAAAAAAAAAAAAATACCATCTGTGCCTCCCGGGGACAGAGAGAGCTCGGTTCCGACCGCTGGCACCCCGCCGGCCAGCCTGCCATCTCACTGTGCCCCGGTAATCAGATTCCACAGGGCGGTCCTCCCACCCCGGGGGCCCAGCAGTCCTCCCCCAGGGCGGCTCCCCCAAGGAGGACTCACCCTGGGGACCTTTTCAGCTCACGGAATTTTTTAAGTTGGTTTTTCATTCTTTCTTAGTAGTGTTTAAAAACTGAATTGTGCCAAGACAGCCAGATTGGGGGAATCTCCTTTTCAAACTAGATAGAGGAGCCAGGGATTGGCGGTGGATGTCTGTCATCTCAGCATCTGGAAGGTGGGAGGCAGAAAGATGAGGAGTTCGAGGTCATCCTCAGCTACATGGTGAACCGGAGGCCAGCCTGGGCTATAGGAGACCCTGTCTCCAAACTATATATACATAAATAAAATAAAATTAAAACTAAATAGAGAGCCAGGGGCGGAGCTGACGGACCTTTAGACGGTGTGTGGAGGACCTATGTTCCACACCGGGACCTGGCCTGACAGAAAGGCTTGGACGGCAGCCCCACCCCTAGCCCAGGGCAACAGCTGGCTGGGGTAGGGTCAGGCAGTACCTATTACTCCTTCCTCAGTTAGGTTGGAGATTTGTGGGTGTGAGGTATCCAAGCAGAGAGACTTCCCAGAGTGATGTCAGAAGCCCTAGGAATCAAGCCCAGATCACAGGCCAGGCTGGACATCAAACCCTCAGAAACAGCAGGGAGAGCAGGCCCAGAGAGGGCAAGCCACGCTCCTGGGACACACAGCAGCGCAGAAAGCAGCTCCCTCGGAGAGGTGGGAAGGTCTGAATTTGGCATCTCTATCTCCCATGTCTCCAGTCCAAAAGACCACGTGACTCTGGGAAGCCTCTGCCCTTGGGGTTGGCTCTGGGGATGACAGCTGAGGGAAGCAAGGTTACCCTAGCTTCTGCCCTTTCTCCAGGCCTTAGGTCTGGCTGAGTTCAAGCCAGTGGCTTCTGTCCTCTAGGAAGCCGGGGCTAGCATCCCAGCTTATTGCAAACACACTGTCCAGGAGCAGGTCGTTCCCCAGCTCCGTGCCTCGGTGTCCCCAGCCACAGTGTGGCTCTTTGTGGCTCTCCTGGGGGATGGTCTTGGTGGACTCTGCTCTTTGAGGCAGATGGAGATGGCAACCTGGAGGGACAGGTGTGAGGGCCACTTGATGGCGGCCAAGGACAGGCCAGCCCATGTGCTGTAAGGCCCCCACCCTGCGGGGTCATAGGGGGCGTGGAACAGATGTGTTGTCTTGGCAACAGATGGCAGGTGCACGGGTCCAGGAAGCCTCTTCCTCCAAGGTCACGTCCTCCAACTCCCAGAGCCCTGGCAATCTGGCATGCGGGCACTGCGCGGTTGAGGCCCAGCGTCCAGCTCAGCACAGCCAACCCCGCCTTGCTGCTGGCCTCTTGGGAAGAGCAGAAAGGATGGCTCTTCCCGTCTCTCATAGAACCCAGCCTTGCCTGTCAGAAAGTGGGCAGGGACCCTGGCTTCGGCAGCTGTCGTTACCCGGTCTGAAGCCTGGGTCTGCTGCTCTGGGCACAGGTGGCTTCTGTGAGCCTCAGTTTCCCCTGTAAGAACAACAGCAGCTCCACTTCTTGGAGGGTTGGGCCACATGTAAAGAGGACAGAGGAGCCTGAGACTCCCACAAGGAGGTGGCCCCATTAAAGTCCTACAACTGGGGGTGGTGGCGGTGCTGGGCCATGAAACAAAGCCAAATGCCTCTGAGTGCAGAATTCACAGACCATCCATCAGTGGGCTGGCTAAAGAAGACACGAGGTCCGAGGTCCTGCCCTAGTGAACAGGCATATTTTCTATGGATAGGAAGACCGAGGCCCAGAGAGGGCAAGACAACTGTTTCCGGTCACCCAGCAGCTGTCTTTCCTTGCCTTGTCTACATCCTGGTCATTCTGTATCTCTCACAATGTGTCTCATCCACCAGCCGAGGTACACAGGCAGCCAGTGGGTCCCTCTGGAGCCTGGCCTCATTCTCTGCACACAGTAGGGGTGCTCATGACTCAGGGGCAGATCCTGCCAGCCTTGGCCCTTGTAGGGAAGCAGCATCTTTCTCTGGGAAGAAGAGGAAGCCCTGGGGGTTTAGGGAGGCCTGGGGGTACTCTGGAGGTTCCCTGCCTCAGCCTACACATCATGGAAGCGCCTTTGAACGATGTCTTCCTCATCATATAGACCTCACAGTGGGAGGGCATGAGGGACAGGCAGAGCATGCCCCCAAGCAGGCTCACTTGGCACATACCTCATCCCCGGGGCGCGTGAGATGGCCCTATTCACGGATGCACTCAGGCCTCCCGTCCCTCCCTTATGCAAGGAGGGAGCTGGGGAGGGGCTGGGAGGAGAGGGAAGCCTGAGACCCCTTCGCAGGGCCCCAAGAGGATCCAGCCGCTGGAGGCAGGGCCCATCCCCCTTTATCTGCGATCTCATTCATCACATGGGGCTCTGGTGAGGAGAAAATAAATGAGACAGAAAACTCAGGTTTGACTGGATGTCTCAGCCAGGGGCTCCAGGCCTCAGGAGTCTCAGGCAGCATGACGAGGGCCCGGCACAGCTGTCTCTAGTCCAGAAACAGGCTCTGGTCAGCACCAGGCAGGCTGGCAGGGCTCAGATCCAAGCCTGTCTGAGGGCACACCTGTCCGGCCGCCTCTCTGTAAAAATGGAAGACTCATTCTGCCACTACCCAAGATTCCCTGTACCCAGCAGCTCGACGCCCAAGGTCGTGTGCCAGCAAATCCAACACTGGTTGGTCAATGCAGTCGGTCAGTCTTGTGGTCTTCTCCCTGCTCGGTGAGGCCCTGCACACCTTCCGCATACCACTAGAAATCCCGTACCGTACTGCTGTGGACTTCAGACAAGGGACTGTAACCCTGCACGCTGTACCCCAGGGACCCACGCAACCGTTCAACCCGATGACAACCAAGATGTTGAGCACACCACCCGGCATTTCACATGTGGGAAAACAGACCCAGGACAGAGAGAGCTAGAGCGGATTCCCTGCGCCGGGCTAGGCAGGGTGTGCAGAGGTGAGGCCGGGATGGTCTTGTGCGTAGCATCCCAGCTGTGGAAAAGCATGACGGAGGAACGTGGGGCAGCTCCCCGTGTGACCTTCGGCTGGTCTCTTACCCTCTCTGGACTTGGTTTCCTCATCAATACCTCCAGGAGTTCTGCTAAACTGACACTATGGGACTCTGATGACCAGCAGCTCACACATCTCTCGGGTGACACTGGGGACAGCCACACTTGTGCATTTGTTTGGAAAAGACATGCTGAGCGTGTATGTGGGCTCTCACTATATAGCCCTGGCTAGTCTGGAGCTTCCTTTGTAGATCATGCTGGCCTCAAACTCAGAGAGATCCTCCTGCCTCTGCCTCTCACGTGCTGGAATGAAAGTCGAGCATCGCCAGGCTCACTGTTACGTGAAAAGTGTGAAAACCTCTCTGGCTCTGGCTGCAGAAGTTACCCTCCACTCCTCACAGCAAGATGGCAGCTGCGGTTGAGAAGCCCCGTCCAGAAGGAGCCAGGAGCCGGGCGGCCAGGCAAGGAGCGACTGCTGGGTGCGAGATGTGGAGTGAGGCGCCTGACCCACAAGGACAAAACCAGAGGGCAGAGCCAAGCCCATGGAGGTTGGCACACCAGCCGGAGCCTGCCCCACACGCTGGCCACGGGGAGCATGAAGCTTTACTGAGAAAGAACATCACCTGTGGTGTCTGCGGCCTGCCTCCCCACCTGAGATCCTGCTGTGCACGGGAGGGTGCCAGGCTGTGTCGGCTCTGAGCAGAGAAGCTAGGAGGGGCGAAGCTGGGTGGCACTAACAAGTCTTCCAACAGTGAACAGAGAGAAGGGTGTCTCTGACCAGCAAGGCTGGGGTTTTAACCGGCACCGAACGCCGTTGAGGTTTCTGGGAAACGCTTTACCATCACTCGGCGCAAGACCTCAGTGAACATTTAGTGAGCACTCACGGTGTAACCAGCACCGAGCCGAACACTTGCTGCGTGTCCTCTCCCGGTCTTCACACGACCTCTGTAAAGGTGATTCCGTTCATGTCACTAAGAGAGCACCTCCAAGGGTGACTTGGCCCAAGGCCATATGGCCTGAGGGTAGCAGAGCTGGAATGGAGCCTGCCAGAGCTGGGCTCAGCCACCAGGTTGGCATGCCAGAGGTGACCTTGTGGTCCTCTGGTTCGGTGACCTCGGGCCTGAGTGTACACTGGAATTACCCAGGAGCTTTGAAAGCTACCAGTGGCTGGCAAGACGGCTCAGCTGGTAAAGGCACTAACTGCCAAGTCTGATGGCCTTAGTTCAATCCGCAGAACTCACATAGTGGGAGAGAACAGACTCACGCAAGCTGTCTTTTGCTGCAGCACACCCACATAAGTGTGAAAAAAAAGATAAAGCCTTGCAGACCAGCAAAGGCAGAATGCCCAAGGCAGACAGGGGACGGCACTCCTGGGTCTTCTGGAAGCTCGGGGTGACTGTGAACGACAGAGTGATACCACTGCGTGACCAATAAGAGCAGTCGTGGCTGCAAAGGCCTATACACAGGAGGCTGTGTACGGTGGCATGGGCAGTACAGGGCGGCCACACAGCAGCTGAGGTTAAGTGGCTATGCTGGCCAGGACACACAGGTGGCTGCTTCCCGAGGGACAGGGCCTCATGTCAGCCTGGGCTGCTGACACCCAGCCCCCAGGGAGCACGAAGGCTCACGGACCTCAGTCTGATAATCCTGCTCGGCGCTATAGCTGCCACGGACATGTCACCTCTCCCCACGGGACCGCAGGACCGTCCCATGTGGCAGTCCCAGCGGCTCACTCAAACCGCATGGTGGTGAAAACATCTGAGCCTTCATGCTACAGGTGGTTACAATGGCAGCCAGCCTGAGGGGGAGCGGGGCCAGGGCAGGTTGATGGCCGGCTACGGGATCAAATGGCCTCTGGGACTTATCAGCTCTGTGGCTTTGGACAATTACCCAACATCTCCGAGCTTCTTGATTTGATTGCTGACCGTGTTGTGAAGTTGGGCACGGGATGGCCCACGAGTGCTCAGGTGAATATTATCGCTTCATGCATTACTTGTTTCTGAAGGGCAGGGGCACAGACCTGCCAAGTCCGCGGGCAGTGACCTCCTGCTGGTGTACACCCCCCACTCCCCCATCGCCCGCCCAGCTCCCACCTGCCCTCCTCCCGAGGGTGCTGGGAAAGGCATCAGCTGCCCCCTAGCGGCTGAGGGCAAACACACACCACACACCAAGTCACGTGAAACAAACTAAGCCCAGCCCATCTTTACCGTGGCCCCCGGCTCCCAGGGGTTCTGTGGGTGAGGCGCCGGTGGACCAGGCTTTGGTGGACCCTGCCATCCAGGGCGTTCCCTCCATCTAGCCAGATGACATCAGAAGAGAGAGATGGGCTGGGTGGTGGTGGTGCACGCCTTTAATCCCAGGACTAAGGAGGCAGATGCTGACAGATCTCTGTGAGTTCGAGGCCAGCCTGGTCTACAGAGTGAGTTTCAGGACAGGCTCCAAAGCTACACAGAGAAACCCTGTCTCGGAAAACCAAACAAAAAGAAGCAAGGGATGTCTTAGGCCTTAAGTTCATTCCCAAGGCTTCAGAGCTGTGTGCACTGGTGGGCACTCAATGTAGCCCTGCTCTCTCTGTGCTGTGACTGAGGCATATATGTCCTTGTCCTTATTCAGCAAGTGCTACCTGGGGAAACTCCCTCTCCAAGCTACACAGCAGAGTGACAGGAGTCTTATTTCCTTCAGCCCCAGAACTCCCAGAGAGAGGAAGGGCGCACTGGAGAAGGAAGGATGAGGTCCGAGCAGAGGACACCAGCCCTGCCTTCTTCCCACAGGCCCTGAGCGTCTACCTGTGTAATCTCTTTATTTCCCTCATGGGCACCTTTCCCACAAGTCCACATAGAGACAGAACAGTCAGCATGCCTTGCCTCAGCTGGTGATCCCTGGGAGAGGATGGCAGACAGAAACCACCGGCCAGCCAGTTCCTAAGGAGCCTTGGAATGGCTGGACGGAAGGGCACATGGCTCAGAGCCACAGAGCGTGAGTGAGGCAGATGGAGGCCAGGCCCAGGCAGATGCACCCACGAGGGCTCCAAGGCGAAGGCCTGTATCAGCCTGCCATCTCAGGAGACTCCACAACTGATGCCTGTCTGGCTCCAGAAATGCCAGTGTACAGACGGGTCACCGAGGTGGCACCTCTCAAGAGTCTAGAAGGCGCTGCCCGCAGGAAAGGTGTCACTGACCAGCACAGAGGCCAACTCCAGCCCCAGAATACTCCAGTGGGAGGCTTCTCGGCAGGACCGAAGTGTTGCGTCACCTCAGAGGCCCAGGGCTTGTCGGACAGGGTCGTCTATGGAGGCAGCTGAGTGCATGGAGACCCCAGGTGCTCCAATGCTGGTCTCCCAGCAGTCAAACCCGCAGCCAGTCAGGGCCTGCTTGGCAGCCTCCACGTTGGCCCGCTCTAGACCTGGAGAGGAAAGGCAGTCAGCCCCGGTGGATGGTGCTCGGGGGACACTCCCACCCCTGGGGTGGGGCCCTCCTGCTGTGCATCTTGCAGCGTCAGAGGCTCCCTGTAGCTCCTGTGAGCCATGTGCCAAGTCCACATCTTCCTCATGGACTCTAATCATCTGGACCCAGCCTTGCCATGCATCAGCTGGCCATGTGGCTTCAGGCTTAATCCCCATACGGGCCTCAGTTTCCCTATCTGGGAACGGGGCTGACGCTGGCCACACTCCCACTCGAGGGCCTGGCCAGTACCTGGTAGACTGGGCATACTCTTAAAGCATTCTCTCATGATCAACATTGGCCCTGGACCAGTAGCTACCACTCAGGGCTTCCTAGAGGGAGGCCCACCCCCTCCTTGCAGCCAGATGCCACTACCAAGAGCAAGGGGCTTTGGGAACCCTGGTGGGTTGTACAAAGTGAGGAAACAGAGGGATGAGGAGGAGGAGGAGGAGGAGGGCAAGCAGGCCAGAGTGGGTGGAGGCAGGTGGTATCACTGGATGCTTATGGTACGCCTGCAGCAGGAATTCCTGCACTCTGGACTGGCCTGGGGCTCCCTTCCCGAGTCTATTCCTGGGTCTTTTCCCCAAAGGCTACTGAGCATGGCCATTTCACCCAGCCACTAGGTCAACCTCACCCCTGTTTCCCAGTGAACAAGGGTGGGGTGGGAGCTAGGGGGTGGGAGCCCACCCTGGCTGAAGCTTGCGGCAGGAGGTGGCGGAGCAGCCTGGAGCACATGAGCTTTCCAGCCACACGCTCCTCCCTGAGCAGGAGCGGTGGTCCCGCAGCCCACCTATGGTCATCCCTGTTTTCCCAGGGGAAACAAAGGCACAGAGAGGTTAATTAACCTGCCCACGATCACAAAGCAGAGCTCCAGTCTCCCTTTCTAGGGAGTTCTCCAGCGGACCTTGCACCACAGTCCACCTCCGCAGCGGTCTCCCAAGCCCCGTCCGTACCTGGCTTCAGGAGGGTGATGCCGCAGCCGCCGCCGCCGGCACCCGTCAGCTTGCTGTGGAGTCCCTGTGCTGCCGTGACCTGGCAGAGCTGGTCCAGGGAGGCGTGGCCCACGCCCAGGGCATTCAGGTGGTGCTGGTTCATGTCCATCAGCTCCTGGAAAAGGTGCCATCTGTTCCTGCCTGATCCACCTGCGGGAAACCCTCTGTCCCGGCCCACGTCTCCTGCCCAGCTGGCAGCTGCTGATGTGGGATGGCTCATGCTCTCTATGTGGGACTTGGATGACTAGAACCAAGTTCATCCTCCCACCATGGAGGCCAGTGTGAGCCTGGCCCTTGTGACTATATGGGGCAGACACATAAGCTAAGCTCGCCAACAGGGAGCGGGTCCCCGCCACTGGAATGGCTAAAACTAGCTGACTTCAGACACTGGTCACCTAACCTGTCCACCTGCCACGTGACCAGAGATCACATGAAAGATTCCAAACCACCTGGCTTCAATCGCTGGATCAAGCTACGCCTGAAGCCATTACCACGGGTCCCTCACTTAGGAGACAGTTCCTTTCCCGCTAAAGGCTAGTGGGGGCACGTTTGCCATTTGTGAGTGAAAACGTCTCAAACAATATGCCACCCTACCGCTGCCTCCTGGGCTGGCTGTCAGAATAAGAACCAAGTTGTCACTCCAGCAAGGTCACACGAGTGAGGAAACAGCTAAATATTGGTCGAGGTTTCTTCAATTATGTGCAATAAAATTGCTGCTTGCCAACCAAAAGGAGCATGCGGATAACATGCTAAAGGCAGTCACTGTTTGCCTTTAGTGGATGCTGGGTGCAGACTGCGCACTGGAGAGGCGCACCCGGCCAGGTTCTGCACTCCCCTCTGGACCCGAGACTCAGGCAGGCCGGGGTGAGGCTGGGCCCTGCCCTTCGCAGCCCTTAGGCAGGGTGCTTCGCTAGGGTGTTTCTCCCATGGAAACAGATGGTGTGAGGTCTGCCCGCCTCCTGGCTGTGTGAAGGGAAGGACTTTGCACAATGCCCAGACTGTGCAAACATTCTATCAGTGTGTGTTACCACCATCCCGCTTCATAAAAGGGGAGGGACACTGAGGGCTACGGGCAAAAAACCTGTCAGGGACCACCCATCTAGTAGCTAGTGAGTCCGTGCCAGAAGCGTTTCTGCTCGCAAGAACGCCCTTGGCATTTCAGACGCCTCCTCTTGCTCAGGGGAGCTCATGTGGCTTGTGCTGTGCAGTGCTTTGCTCTGAGCGCGGGGCTCAGGATGCTTGTGTGCTGAGGGCTGACCAGCACCGAGGCGGCTCAACCAGGGTCTGCCAGGTGCTCTTCCCTCAGGCCCGCCCCACTTCCCAGCCTCCTGACAAACGGGCAGACCAGGCAGTGTGGCCTGGTGGCAGCCCCGGGTGCCTTTCACGAGCCCCGTGGGCTGCATGTGGAGAAGACTTGTGGGGCCTCTCTGTGCCTGAGCTGCAGGTGTCATGTTGTCAAGGCAGGTTCAGACACCTGTCACATTCTGATCCAAAGTCTGTCAAGGATCAGATGACAGCCTGTGACAGGAGAGGAGCTCGCTGGTTCCCGTGCAGAGCCGCCCGAGAATGGAGCTGCGCACTTCAGCGGCCGCTGCGGCACCAAAAATACCCACGCTGTGCAATCAGTGTGCTGCTCCCCGGCAGTCTCGGGGCTCGACAGCGCACTCACCAGCAGTCCCCTGTCTTTGTCTCTTTCCCGCTCAGGTCTGCGATCCTGAGCACGGAAGGAAACAAGAGCTGGGGAAGCAGGGTTTGGGACTGCAGGAGGGAGCCTGGGGAATGAGGAGAGAGGCTCCAGATGACACGGAGGCCTTGTGCCCAGCGCACAGTAGGTGCTCAGGAAATCTGAGTGGTTCCGGGTGGGATGGTGCACAATGAAGGGGATCTCTGAGTCTGAGGCTATCCTGGTCTGCATAGTGAATTCCAGGCCAGACGGGGCTACACAGTGTGACCCTGTCTCAAAAAGTAAAAATATATAAAATCTGCTGAGTGGAGGCATCCACAGGCATTAGTTTGGGTCCTGGCTCTGCCACCCGCTAGCTGGATCACACAGGAGGAAGTCACCATTTTGGACCTCAGCTTTTAGGCCTGTAAAATGGAGACACAGGTAGCTGTAAGGAGCAAGAGCGACGTTTCCCTGAGAGACCGCACACTGGAATGCCAGGATGGACAGAGGCTGCAGCAGGTATTTAGGACAGCACTAAAAGCCAAGCAGAGCAGGAGCATGCCGGGCCATCTGGAAGGGACCCTGCCTGCACATTCATATGACTGCTGCTGCCTGGCTGCTTCAGCCGGGGCTGCTGGGTCCCCTTGTACTCTAAGGGAGGCCAGATGGCGCTTTACCATCAGCCTAATTTACCAGACCAGATGGACCGTGTCTGAGAAGGAGCCTTTGGCTCTCTGAGCTGGTGGCACATGGGCACTGGGAACAGGAGACCCTGGAACTGTAACAAGCTTGTGACACCCCAGTGGGGCCACCAGCAGGCAGTGCATGAAAGAGAATTCAGACACTGGCCTGCTCAGAGGCTGACGGTGAATCACATGAATGGTGCAGGCCGCAGTTAGAGGACCCCAGAACAACTTCAGAACCCGCCAGATCAGAAGCGGCAGGTGGCTGCTGAGTGGACACCCGTAGCCAGCACAGAGTGGAACCGGGAAGGTAGGCATCTCCCCAGGACGAATAGGGAATGGGGGTCCACAAGATGAAGTGTCTGCCCGTGTGGGCTATTTCTCAACCTTGTGACCCACACCTGCCCACAGGGCCTCAGGGCCAGGTTTCCAGGTAAGACATGCTTGCCCACATGGGCACACACATGCTCAGGGCCCAGGCCTGGGCCGACTGAGGGCAGCGGGGTGAGGAGCTGGCCAGTGGCGGGCTTACTTCTAGAACAAGGTACTGTTCCGGGGCCGGGGCTGCCACCATCTCCCCCAGCACGCGCTCACACTCCAGGGATATGGCGTCAATGGAGGTCAGGATCGGGGCCACGATCTCAGGGAACTGTAGGGAAGGAAGGGCAGGACGTGAGTCTAAGGATAGGGGAGGGCCTGCTGTTGCAGTGGGGCGCCGTCTACACCAGCCCACGGAGACTCTCCTCTGGCCTGGCCTTTGTCCTGCAGCTGCCCTGACATCTGCAGGGGGAATCCTTGCCACAAAGCCAGTGTGACAGGGGCGGGCCGGTTCCAAAAGTCTCTCCCGGACTCTGGCCTGGCAGTGACCACAGTCGGCACCTTCCTTTCCGTTCACACCGCCTCCCGAGACTTCCCTGTCCCCAACACCCACAGCACCCCTCCATCCAGGAGCACCTTGATTAGCCTGCTTCTGACGCCAGCCACGAGGGCCTTGGTACTTCGTGGGACCTTGGTGTTAGTGAGCAGGATCTGCAGGTCCGGGAGCCTGAGGGGAGAGAAAAAGGCAGGATGGAGGAGCCAGGCCCAGGGCTCCACCCCATCCTGGGACAGAAGTGCAGGCCCAGGACGGTACGTCACAAGGAGAGCACACGGGGGGGCCCCCAGCTTGGTCTAGGGACTAGCAGGCAGAGAGGGGAGGAGAGAGGTCCTCCAAGGCTTCACCGTCATGAGGTAAAAGGACTGAGAAGGGAGAAAGACCACTAGGGCAAAGGTGGGGGCGGAGAAGCATATGCTGAGCCTGGAGGTCATGACCCCTCACTGGGTTATAAGTTCAAAGTAGCTATGGCAGAGTGCAGGGAGGGTCGGAGGCTCGGGGGTGCCCAACCTTGAAGCTGAGGTGGGGCTGAAGCAGAGGGGGGAGGCACAAGGAGAGACGCTAACAGCCCTCTGCAGACATGCTCCAGATCTCCAGGTGCTGGGGACTCAGGACTACCTGCATGCTGTCACTTGCCAACTGTCCTTAGTCTGAACCTGAAGTGCGCTGCAATCCAAAAACTTTGGGCACCATGTCTGAGTTCAGATTTCTAGCTTAGGGGTGCTTGTTCATCTGTCATGCGTCTGTGGTGGTCCCCGTGGGAGGGAGGGAGCAAGCAGGCAGGGCTGCAGAGGTCAGCCACCCCCCCACCCACCCATGATCCCATTCTACAGCGCCCAGAGCTGCAATCCAGGCAGGAACCCTGCCGCGGCCACAGGAGCCAAAGCCCTGGCTGCTGTAGAGAAGGGGGCAGCCCCGAGGCCGCAGTGGGCAGACTCCCCAGCATGGCCCGAGGGAAGCTGACTGGTCCTGACTGTCCTTGTGCGAGCGCCTCTGGAGGAACCGGCGGCTCTTGCTTGCCATGCACTCTGCCCTTCAGAGAGCTGTGGTGGGGATGGAGGCGGAGAACCTGCATGCACCCCTGCGAGACAGCTGGAAGCCGTGGAACCCACACCTTTATTCTCCCTCTTTGCAGTTCGAGACTGTAAGATCCAGCTGAGGTGGAGAGGCCGCCGGCCCCGTCTCACTGCCCAGAAGCCCGGGAAACGACTCCCACCCAAGGACGGCCGGCACTTGCCTCTTCTAAACTTCCTAAGACGAGCAGTCTCTCCTTCCCCTTTAAAGACTGCCTGTCACTCAAAAAAGACAGTGTTCAGGGAGGCTGGACCTGCAGCCACGCCACAAACGAGGCGCTTTGTATGGAATGGCGCCATGTGTGGTTCGGGGGAGAAGGCTCCCCGTCAGGCCAGCTGTAGGATGAAGGAGGGACTGTTTTGCGGGTTGGGGAGCTTGGGAATGACATCTTCATCCTCACCCACATTCTCTGCTAAAGGCAGCCTCCACAAAACCTATCCTGGCCAGGGTCACCACTCAGGGCTCTGCTCTGGAAGGACCCGTGTGATCTGGGCCTGGCCTCCCCTGACTCCATGTCCCCCATCTCTTTCCTTCCCCGGTGCACACGTCACCCGGTCACCCTGGCCTCCCTGTTGCTGCTCCACACCAGCCACAGGACCTTTGCACTTGCATCCACTCTTCCCGAGGCTGCTCCCCCCTCACAGCTGCATGACTCCTATTCATTCTGCCCTCTGTCCTGGCGCTGCCTCATCCGAGGCCCTCGGGAACCCCATCTGACCAGCTTCCACTGAGGAACACTGTTGATCATCCCAGCTCAGGGGTGCTACGGGCATCTAGTGTGTAGAGGCCTGGCATGCTGCTGAACACCTTGTGAGGTACAGACAGACAGACAGCCTAATACTGATGGAAGCAAGGCTGAGAAGCCGCTGTGCAGAGTTGCAGAAGGCCCAAGCTGGAAGAGGAAGTCTCCACAGGCACAGGTAAGGCTGGAGAGCCGTGTGGCACCATGAGCCACTAACGGAGTGACTCAGCTGGCAAGGGCAGTGTGCCAGGACCTGGTGCCTATCTGTGACAACCACCATGGGCGAAGACAGCAAGACATCGCTAGTGACCCCCCAACACATAAGCCACCACACAGCCCACCTCGGCCCCAACGGGCTCCTACTTGCCATGATCTAATCCCTGTCCCCAGTCTTTCCGCTGACGGCAAGAACACTGGGTGCCAAGATTCAGTCTGCACAGGCGACCAGGTGGGGCACAGCCATGCAAAGCCGGCCGCGAGCTGCCAAGCCCTCTGCTCGGAGCCTTGCCCAAGCCACCCGCTGTGGGCTCCAGCCCGCCTCAGCCTTGCTGGCCTCCACCACAACACCCCTCTTTGTCCTGTGGTGGCTTCCATCCTGATCTGTCAAACCCCAACCCAGCCCCACCCTCACTCCCAGCAAGAGCTCCTAGAAACAGCCTGAGAGGTACGCCCATGTTCCTGGGCCCCAGGACGAGTCCTTAGGAGAAGGAAGGCAGCGCCTACTGTTAACTGAATGAATGGACAGACAGGCAGCCAGGGTCTGGGGACCAGCTGCGCTTCAAGGGCACGGGACAGCCACCTTTAACCACAACGAAGAGCTGGTAAGGAGGAGGAAAGACAGTGACTAGGCAGGCAGGCCTCGCTGTGCCCCGGGCCTCACACTGTGACACCCGGCCACAGCAGGAAGGGACACAAGGACGCCGGCCCCTCACAACCTCACAAAGGCACAGTGTCTTCCTGGCTACGTGGAGGAGCTGTGCTAGGCATGGCCACAAAGCCCGAGTTACCTCTTCAAGGATGACATCTTCCCTTGCTGGTAGCGCAGGGCTCCTCCTAAAGAGAGGGACAGCAGCTATCATCATGGGGAAGGCCAGATTTGCATTCTGGGACAGCGGGAGGTCAGGGTGGCCTCGTGACATGCCAGGCTGAATGACGCACCCATCCATTCCAGCTTCAGCTGTGGAGGACCCAAAGGGTATTAAGGCCCTCGGGACCTTGGCCTTCTGAGCTGCCGGGCTTCCTCAGCCATTGCACGTAGGCGAGGCTAAGGCCCAGGGCTCGGTGGCTAGGCCTGTGAGCAAGCGTCCTGTCAGGACGGAACGCTGCTTGCGTGGTTTGCCAGCTCCTTGGCAACAGTTCCCTGTGACTCCCTGGCAGAGATCAGTGGGGTTTACCGTTTCCCAAGACCTGAGGCCACCCTTCAGAGAGGCAGAGCCCTGGGATCTTGCCCTTGAATAGGAACATGCTCTTTTCCTCAGAGGCCTCAGGGACTCACCCCAAGCCGAGAGCCAGGGCACCTACCCACGTAACATGACTCCCAGGAAGGCCGAGGAGGCAAACACACTTACCCCAGGTACTGACAGCGTTGTCCACGCCCGAGGGGTTCCCGTGGATCACTCTCTCTCCCTCGTAGGCCCACTTGTTAATCGACTCCAGGTCCTCCTCGGGCCACCTGGGCACACAGAGAGTTAGGGTCTGGGGCCGCTCTGGACAGCAGAGGGGAGGGGCTGCGGGTGCAGCTGCTGCTAGCACAGGTTACCCAAAGCCCAGGGCTGACGTGATTGGGCACTGGAACTCAGGAGGAACAGAAGAGTTGCCCTCTCAGCTCAAGACGATGCCCAGGCTTGCTTTCCTCCCTCTGAAACCCACACAGCGCAGCGGGAGAGGCCTGGGGTTTGGCTTAGCCGTGCAGCAGCAGGGGCCCGGGCTTGTTTCCTGGCATGTTGTGTTCTCACTAGCTGAGTGACTCTGGGCCTGTTACCTAACCTCTCTGGGTCCCACTCTCCTCAGGGATAGAATGTTTTCTTCTGGCCCACGTCCTGTATAGCTGGAGGCAGGCCTTGTGTCTACATGGGACGTGCGGTAACAACCTCTGCTCAAGTGCCAGCTCCTGAACCAGGCCTGTCGCGGGAAGGGCACGCGGAGGTGAGGCTACTGCTTCCTGGGTGACCACTGTAGCTGTGGTCTGTAGGTGTGGCTCAGCAGCACAGCCAGAGGGGAAGGAAGCATCCACGGTGGCACGCTCCTGCAATTGTGCACTCGGGACCCAGAGGCAGCAAGAGAAACAGTGTGTGGCCAGCCTCACACCCTGAGACCCTGCCTCAGAGCAAACAAAGACACCACCATTGTGAACCTCGGGTAGGAACCAGTCACCTCCGGGCCTCCTGAAAGCAGAGGCGCCTCCTGTGGAACAGGTTGGTGAGCTCAGTGCCAGCACGTGACCAGATCAAAACATGAGCGGGAACTCGGAAGAGCAGCCCACCCTCTCCCCTGCTCAGTGTGGCTCCTTTCTGGAAATTCCCTTCCCCTTGCAGAGCTGTGTGGGGCCCTGTGGGCCTGTCGGACGCCATCTGCTACGCAATTCCTCCAGCTACACCTTCACGTCTCTCATCCGCGGAAGCAGACACAGCAGCATCCCCTTTACAGAGACGCCGCCGCCGTGAGATGGAAGAACACACCACTGTCGTAGGATGCCTGGGGGACAGTGGCCTCAAACAGGCTCCTGGGAACAAAGCTCCCGCGCGCATTCAAAACCCGGCCCAACCTCTGGCTGAGGCAGCTGCTGCCTCTGCGCTTTTCTCTCATGTGTCCTGTGAGGATCACAGATCTGCACCTCACACAGTAGTGTGGGTGGTGGTTATAGATGAACTGGCCAGGTGCGATGGTGCACACTTGTAACCCCAGCATCTGGAAGGCTGAGGCAGGAGGATTATGAGTTAGAGACCAACCTGGGCTACATAGCAAGTCACTTTCATAAATTAAGAAAGAAAAAGGAAGGAAGGGAGGGAGGGAGGGACGAGAGGGGAGAAGGCTTGAGTGGGTATTGGCTTGATGTACAAGCAGGAGATCCGCGCTGACCCAGATCTCGTGTAAAGCTGGAGGTGACACACGCCTGTAATCCAGCACTGCTGTGGGGAGATGGAGCAGAAGCAGGAGACTGCAAGCTCAGACCAGCCAGGCTGTTGTACCCAGTGGTGAACAAGGGACCTGTCTCCCCAGGTAAAAGCAAGGACCGACACCCAAGATTACCCTGACCTACACACCTACACACCTACACACCTACACCTACACCTACACCTACACCTACACACACACACACACACACACACACACACACACACACAAGGCAGAGAGAGACAGATTTTTAAAATCCTACAGGAAAGGCAGGTTATTCCCTTCCACGCGGGGGGAACCAAGGCTCAGATAGGTACAGCAGTGTTCCATGCCACAGTGCTACCCACTGCTCCATCACAGGCAGGACAATGCGAAGACAGGCATTACCTGCTGACGGCACCCCTGTCCTTGAGCGGGTTGGTGACCTCCTCGCAGGCAGTCAGGAGGGCAGCCACCAAACACACCGAGTAGGCGGCGCTGGAGCCCAAGCCTGCCCCGGTGGGCAGTTCCGACCACACCACAATGTCCAGGCTCGGGAGTGCCCTGAAAGACACCAGGCACAAAGCATGACTCCCTGGAAGGCTGTGAAGTGTACGGGAACTTGTGGCCAGGAGTGGGCATTGGGGGAGGGACTGGACGAGCACCTGGACCACGGATGGATGGGACAGCATCCCCCCTGGACGGCAGCAGCTGAAGTGACTCAGACAACCAGGAAACAGGGGCCAGACTTAAATCACTGTGTACTACACCCCCCCCCATCCTCCCTGCTCTGCAGAGCTGGGCTCCTTTCTGGTCCGGCTCTCAGCACCAGCTGGCCATCTGTCGGCCATGACCTTGCAACCCATCATCCCCCATCCATCTTTCCAGAGTTCACCAAGTGCTTCCACTGGACACTTCCCCCAAACCACCCCCAAGAGCCGTCGCTGGACTTTGAGGATCCACATGTCATCCGCCTCCACGGCTGCCTCATCACAGCACCCAGGTGTTCCTAGGTGGCCTCTGCCACCAGACACCACTCCTGACATATGGGACCCAGGTCTGCTGCAAACCAGTTAAAAGAGCAGTCACACCATCACGCACAGACCTCCCTGAGTGACGCCCGACGGTGTTCTGCGATTTCTAAGTCCTGTTCCCACTCTGCAGCTATCTAACACGAGTGTGACCTTTCCAAGTACACATGCCCGCCCTGCGCGGGTGGGAGACTCTGTCCCGACCCACTGAGGGGAGTGCGCTACCCGAGCCGACCATCCCCAAGTCGGGTACAAGTGCCGGCCACTTCTGCCATGTCCTCGGCACAGGGCCTGGCAGGGGCCAGTGTCTGTGGCTCTGACTGCCTTTCCCCTTGCATAAAAATAACACCGGTGACAGGCGTGGCGGCCACACCTTTAACCCCAGCACCCCAGGGGCACAGGCAGGTAGAACTCTGTGAGTTCCAGACCAGCCTGGGCTACACAGTGAGTCCCAGGCCAACCAGGGCTACACGTCTCAAAAACAACAACAACATTAAAAAAAAAAAAAACCCAAGCTACTGCATACAGCATGCCTGTCACAGCCATGGCCATGTAACCATTTTAAATATCCTCCTAACCCTCCTTGTTGATTACTGAGGAAACTGTATATTATTAATTAATAATGAGTTTACGTGTGAGCACGTGCCATTCTGGAGAGGGTCTTGTGAAGGCTGACGTAGAGCTGCTGGGTAGTTGAGGATGGCCCTGAGCTTGATCACCCAGCCTCCGCCTCCCAGTGCTGGCATTACAGTGTGCACCACCACACCGGGTTGGATGTGGCCTTGGGGACAGAATCTAGGGCAGAATTCACGCACGCTAGGCACAGAGCCACACTGCTAGCCCTACTTGGTGTTTCGTTTGCTTGACAGTTTGAGACAAGGACTCACACTGAAGCCCACGCACATGACGACTCAGAGCAGTCTTCGTGCCTCAGTCTCCCTGAGTGCTGCGGTCACAGGCATAAGTTACCACATCCAGCCTGAGGAAACAGTCAATGGTCACAGTGACGATGCACCAGGCTATATGCCAGGCTCCGAGCTCTGCACTTCCGTCAGATTAAACCTTACTACCTCAGAGCTTGGTGCTGTCAATGCGTCCATGTCACAGACGGGAAAGCTGAGCCTCAGAGAGGGCAATCACCTCAAATGAGGACAAGTGGCCTGCCACCAGCCTCCAGAGCATCATGTGATCCTGTCTCAGCAGCACTGTCAAGCTCTAGGCACCGGCTCCCCGGGTCTCTCTGAAGAGGCAAGTGGGCTCAGGCTTCACTGTAGCAAGATGAGGCACACATGTGCCTCTCCAGCCACACCACAAAGAGGCCACCCTGAGGAACAAGAATGCACCAGAGCCTTTGTCCTACTGAACTCAAGCAGCAGAGGACGCAGTACAGGGTCAACACGTAGAGCACGTCACAGCTCTACGGCCTAATAACCAGCTAAACGGCTTTCGGGTTGTCTACCTCCGGAGCCTCTGCGTGCCCAGGAATAAACAGGTGGAGCCTCTCTCCTGGACTGCTCCCTCACTGTGTGGACAGCCTACGGCCACTGTCCCTACCCACAAGGCACAGGGATTCTCCAGGAACAGTGACAACCAGAACACTTCCCAGGGGAGGACGGGTGGACTCCTACCGACCATGACACACCTCTGCTTCCGGGAGATGGCCAGGTACAGGTACAGAAAGGCAAGGACTGCCAGGCCCTCGGTGCCGACACAGTCCTCGGGGAGGCCCGCCACCTTCTTCAGCTTCTCCAGTTGCTCTGGGGTGGGTGCTGGGACATCACCTTGCTCTGTCACACAGGCAAACGAACAGGCAGGTGAGGGGGCTTCAGGAGCATTTATAAACCACACAACACACTGGGATCAGTATGGGGACACACAGGGTACCAGCAACCGGCCAGGTGTATCGGTTCACTTCAGGTTTGCGGGGTAGGCAGCCTTGGGTGTGGGTCTTGACTGTAAAGATAAAGACCAGGCACTCGGGACTCCGCACGGCTCCAGACCCGGAGCAAGTGCTGAACTAACCATCTGAGATGTGCACACGCCTTTGCTTTACTTCCAGCCTTCAGAACCAAAGGCAGCAGGAAGTTAATCCCCAACTATTTCTCCCTTTCTCAAAGACAATTAGCAAAAGGACTGGCAACGTGGATAAGGCCCTCACTTACCATGTGCGCACACACACACACACCCACACACACACACCAGGTTGAGCAAGTCTAGCCAGCTCAACTTCACAAATCACGCCCAGCCTTGGGTCAGCCCGTGGGATGGAGTAGAGTGGGGCGTGGCTTTTAGGAAAGTTCAGGGCACCCACTGAGGGCTCAGTACATGTGTGCTGAATAGATTCATGACACCTCGTAGAGAGCCAGAGAAGACCCGGGCACTGCAGAGTTCTGTGATGGAGACAGACCAAGCTTGGAGTTTAGAGACCTGTGTGGGTCTTTCTACAGCCCTGACGGAGGTGCAGCCTCCAAGACCCCACTGTCATGTTCATAAAATGGAGATGAACAGCATCACATGCTTTGGGGGGCTCGTGGTCTGGCACACATGCTCAGTACCTGTTCACTCTGCCTGTTACTCTTGTGGAGGGAGATAGCAGCCAGTCTCCAAGAAGTCCCTGTAGTCTCCTGCTGAAGCGGACTTACGGCATCCACCTCTCATCCCGCTGGGTCCCCACAGCAACCGTCAGACAGATCACACTCCCTTGTAGAGACTTGCCCGGACTCGCCCGTGGGTCTGTGTGTTCTCGGCCACAAGCTACCATGCCTGGCTGTTGCTGCCTCAGACGCTGACTCAGAAAAGCAGTTGCTGGTCCTCAGGGAACACTCTGTCCTACCGACTGTCTGACGCCATGGAAAGCTAGTCCCAGAGGCTCTGAGCTGAGCGGGGTGCAGGAGTCACCCAGGGGACTTCTTGAAAAATATAGTCCTTTCCCACCACCGTAGCAATCCTCCACAAGAGAAAGGCAGGGCCAGGAACCCATATACACGGGGGGGCGGGGGGGGGAGCCCCCCAGCCAATTCCAAGGCCCTCCTGGCAGGTAGGAAAGAACTACTCTAGACAGCCCTCAACCTTTCTTTCTGCTATGGATCAGGCCCAGCCCTCCACTGCTGAGCCACAGCCCAAGCCAAAGCCTTCGCTACTCCATCTCCTGCGGCAGGTGGCAGGGCTCAGGCGCAGGCCGGAAGTAGTCCCCGGAGGCTCTCACTTGCCCTGGGCTGGTGGAGGCATGAGCCAGAGAAGAGGGAGGACCCTGGGATCAGACTAAGCAATGGACAGGCGCCCTGCCGACAGAAGGGAACTAGCCTGGACAGCTGTGGTCACCGTGGCGTCCCATGCCACCAGCACCAGCAGCAGCAGCACAGGGGCCCTGGGCTAACGGCATGGGAAGACAGTGCTGACACCCGGAAAGAAAAGCATAGCACGGCCCGACTCTGTTTCAGAGACAGGGAATTCCCCTTTCCCAGTCAATCTACCAATCCCGACCGGCTGATGCCAGAACGCCCAGGTTGCTACTGGGGGAGCTGAAGCAATGAGATGTCTATCACCTCTGACTGTCCTCTCTGGGCCAGACAACCACCATCTTGGGGAGTTCTGCTGCACCCCCTTGCAAAAGCGATTATCCCCGCTGGGTCTGTTGACTGTGCACTCCCTCACAGAGGTGTGGGGAGGTCACAGGACCCTCACCTGAGCATCTGGTGGCTTCCTACTGCCTGCTGTAATTCCGTCCCAACTGCACGCGGCTTTGGGGAGGGGCTGGGGGAGAGAGGCTGGCGGGGGGCTCCATCTGTGTGACTACAGGAGAGACATCACTCCTTCTGGTGAGGCCGTTATGTGGGGGCACCCACACTCCAATAAGTAACCCCTGACCTACGCTCGGTGAGGAAGCCCAATCAACTCATTGGTTCCCCAGAGTGAACGCTGGTGGAGCTGTGCCTGGGTTTGCCGCTGGGACCTTAGGAGGAGGGTAGATGTCGTGCATGTTTCTCCGGGAAGGAATTTTTAGCAACGCTTCATTAGTACTGATTGGATTTGCCGGTAATAAACATAAGTTACTTTGACTTTTTAAATAATTTCCAGCGGTGCTGGAGACGAAACCCAGGGGCCTCACGTATGCTAAGCATACACTCCACGGCTGGGCTGCCCCAGCCCTATGCTCAGTAACAACTATACACTAAGCAGAAATTGAAGGCTTTCTTGACCTACTTCCTGTCACAGTGTCTTCCCCAGGAACTAATCATCACCGACAGGTGATGTCTCTTCCCCAGACTTTCCTACACATGTACACACTGGCTTATATCAGTATGCACACATTTTCACACCTGTGACGGTCACTCCTTTTGTTCTCTTTTATCTGATTTTTTTTTTTTTTTTTTGGTTTTTCGAGACAGGGTTTCTCTGTGTAGCTTTGCGCCTTTCCTGGAACTCGCTCTGTAGACCAGGCTGGCCTCGAACTCACAGAGATCCGCCTGGCTCTGCCTCCCGAGTGCTGGGATTAAAGGCGTGCGCCACCACCACCTGGCCTTCTTTTATCTGATTTTGTTTGACGTGGTCTCATGTAGCCCAGACTGGCCTCGAACTCACCATACATCTGAAGCTGTTCTGGACTCCCTGATCCTCTGGCCTCCACCTCTCAGGTACTGGGAATATACTAGTTTGGTAGGATTGAGTCACCTGGGGAACACACCTCTGGGCACATCGATGAGGGTGCTTCTAGAGAGGTTTAAATGAGTGTGGCACCATCCCAGGGGCCAGGGTTCTAGATTGAATAACAGGGAGAAATGGAGCTGTGCACCAGCATCCATCATCTGTCTCTGCTTCCTGAGTGCAGAGGCAATGTAACCAACCACTTCACACTCCTGCCAGGAGCAGGACGGACCGTGCTCAAATACGTCCAAATATACCATACCAACGAGAAGGGTAACGAATACAACAGCTTAAGGTGTTTACTCTACAGTGGGCCTGAATGATCTGCCCAGGACAGTCCACAGAGATCTAGGGCACGGTTTTACACATTTAAAATGACTAGCTGGGTGTGACGGTATACGCCTTTAATCCCAGCACTTGAGAGGCAGAGACAGGCAGATTTCTGAGTTTCAGGATAGCCTGGTCTACAGAGTAGACTCTGTCACAAACACAATCAAATCAAATTATGAATGAACGAAACCAATTTTCTAGGATCAGAAGGGAAACCTCTTGGAACAGTCGTCCTCTGGCTCCCTTACAGACAGCCTGAAGTAACGACCTGTCACCACCTCCCTGCTTTCTTCAAGGGCCAAGCTCTTACCACACCTGGCTCCTCCTCTTTATACTAACCAAGAAAGCTTGTGTCCAGCAGCTGAAGCCCGGCTACATCCCAGACCTTCTTAATACCAATGTTCGGTAAACTGAGGCTCACTTTCCCATTGTTCTGTGGTCGAAGCAGTAGAAATGTTCTCAGGTTCAAGGCCACCGCCAGGGCTACCTGTAGAATAAAGGGCAAAAGCAGTTAAGCCTGAGGGCAGTGGCTCATGGACCAGCATCCGTATGTTTCAGAGGTGAAGACAGGAGGATCCCTGGGGTTCACTGGCCATTTAGCCTCGCCATTCCAGCAAGCTCTAAGACAATGAGAAGCCTGCCTCAAGATCTGAGGCAAATAGTGTCTCCTGAAGAATGGTATCTGAGGATGTCTCCTAAACACACACACACACACACACACACACACACACACACACACACACACACACACACGAAACCATAAAGTGACAGTTGGAGTGAATGGAAAAAAAATATATGCCATTTTTCTGCTATCATACCGAAGTCCTTTAGCGGTTTAAGGGTTTCTCTGGTTGGAGTGATTCATCCAGTCTACCCCTCAGGCCTTTCTTTTACCATCTTCAAATTCAGGGTCAGGGAGAAGTGGTACCCAGCCCTTCAGGGTTCTGCGGACTTTTTACCTTGCCATGGACCACAGCGTGTTCTCCATGGAGGATGATTTTCCCCGGAGCGGATACCAGCAGGACTTCTGACAACATGGCTCCTGAGACTCCTGAAAGGGAATGACAGAGAGAGGAACAAAGGTTCCTAGATGTTCATTAGACACATCAGAAAAGTTGGGCTTGGTGGCGTACGCCTTTAATCCCAGCCCTCGGGAGGAAGAGGCAGGTGGATCTCTGAGTTTGAGGCCAGCCTGGTCTACAGAGCGAATTCCAGGTCAGCCAGAACCATGTAGAGAAACTATCTCAAAAAGAGAAGAAGAAGAGGGGTTGGGGATTTAGCTCAGTGGTAGCGCGCTTGCCTAGCAAGCACAAGGCCCTGGGTTCGGTCCTCAGCTCTGAAAAAAAAAGAAAAAAAAAAGGAGAAGAAAAAAAGAAAGAAAGAAAGAAAGAAAGAAAGAAAGAAAGAAAGAAAGAAAGAAAGAAAGAAGAGAAAAATGCACATTATAACAATGGGAACTGCCATCTGGCACTAATTGTGTATCAAGACAGTGCTGTGAGCCCGCCAGCTGGACCACGAAAACCGTCTGGGTCCAGACCCAGCCCTTCCACTCCCCAGCGATGTCACCTTACATAAACTGCCATGAATCTGTTTCCTACACCTCAGATAGGGGCAACACTGGAGACTGATTCAAAGGACTGGGAAGCAGCAGTGTCTGTCTGTCTGCCTGTTTGCCAAAACAGCTGCTTGACTAGGTGGCTACTCAGCACTGGCTGGTTCTCGGTTCCAGCCTTTGCTGCGATCACTACTGAAGGTAGAAACTGGCATGGCCTCCCAGTGCATGGCTCAGTAGTGGAGGGCTTGCCCTATCACGAGGAAGGCCATGTGTTTGATGGTGTGGAAAAGGGAGGTTTACATAAAATCTTGGGAAAAAAAAAAAAAAAAAAGAATTCTCCCCGGACATCGAGACCACAGCCAACCTGTCACAGTTATAAACAAGGCTGCAGGGCTGACCTGTTACGCCCGGTGTTGCGTATCTAAACACGAACTTCTGCAAAGCGGAGTCTCACCGAGTGTTTTTTGCTGGATTCACGGGCGCGTGCATTTTACCTGGTTATAGCTAATGCACAATCACCCGCGTTCAAGGCGTCCCGGGAACTCCCTCACACGAACCACCCCACTACAGACTAAGTCCCCGAGGTCCGTCCCCCCCACCCCACCCCCGTTTCTTAGGGAACTGTCCGATCTGATGTCGCCCACCGCTCCGATCAAGGAAACTAAGGCAGAGGAACGGGGCGCCTGGCCTGGGGTGTCCGGGGCCCCGGTCCCCACGCCGCCCGGCCCCGCAGCCCAGGCCTCTCACCTGCCACGGCCGCCGTCCAGGTGTGCCGAAACCCCAGCTGCAGCTCGCTGTCTTCTCCATCCCCGGGCGCACAGCCCCACGGGGGCGGGCGCGCCTTCCCTCCAGCCAATCGGAGAGCTCGAGCTGAGGAGCCCTTTACGGATTGGGTCGGACGCGGACCAATGGGAATTTCAAACGAGCCGGAGATTTTTTCCCCGCCTTACTCTTCTCGTAACCCAATGGGAAACAAGTCCCGGGGAGTGCCCCGCCCTGGTGCGAGTGCCGCAGGCCAATGAGAAACGGCGATTGAGAGGTGGCGCGGCCAGCTGCGGGGCGGAGTCATCCCCGGGCCTGGACGGGTGCCCGGCCGGGTCAGCCCTGGACTCGTTGTCCCGCGCATGGCTGTGTGGGTCTTTGGGGGCCGTTTTGGCCTGCGCGGGCACCTTGGCGCCTGCAGGCTGCGGTGTCTCCGTTTTCAGAGCCGCGGTCCTCAGGACGAGGACGACGGGGACGGGTGAGTGTCAGGCTCGGAGGGTAATTCCAACCCTGGGGGGCGGGAGGAGGGGGAAATAATTGTATTGGCTCCGTGGGGTACGTTACCCCGATGACGCGCTCTGTGGTCTGACGTCACTGGGTAGCATGGCCAGGATTTCTTGGCACAAGTTCTAACTCGGTCCGGCTGTAGTCAGACAGGGCAGGGCATGTCCGTGTGGGCCGGCAGGGCCCTCTACTCGGGATTTTGTCCGGTCTCCAAAGCGGTTTGTTGGGATTAGAATTAGAGGACACGAGGCATCATCTAAGGAAGCCGTGGTAGCACTTTGAAACTTGTACCCGTGGACTCCCAGGACCTTAGAACCTGCAGACTGCCACGAACTTACATAATCAGCGTTTCCTGTCCAGTCCTCTGACTTTTGAATAGCCTTGTGAGGTCACATTTTAATTGTAAGCTGCATGCTTAAGTTATGCACTGCTCTTTGGAAAGGGCAGTCTCTTTAGCGGGGAGAGCAAGGACTGGAGATGTGGCCCAGTGGCAGAATGTTTGTCTGTCACGTCCAAAGGCCAGAATCCAATTGCAGGCCTCAACAAAAAAATCAAAAACAAATTAAAAAAGTGAAAATACCGGTTTTTCAAATTCCATTTTGACAGTGTTTTCATTTTTGCGTGACACTTGAGACCTTAGAAAATGTAAGTGGCCCAGTTTTCTTTCCCCCCAAGAAGTCCGAACTTTGTGATAGAGGGTCGGAGTTAGGGTAGACTATGGGCAAGAGTTTGTGGAGGGTCGTGGTCCAGGTCAGGCCTGAATCCCAGCCCTGCCTCTTTCTGGAGACCTAGGGAGGCGAACGTTTGTGGACTACAGTTTCCTCAACAGAGAAGTGAGTGTAATAAGTTACTGGCTGACTTTGGGGGTGTGGGAGAAGCTGAAGGGTGATTCCAGAAGCTAGTGGCTTTAGTCCACTGTGGAGCTAGGGCTATATGGAGTGATCGGTTAGTTCCTCCAGCAAGTGTGTGTCAAGCACCTCAGCAGCTGTCGTACGGGGAGAGATGTGCACACGAAGCTCAGCTTGCCCACCTGGGACTTTGTCTAGAAGGGACAGTGAGGGAAATGGCTGACAAGAGATTGCCATCCAGAAGCGGGGATAAATGCCACCACGAAGGTCGCAGGCGGCAAGCTGGGCTGCACTCACCGGGGTGAACTCTGTAAGCCGTTCCCACTTAGCGTGTCCCGATGTCTGTTTCTCATTAGGGGACAGTCATCCTCGAAGGCACGCCGGCTCCCCAAGATTTACACCAGGACGGGAGACAAAGGTAGGGTGAGGACCGGTGAGGAACGCGAGGAGACACATCGCAGGCGTCATTTTAAAGTTCTTCTGGCCTCGTTCTAGCCCATGGGCAGATCTGAAGATACATCACACATGTGAAGTGACATGAAAAAGGCACAAACTATTATTCAGTGTCCAAAAGAAGTTGTAAAAAAGCTGGGAATAGTGCACACTTGTCATCCCAGCACTCAGGAGGCTGAGGTCGGAGAGTCACGAGTTCAAGACCAGCTAGGGTGACATATCAAGCCCCAGGCCAGCCTAGGCTACATAATGAAACTCTGTCTTGAACTCAAGGAAAGGCAAGTTGTGGGATTGGAAGTGTAGCTCAGTGATCGTAGTGCTTGGCTAGTATTCTGGAGGCCCTAGGTTCAACCCCAGAACTGCAAAACAAGATAAATAAATAAAAACAGTATGGCATAACCTAAGAACCCTGAGTCGGGGTGGGAGAGATGGCTCAGTGCTTAAGAGCCTGGACTACTCCTCCAGAAGGCTCAGATTTGGTTCCCAGCACCCACATTGGGTGGCTCACACCTTCCTATAACTTCAGCTCTAGAAAGATCCATTGCCTCTGACCTCTGTGGGCACCTGCACTCATGTACACCCGCACACACCTTTAAAATAAATTTGAAAACTTTTTGAAAGAACTTTTAGTCCATTTGGATTAGAAATGTGTAATGGTAGGCATGTTGGTACTCATGAGGCAGAGGCAGAGCCCGGAGGATCACTGTAAGCCTAGGTCAGCCTGGGCTACATAGTGAGACCTTGTCTCTAACGAAAAGAAAAAAAATTATGTGTGTATAGTATATATGTGTGTGTGTGTGTGTATACGTGTGTACGTGGTATGCCTGGGCTAATAGCAAGTTCTAGGCCAGCCTGGGCTACATGGTGAGACCCTGTCTCTAAAGAACAGAAAAAAAAATGTGTGTGTGTATGTGGGGGGGGGTGGTTTAAGTACCTCTTTGGGTTTTGGGGTTTTTTATTATAATTTATTTATTGTCTTTAGTGTGTCTGTGTTGTATGTGCTCATGTACCTATATCACAGTGAATTTGAGGTCAGAGAACAACTTTCAGAGGTTGGTTCTTTCTTCCCACCATGTGGTTCCCGGGGATTAAACTCGGGTCATCAGGCCTGGCAGCAAGCCCCTGTACCAGCTGAGCCATCTCACCAGCCCTGAAATAGTTTATCTTTGACTGGTGGCCGGGAGAGAGACTGTGGGAGAGAGAGATACACAAAAGTTCATACTTTCCTTCTATTATTTTTTTCATAACAAGCAATTTATTGCTTCAATATTGAAATCAATACCAGGTGTAATATGACAGGGAAATAGACCACTATGTTGCCATGTTCTGTAATGTAGGACCAAGCAAATCATTAGCAGTTGTGCTTGGGGAATATCCTTCATACCAAAGTATACAAATACGTAGGATGTGCTTAACTGCACTGAGCTATAGGTAAACAAAAAGCCAGAATCGGAAATGTTTTGTCACACATTTGTTATCGTAACGATAGAAAAGAAACCATGTGCAGGGATGACAGATGGTAGATGGTGGTGTCGGTGCTTTCCACCAGAAAGTTCCAGGGACAACCTCCAGCCCGTCATAGATGAGCCTTGGCTCACTAAGGCCCAGCAGTGGAATTCCGCAGTAGCTGCTGGACAGGACTTTTCATAAGGCAAAGCTTATGCTGGCACAGGGGCGGAGTCAAGGAAGGGCGGAGCCAAGGAAGGGGTGGAGCCTTGTTATGGATCTTATGTGGTTGGGAAGCAGGGCTACTTCTGTAATTGAAGGGACTTAATGATTTTTCTTAGAAGGTGGAAGAGACAGGGAGGTGCTGGGACTGTGACAGACAAGATGCACTGGCCATTCTCATTAGCCAGGAGAGCTGATGCCTGGTCGTCTTTATGTGACTTTTGCTCAGGCACGGTTCTTTTGATTTGTTGAGGTTGGTTTATCACAGCTACGAGATGGATCTCTGTGGTGCTCTGTGGAGTCATTTGTGCTTAACAACAATGCAGTGGACTGTCTGAGTGGCTAGCCGCACCAAAGCCAGGCAGGAGCTGTGACCTAGGCTGAGGTCCAGACATGATGGACTGAGAGAGAGGGTGATACCCAGGTGCTTTACTTCTTAAACAGGAGGCTTCATTTGTGGCCCCCAGTCTAAACTAAAAGCATGCCGGGGAAGCAGGGTGGTAGTGACCAAAAGGACACTTCATGCACATGGCACATAGACATATATGCAAATAAACACCTATATGCTTGAAATAAAATAGACATTTAAAGTGTACCAGGAAAAAAATCTGGTTTTTACAATCATTTTTTTGGCCAGGCGGTGGTGGCACTCGCCTTTAATCCCAACACTCAGGAGGCAGAGGCAGGTGGATCTCTGTGAGTTCAAGACTAGCCTGGTCTACAGAGCGAGTTCCAGGACAACCAGGGCTGCACAGAGAACCGAATCTGGGTCCTCTGCAAGAGCAGCAAGTGCTCTTAACCACTGAACCATCCCTCCAGCTCCTGCCCCTCTCACCAGACAACCCCCAAATCTTAATGTGCTAAATATCGTCACCAGGGTTTTCCAGCACCTTCACAGGAGAACGGAGACCTAAAGATGACCGAGTCTTTGAGGCCGTGGGAACCACAGATGAATTAAGTTCGGCTATTGGGTAAGAGGGGCAGGAATGGGCCTTGATGTGAAGCCAGCCTGGGGCATCCGTGACAGTCATCCCTGTGACGTTCTCCCGAGTGCTCGAGGGTCTTGAAGATTGCCTGGATGGGTCTGTGCCAGCTGTTAGCCCAGGCTGGTCAGCTCCATGGGGCTGCAGGCTGTAGGCCTGTCCCTTGGTCACCACAGGGAGTGACCTTCTCACCCTCCCTGGCTCTGTCACTCTGAGCACATGTGAGCCATCAGGAGACAGGCAGTGAGGGAAAGAGGTGAGCCCAGGTGATCTGCAGTACCTCGGATGTGGCCTCCTCGTGAATGTGGATTTTAAAGTGTGCCAAAGGTTCAAAGGCTTGCTCGGTGATTACCATCCGCTCCCAAGCCTGGTTCTTACCCCACTGAAGGATTATTTCCCACCCTCACTTCGAGACATTGCATGCTCGATGTACCTCTGCCAAGTGTGGCCTTCGTGGAACCCAGGCTGATGAGACACCTGTCTGGGGTGGTGCAGGTCCTGGTGAGGCTCGTGCCAGCTCCAGAAGCTTCCTGTGTGACCCCTCCTTCCTGTTGCACTGGTCAGAACCAGTCACATCCTGACACTGTGGGGTGGAAAAGACCAAATGCATGAGGATAACCACGTGGGTGGCTGTGCCCAGCCACACTGAGGGTGTGAACGCTGACAGGCCTAAGTGCTGCTCCTCAAGACCCTGCCTGGCCCTGTGGTCCTAGATGAGTAGGAATCAGGAAGACCTGTGTTCAAATCCTGTATCCCCGCTTGCTAGGTATGTGATCTCAGATCAAACCAGACACCCTTGTTCTGAACCTCAGTTTACTGTTCTGTGAAATGGTCATGGTAGTACTTTCCCTCTGTTCTTATGAATTACTTCAATAAATCTGCATCTACCCCAGGACTGTACTTAACACAAGCACTAGTACTGTTTACAGTTATCCTTATCATTGATCATTGCCCCGGTAACTTCTAGGCTCATGGCTGCCGGGTGCCAGAAGTGTATGGACAGTGATGACAAGGATGTGTCCCAGCCAGCACAGCCTTTCCTTGTCACTCAGAGGGAGACAGACGTTAGCATTGGACCACTTGTGTGCATGTGGGTATGCATGCCTGTGCGTGCATGTGCTCTGTTCTGATTGGAAGATGGTTCTTTGCTGTTCACCCTGCTGGTCCTTTACCTGTCCTCTTGGCCTCTCTGCCTGGGCACTTGACCAGAGGACCTGCCAGTCCTACCCCTGATGTCCTGTGTCTTCTAGCTTCCACAAGGGTCCAGTGATGGGAGGCAGCTGTGGGCGCTGGGAGAGAGGAAGTGTGTGGGGGACACCCTGGGAGCATGGACAAACTGTCTGCCAGCTGAGCATGGCCCTGGCAGAGCTTCCCCTGCCGTGCGAATCCTGCTGGTGGCCCTCTGAGTTTAGCGTGCACCGGTGTCCCCTGCCTTGCCTCCCCAGCCTTCTGCTCTTGCCACTGTTTCCCATCAGCCATCAGCTCTTGTGTCTGTGCTCACATCTCTGAGAATTGTCCCTTTGAGATTCTGTCCGCCAGGAATCCTTCCAGTGTGCCGCCATCTGTTCCCTTCCAGGCCTCGTGGGTACAAGAGGGGCATGTAGCGTTTACAACTATGTCTGGGAAGTTGTTTCCTCCTCTATCCTGCTTTACCAAGGAACTCCTATTCATCCTTCAAAGCCCCACCTTCTTCCTCTTCACCATGTCAAGTACAGGTCATGCTCCCCTCATTCTTAACGTTGGCGCTGTGGTGCACAGCACACGTCTCTGTCTCCTGCCAGACAGACCCCAGGTCACCTGCTCCCTACTGTATCAACAGGGCCAGATCAGCCGGCTGAGGATAAGGAATATAATGAAAGCACTTTAGGAAGCCAGTACCCCTGTCCCCGTGGTTTTCTCTTTGCCAACAAGAAAGACTCTGCCATGGCCGTTGTCATCAGTCATGTTATCTTCCGGCCCCACAGCATTCTGTTAGGGGCTAATTTTCCCTTCTCCTCCTAGGTTTGCCATGGAGTTGATCACAGAAAAAGGCCACACATTTGCGGAAGAGCTTCAGAAAGTAAGTAACATCGTTGTAGCACCCTTTGGGGCTTTTTGTCCCTGTGGCCTGGGGTGTCGCCGGCTTCAACCTCTGCCCGCTGCCTCTTTGCGTCACAGTAACTAATTACTCCTGAGAGCCGCTCTGTCCTCATTTCTGAAATCAGGACACATAATCCTCCGTGAGGTGAGGGGCGGTGTGTCAAGGGTGGCTCTGCTTTCCAGGGAGTGCTCAGCAGTATTGAAGGATATCTGTGCTTGTCACATCTGGCGGGGGGAACTGCTGGTGTCAATCTCCTGCATGGCGCAGGACGGCCTCTTGACAAAGAACAACCGGGTGCCAGTGACCACAGCCCGTGCTGAAGAGCCGTGCGCTCGGGAGCCAGCTGGAGGTCTCAGCCAGGCGGAGCTGTGCCTGTTGGTGTTGCTGCTGAGTTCCCACAGGGACCTGCCAGCCGGGGCAGCAGTGCGTGGCTCTAGACCGCCTGTGGGGTGCTGCAGTCTTCCAAGATCACTGTAGTCTGCTTGGCTCCCAGGAGCAGGCAGGAGTCCTTCCTGAGTCTTCGGTCCCGCTGACCACTGCCCTCCACGTCCTGTCCTTCACCGTTTAGGTGGCACTGGCACATTCGGTCTCTTGGTCCAGAGCTGCCAGTGTAGAGAAAGAAGGCCGCCTGGTGCAGGTGTGTGGAAGCCTCTTGGCCAGTACTTAGCAAACCCCTGGCTCCCCAGACTCCTCCTCTCAGGAGGCCTCATGGTGCTCATTTGGGACAGTTTGCCTTTGGATGTGAATTCAGAAGATCCGTTAGCTCCTCAGAGCTGTGTGCATGCTCGGTGGCACTCTGCACATGCAGTAGTGCAGGGCAATTGCACACTTCCACCCAGCCTGCCACAAGTGCCCTTGCTTCTCTCCTCTTGCTCCCCAGATCCAGTGCACGCTGCAGGACGTCGGCTCCGCCCTGGCCACTCCGCGCTCCTCAGCCAGGGAGGCTCACCTAAGTAATTCCCAGCCCTGCTCGGGGTTCTGGGGCCTTGGGGTGGGGGCCGCCCCGGAGTGCAGCCCACTGGGAGTCCAGGTCCCAGGACTCCCTGGTAGGGCAGACAACACGTTCTCTGCCTTGGGAAAGAAGTTAGCCTCAGGCTGATGGGAACTATTGGCAAGATGCCCACGCAGAGGGGTGTGGTGTCTCCCGGGTGGACTAGTGGCTGCTTACAGGAGTGGCCTTCCTGTCGCTTGACTCCTCAGAGCACACAGCCTTTGAGGAAGGGACCATCACGGAGCTGGAACAGTGGATTGACAAGTACTCCAGCCAGCTCCCCCCGCTCACGGCTTTCATTCTGCCCGTAAGTATTGGGGGGCTCAACCTGGGGTGGCCAGGGTGGGTGTAGTGACAGAAACACATGGGCTTGCCGTTAGTCCCGACTTTGGCTTTTACCACAACGAAGCCGCCCCCAGCACCCAGCCCCTGCTGACTTGAGGGCAGGCCCGGGGTGTGTCTGGTAGTGCTCTGGGAGGCAGAAGACTGCCCAGTGTGGAGCAACGCTGGCCAGTGCTCACTTTCTCTTTCAGTCTGGAGGCAAGAGCAGCTCAGCCCTGCACTTCTGCCGGGCCGTGTGCCGCCGAGCTGAGCGACGGTAAGGGTCCCAGGGGCCGATGCAGGAGCCTCGTCATTATCTGTGCCCCCCCCCCCGGCCCTTCTCTAGGTGTCTTCATCGTGTCGTGTCCTGAGTCCCATCTCGCAGAGGGGGCTGTGACAGGTGACCGCATACTGCTCAAAGGCCAAGCAGAGTTTTCCTTCGTGAGATTCACAAGAAGCCAGTGACACATTCCAGGCTTTCTGGGATGGGGGCAGGGGATAGTGACATGAAAGGACCCTGCTAGAAGTGGGCAGAAAGGACCGTAGGGCCCTGTGGTTAGGGAGGACCCAGGTAGAAGCTGTCCACAGTCTAGCCATCTACTGCCCTTGCCTCATCTCCAGACTCAGAGTGTTCACAGTCAAGGGATTCCTTACAGTGCCCCAGGAGTCAGGAGCAGCTTAGTTAAATTCTGTGGCTGGGGTCACGCTCCACAGCCCCCCACAGCCCAAGAGTTTTGTCCTTTACAGAAGGCTCTTAGACCCAGAGATTCCCAGATGTATCCTGGGTAACAGAAAAAGCTTGGGCCTCAAAAGACAAGGAGTCATTGGTACAAAGTCACTCTCCTATCAGCGGGGCTCATAGCAGTGAGCAGTGGAGCAGCCCACAGGTCAGCACGAGACTGAGCTGGTGGTGCATCCTCAGGGCGGCCGACAGGCCCCAGCCCCAGCAGTGACCTGCCAGGATGCTCTCAGGGTGGATGGATACCTAGGTGAAGAAACCATGCTGAGTGGGGGGTACCTACAGGCCCACCTAGGCTGAGACTTCTGGGCCACTGGCCAAGTATATCACCTTGGATAGGGCCCAACCCCCCAGGCTGCCTCGGGAGAGTACCAGCAGGGGGTCGGGGTGGGGTGTAACCACACCATGGTGTCCAATAGGCACACTGTTGCACACAGACTGGCATTTAGAATTACAATTTAGGCCTGGAGGTGGTGGTGCCCGCCTTTAATCTCAGCACTCAGGAGGCAGAGCCAGGTGGATCTCTGTGAGTTCAAGGCCAGCCTGGTCTAGATCCAGGACAGTCAGGACTATACAGAGAAACCTTGTCTCAAACTGAAAAAACAAACAAACTAATTACAACTTAGACCCAGTAGCTCTTTGGGGATTAAGGACCAGATAAACCCCTCTTTGAAGTCTAGAGGCTGACAGCCCTGCCCACACAGAAGCCCAGACCACGCTTGCTGGCACAAAGGCCACCAGGCTGGGCTGTTGGCCGCCTACCCTCAACTTACCTGCTCTGCCTCTTCCTTCACTGGCCAGGCCATGTCGTGTATGTCCAAGATAGGGGGGTCCACTGAGGCAGTGGTGAGTTTTTGTTCGCAGTTGTCGGGATTAGTTTGGGTGGTGAGGTTGGGTGGTGAGGTCGCGTGGTGATAGGTGTCCCAGGCTCCCGTGTGCTGAGCTGACTGTGTACCTGACTGTGTGTCCGTCCTCTCCTTACAGTGTGGCGCCTCTTGTCCAAACGGGAGAAACGGATGCAAATGTGGGAAAGTTCTTAAACAGGTGCTTGAGTGGAGGGTGGTGGGGCGTCTGCGATCCACCAGGCATGTCGGTGGGCCCTAAGAGCACCCAGGGCTAAGCCCGCACGCCCCTCCCTCCCTCCCTCCCTCCCTCCCTCCCTCCCTCCCTCCCTCCGCATGTATGTTTAGGAGTGTGCTGTTTGCAGGGCAGCCCTGCCCCGCTCTGGGAGGTAAGGCTCTGGTTAGGAAATGTCTGTAAGGGCCAGCAGGAGCAAACCCAAATGAAAGGAGCAAGTGGTCTCAGGGTCTGTTCATGGAGCTGATGCCCAGGGCCTTGATGGTGTCCATCGGGAAGCCTGTCCAGGCAGCGTCTCTTCCTGAGACGTCCCAGGTGGCCCACAGTCATGCCAAGCTCAGGCCCCAGTGCTGTGAGCCAGGCTAACAGCAGTACCCTGCCCTGTGGTCAGCCTCTGCGCCACAGCTATACCTCTGGTTTCTCCTGCAGCCTGGGAGCCAGCGGAGGGCTTAGGGAGAGGGGGCACTGCACCCCAGGAGATGCCTAGCTCTGCAGAAAGTGACCTCATAACGCCTGGCTATGGGATGTCCTGTTACCCCCGCCCCCAGGATGTAGACAGGCTTGGATCCCTCTCCACAGGCTCCTTACTCCTGTGGGATGTCACCAGACCAAGTGAGAGACAGCTCCTTTCTAACTCAGAAGCAGCAACCCTGAGGAGCCCCTCTGGACCTGTAGTGTTGAGCAGGGCAGGGCAGGGCAGGTCATCCCCTCCCTGCAGGTTCCTGGAGTCATCAGGAAAGCAGCATATCGCTGCCCTAGGAACACAAGGCTCAGAAGGGCAGTGCGTGGGCAGGCTCGTCCTCTTGGTAGCCAGCTGTGGCCCAGGAGTTAGAGTAGTGAGTGCACAGGATGGAAGGGAGGTCGGTGGAGCTGGGCCCGGGTAGGAGGGAGCAGGAGGGCGTGAGGAGAGCGTGACAAAAGCTTGCTGTAAGCCTCCAGGAGGTGAGACAGCCCCATGTGGACCTCAAGTAGCCTGCGGTCAGGGTAGGCAATAGCCTGTGCCCACAGGAGACTCCAGAGTGCTCCAGCCCCGCCATCCATCATGACAAGAGGGTGTACTACCCACTCTTCCCACATGGTGCTCCTGGGGTGCGAGATTCACCCTTCCTTCTCGAAGACGAGCTAGGCCTGAGCCAGCTAGCCTTGATCTCTCACGTCTTCCTGTTCTTCCTGCCCTCAGACTCAGCGATTACCTCTTCACCGTGGCTAGATATGCAGCCATGAAGGAGGGCAGCCAAGAAAAAATATACAAGAAGCGTGACGTGGGAGACACGAAGAAATGCTGAGGGACCTTCCTTCACAGGCCCCTTGAGAGGCCACGGTAAACTAGAACAGTCGTGTTGACAGACTGGAAGCAGACCCGAGGTTCAGACTGTCACCTCACACCCCTGCCTTCCCCCCGGGACCTCTGAGACTCTGCTGCCTTCCCCAGGCTGTGCTCGAACACATGGGACTGAGTTCCGTACTGCAGGGCGGAAAAGTAGACTGAAGGCTACAAAGAGGAGGGGCCCCTCGGCATTGGGAGTGAACGTGGGGAGGGTTTGAACCTTGCACTCGGGCTGTGTGTGTGTGTGTGTGTGTGTGTGTGTGTGTGTAAGACAGAAAGATGCTGCTTCCAACTCGTCAGGCTGTTCAAGGATTTGGAATGTACCAGATGCCCCTGGAAATGTAATTGTGATTTACCTGTGCCGACGGGGCTTTAAATGTCACATTTATAGAGGGGAAGGCAGGCAGGCTTGAGGAGTTTAGTCACCTCTGAGCCGCCCATCACTGCCACCGTGTAGGGAATGACAGCTGCAGGTCCGCAGGGGTGCACGTGGCAAATCCTCTCCAGCAGGGCAGGAGGTGGGCAGCCCTCCCCACCGCGGCAGTGGTGGAAATGAGGTCTTGAGGCCAACACTGAGCCCTCTGGTGTCGCCCTTGACTGGTTTATGCTCCTGCGATCCACACCACGGCTGTGTTTTATTCCACCTGTCACCGCTGCTGCTTCTCACTGTGAAATGACATCACCAGTGGCAGCTGTGTCCTTGGGAAGAGGGATATTCGTGAAAGGCTGGAGGCGGAGAACCTAAGGCTCCCATGCCTCGTGGTGGGTAGTGACTGAGGAAGCGCAGGTCCGGGACACCTGAGGACTCGGCTCAGGGATCTCTTCACTGCACCTGCTAGGTGCACCCTCCATGCCAGGTGTGGGCGGACTGGCCCCTCTATGGCTTCCCTGTTGCTCAGTCAGCAAGCATTTGGTTTCAGCTGCGTCCCCTCCCCACCTTCCTGCTGACATGTCAGCCGGGCAGCTACGTCTGTATCTTCTGAATCCTTTAAAGGGTAGATGCCCAGGAGGGAGGAGTACCCCCCAGGAGGGAGGAGTACCCCCCAGGAGGCAGCCCTGTCCAGTGCCACTGCAGCCACCAGAGTGAGGCACCGATTGGATACGGAGTTGGTGCTGTGTGGAAGACCGGAAACAGGAGCACAGGTTCACGGTGCTTAAGCATCATGCTGTTCCGGGCCTGGCCGGGGAAGCCATGTTCCGAGAGCTTGCAGCAGCCCCTCCACCCTGCCTACAGCCACAGGTCCTCCTAAAAAAGACAGGATGAACTCAAGAAAATAGCAACCTACACCCAAGCCTATGCCCTGACTGCTTTCCACACCCCCCGTCCCCCGCCCCCCGCCAGGGTTTGGGGTGGCTCTCAGGGTAGATCGCAGCGTTCAGGCTCCAGGCATTGCCCAGCCTTGTGCACACCACCCACAATCCTCACGGGGCAATCCCCGCTGCACGCTAACACAGCTGCAGAACTGTTTCTTTAAATTGTACCCATTTATCATCGATCTCTCTCTCTCCCTCTTTGCATAATTCAGCCCCTGAAAATATTGCAGGAAGACTCCCTGTCTTTTTTAATTTTTGTAAATAGCAGTTTTATTGAAATACAGTCCCACCTCCCATAAAGTGCTTTTTAAAATGGACAGTTCAGGCCGGGCGGTGGTGGCGCACGCCTTTAATCCCAGCACTCGGGAGGCAGAGCCAGGCGGATCTCTGTGAGTTTGAGGCCAGCCTGGTCTCCAAAGCGAGTTCCAGGAAAGGCGCAAAGCTACACAGAGAAACCCTGTCTCGAAAAACCAAAAAAAAAAAAAAAAAAAAAAAATGGACAGTTCAGTGGATTCTAGGATATTGCCCAGTTTCTGCCACCCCATAACTCACACCCAGGAAGATGCCCCGTAGTTCAGGACAGGCTCATCAGAACAGTATTCACCGTCGTTTCCAGAGGTGAGTCCTCAGCAGCGGTGCCGGCCAGTGCTACAGAAGGGCCCAGCCACGTGTTCACACGGGACCTCCAGCACTGGAGCGGGAGTTCACACTTCTGCAGGAAAGGAAACTGAGGCTCAGAACTGGCCTAGGCTGTGGTCTCATGACCCCCCACCCCCAAGCTTACCAGCCCCCACAGTCATTTTAACCACAGCCTGGGCTGTGGCAAGCAATGTCAGTCACTAATAGATCTGCTGTCGCATTTCTCAGCCGAGTTTCCCTTAACTGATGTTTCATGGCTATTGTTAATGTGCATTTTTCACTGAGTAATTTCCAGAGCCTGAACTTGTAGCACATCCCAATGATGAACGTCCCCAGTTCCGAGTCCCCTGTCAACTGCAATGTCACCCTTACCTCCTCCCCAGCACCTCCCGACAGCCCATCCAGTTTTATGAGTCCTCCGTCCCAGTGATCACGGCTGAACCTTTAAGAATCCAGACGCATTTCAAGTTTAATTGAATAAAATTCTTTGTATAATAAATTCCGCATGAATACTACATAAATCAATGCCTGGAAGGATTTGTGGCTCATTTCTCTCCCCAGATGGGGTTCGGGGATCCTGCTGGCGGTGCTGTGCCCAAGCTGGTCCTGTCTTGATCACCGAGAGGAATAAATTTGCCTTTGGGGGTCCTTGTAGAGGGTGTGGCTTTTGCTGTCAGGACCTAGAGCTGATCTCTGAGTCCCTCCTGGAAGACGGAGCTTTGTCCAGGCAGGGCAGAGGATGAGCAGACCAGGGGTCTGGGAGCTCTGGGGAGGGGTCTCAGTCATTTATGGAATCAGAACTCCTAAAGCCATCATTTGTCACCTTTGGAATCCCGGGGGAAGCCGCACACATGCTCCCCTTAGTGTGGTGCACGTGTTCTTCCGGGGTTGGTCACCACGTTCGCATGCCTCCTGGAAGTCCATGTGACCCCAAGGTAAGACTGCCATGCAAGCTGGGCACTATGGCATATGCCTGCTGTCAAGGCTGAGGCAGGTGGATTGGCTGAACAACCTGAGTTTAAGACCGGCCTAGGCAACATAGCAAGACCCTGTCTGAAAAAAACAAGCAAAAATAACAACACCCTCTTCAAGAGCTAAGTGCAGATCCATGGGACAACTCCCTCCAGCAGCCACTTAGGGGTTCACGTAACCCCAACCTTGAAGGTGAGAAGGAATGCCTGGAGCTAGAGAGGCTTCTGGAAGACGTGGATCTCTGCAGGACCTGGAAGGACAGTGAATGATTGGCAGACATAGCTCCATGCTGGCCTCCTCGACCCTGAGAACAGGCCTGTCACTTCTAGCTTCTGCACTTGGGACCTGTTGGTCATCTTCATACTTGCCTCTCACTGGTAAAATGATGACAGTCTTCATGCTCTGTGGTCACTGGGAGAGCTTACTTAGGGCACGTTTAACAAGGCCCTGGCAAATGGCTACTGGTACTTGAATCAAATTCCAGCTCTGCCACACCTTAGCTGTGTCACCTTGAACAATTCATTTAGCGACTGTGTGGCCCAGGCTGGCCTGGAACTTGTGATCTACCTGAGGGCTCCTTCCTCCTCTAGAGTGCTGAGATAAGTGGGGGTGTACCACTGCGCCTGGCGCTCTTCAGCATTATAACAATAACAGCAGCTTCCTGAGGTTCGAGGCGGACTCCACGGGCCTGGTCAGTGTAGCTGTCATGGCTGAGCAGCTTTGTCCTCTTCAAAGCCGTCCTGAGCTCCAGGTGTGGAGCCAGGCTTCGAGACAGGCGTTTGCCAACTGACAGAGCCAACTGACCTCAAATCTAAGATCCTCCTGCCTTCGTTTCCTGAGTTCTGTGATTCCAGGTAGGCGTCGCCACACGCAGGCCACTCCTCACACTGTGGGCTGGTGAGATGTCTCGGCAGGCCAGGGCACTTGCCACAGAGCGGATGTCCTGAGTTTGACACCTGGAGTCCACATGGTGGAAGGAGGGGACAGGCTCCTACAAGTTGTCTTTGGACTTCCATGCATGCGTAATACATGTGTGTGTATAAACATACACACAGTCAAACAAGATAAATGTGAATAAACCCTTCACACCGTAACTAACCCTGAAAGCACCTTGCCCACAGCAGCCCCAGCAAGCTGCCATTAAGCATCCTTGTGTCACCAACACAGAAGCTGGGGTGCTGGGAAATGGCACCATGGCTGGCTTCTCGCAGTCAGAGGCCACTCTGGGACTTGAGCCTGGCTCTTCCTCTAGCCTGCTTACCTCTGCACAGGGACCACACTACCTGTCTTGCTGTGGTGGCAGCAGAGCCTGTCGGGTTCCCCAGGGTGGTCTCCTTGGGAAGTTAGCTACTAGGGCATGGCTGGTAATTAAGTGGGGTAGGCTGCTTCTCTAGGAGAGGAGGAAAGGATTGAAAAGCCCCCAGAGGATCCCGGTTGCCCCGGCCAGAGGTAGCCATTCCAAGGAAAATGAGAAATAGGTGCCAGTTCAAAGTGTCACAAAGGCCCCCGGAGAACCAACCCAATAGATGGCACAAAACCAACCTGGTAACTCCAGATCCTGGGTGCAAGGTGACCTCTCCATCTACCAGCGCCCTAGAAGCGACTCCCCGTGGCTGATCTCAGGTCACAGGCCCTCTGGTCCTCCCCACTGGCCATCTGTAATGCCCACGTCCCTCCCCAGCTAGTAGGTGCCTTTATTTATGATCACCTTGGAAGGGTCGAGCAGACATATGTTGCTAAAGGGGCGTTTATTCTTGTTTATAAAATTTATGGCCTCACCTCAATTACACACTGTCAGAACGGGAAGGATCGGCCCCAAAGCCTCTTGCCGCCTGACTGCTTCAGACGTGCGTACATCTGTTAACTCCGTGGGAGCTGTACAGGGAAATCAGGTCCGCTATAACTCAAGCTCGCTGTCCTGCCACGAGGTGTGAGCTGCAGGCCTTGAGCAGACACATCCAGGCATGCATGTGGGCAGGGAGGCAGCGAGCAGCTGTGGTGGCCATGCCAGGTGGCCAGATGCACGGACTGGCCACGGTCTCTGTCAGGGTGCTTTAAGCTGGGGGAAGATGCGAGAGAGAACTTTATTTCCGTGGCCTTTGGGACTCAGCTGCAGTGTCCCAGCGGCTGGAGAGTTTTGAGCCTGTGGCTTTCCACCTGGCAATACCAGCGGGAGAAAAGCATGCCTCCCCAGCGTGGGGGAGTGAAGGTGGGCATGAGTTTCAGGGGGACAGTTTGACAACTCTCACGAGAGTCCTGAGAGTGCACGTCCTGGGCCTGCAAGTCCCCCCTCCAAACATCTCAGAGGGAAATGTGTCTCAGCAGAGCCCAGAGGGTCTTGTTCAGCGATGTTGCTCATTACCATGAAAAACTGGACACTCGTGTGCAGGACGAGAAAGCTAGATGATTCCACGAGTGAGCGCACTATTTAACAATGAGCGACTGTAAGAAATGTCATGACTTCTGTAGTAAGTGGGTATGGGGACCTGTTCCAAAATGCTGTGTAGCGAACAGTCCGCATTCTTGCCTCTACATGAGGGTATCATGGGTTAACACTTACTTCCTTCTTTAAGTCTGGATTTCCTAACTTTTCTGCAGTGGATTCAGGTTAGACTTGAGGAGGGCTCACTGTGTAAAAACCCCAAGGGAGAATGGGAAGAAAGTGAAAGCCGGGTCTGGCATGTGGCTCTGTTGGTCGAATGCCTATCTAGCATGCACGGAGCCCTGGGTTTGGTCCCCGACATGGAATAAACGTGTGTGGTGGTGCATGCTGCTGATCTCAGTACTTGGGAGGTGGAGTTCAAGGACAAGATCATCTTGGCTACATGTCAAGTCTGAGGCTAGCCTGGGCTACATGAGACTCTGGCCAAAGACAAATAAATAGAAAGACTGAAAGAAGGGGGAAGATGTATCCCCCTGCCTGCCTTCCTCCCTTGGGACAGCTGGAGTCACGGTAGTCCCTGGAGGATGATAACCCCTAGAGCCTCCCCACTCCCCATGGGTACCTTCTGATACTGTCCTCGTGTTCTATCGCTGTGAGGAGACACCAGGACCGTGGCAATTCTTACAAAGGAAAGCACTGAATTAAGACTTGCTTACAGTTCAGAGGTTTAGTCCGTTGTCACCATACTGGGAACATGGCAGCATGGAGGACGTCGTGGTGCTGGAGAAGTTGCTGGGACATACATCCTGATCCACAGGCCGAGAGAGACTTCAAAGCCTACGTCCTCCAACCAGGCCGTGCCTCTTAATCCTTTCCAACAGTTCCACTCCCTGGTGACCAATCATTCAAATCTATGAGCCTATGGGGGCCGTTCTTCTTCAAACCACCACAAGCATGCAGCCTGGGGGATGTGTGCTGTGCCATTCCTGCCGTAGACAGCTGACTGGCTGGAGTCCAGCTTGTGAATGCAGACCTGGCTTGTACTCTAGAGTGATCCAGGAGGGAAAAAACGTGTTCCCATCCCCCCTGAGATGCCTCACTGGACAAGTCTCCCTCACCATCAGTCTCCACCACCATCTCAGCCAGAAGCTGAGGACACTGCCATCTCTCTCCTCGACCTGTGACAGCATCTTATATTTGCCCAGACCTCGAGAGTACACAAAGAACTTTCATATTTATTATCTCATGCCTTTACATCCTGAATGGTCAACTTAAGCCCCTCTGGACAAAGGGGCACACTGACAGGTGGAGAGATGAGAGGCTAACATGCCTCAGTGCCAGCCTTCCGGAGCAAACCCAGTTCCCTTCTCTGTTCTGCTGCGAGCGGAGAGGGGCTGACCCCAGGAAGGGAAAGAGAAGCCAGTTCAGTGGATTGCCAGTCATAAGGAAGAAGACTGAGCCCGGAGGCCGGTTTCTATAGAAAGGAATTTGGTAATCTATTAGTAATGTCTGCCATGGCCTCATAAAGGTACAGAATAAGAGACACGCTTTTGTTACGTCTGCATTCCTAGGGTAAAACCTCACTGATCTCAAAGGAAGGGAGATTTCATAAGGAGGTGTGGTCTCCAGACTGCCTTTGGGGATCAGACTGCCCCTCCAAAGCAGCCCCTCCACATGATTCTCGACACCCCATGAGAGCTAACTAGCAGAGGAAAAATTTCCAAGAGCTTTGAGGTGACAAATCAGGGCCATAGATCTCTAAGAGTCAAGTGCTTATAAATCTGACTAATTAATTAGTCAGCTCTGACGAGCTCCCCACCATAATTCAGCATCTGCAATTAGATTTCATATTAAAGCATGCAAATTCAAGATTAAAGGCAGTGAGAGACGGTGTGACAGCTCCACCCCCTCCAGCCTTTGCCGTCCCATCCCATCCCGCACCACCACCGGCTCCTCAGGGTGCAAGTTCTAGAATCTTCCCTTCGGCCACTTTGTCTCCCAGGTCCCCATTGTGCTGCGCCCAGCGGGGTGAGGAACCAGTGCCAGCTCCTCTCCTGGAAGATGGCTGCATTTAGGTGGGGCAAACATTTTGGCCCAGGGACGTTTGGGGACTTACAGGTTGCAAAATCCTGCGGCCAAAGGTCATGAAGGAAACCTGGCTGCTGGGGGACAGGCATGCCATGGAGGAGCAGGGGCTTTGGGATCAAGCCAGGTTGTGGGGCGTTTACCCACCACCCCCACAGTTCCCCAGAGTTTTCTTGAGTGCGAGCAGCAGGAAATATTAGATAGAAGGATTTATTGCAGAGAATCTTGCAGAGATAAACAGATAGAAAATAAAGGATAGCCTCGAGAGAGCCTGGAACCTATTCCAACGGCCCCGACTGTCTCTGCCCCAGGGTATTTATAGAGACGCCAAGGGGTGGAGCAAAAGACCTCCTCCCCCAGCACAGCCAAGTGCAGACCATCCCAGACACCTGCACTCAGGCCCATGGTCTAATCATCCTCTATGCGGACCTGCTGGGTAAAGCCACGAGGACCCGAGAACGGGCTCCCACACCAGGTGAGTTGGGGAGGTACTCCAGATTGGATAATATCAGGAAATAGGACTAATTTTTTTTTTTTTTTTTTTTTGAGAGAGGGTTTCTCTCTGTAGTTTTGGTGCCTGTCCTGGATCTCGCTCTGTAGACCAAGCTGGCTTCAAACTCACAGAGATCCACCTGCCTCTGCCTCCCAAGTGCTGGGATCAAAGGCATGCACCACCATCCCCCAGCAACAGGACTAATTCTATGATTATTATAAATAGACTTTTTTTTCCCCTTGGAGGGAGGAGCCAATGACCCAAGGCCGCACAGCTATGCTGTTCACAGTGCACAATGATGTTTCGATCAGTGAAGAGTCACATTTATGACATTGGCAGACCGCTGACATCATAGCTTTATGAGTGCACTCTGTGATGTTCAAACGGCGATAAAATAGCCGAGAGCAGGTTTCTGAGAAGGTATCCCCACCAGAAAGTGATGCGTGGCTCGTTTAATTTACTGGAGGGTCAGGTGGGCAGTTGGCAGCTGCTTGGAAGTGACACCCTCCTCTCAAGTCTGGTGCTCCCCTTCGGCTGGGACCCGGGGGCCAGCTGCTGCTCTGCGGCCTGCCACTTCCTCTGAGTCTGCAGGACTTGGGAAGCCAGAGCTCGGGGTTCTCACTTTCGGAACTCTCAACACGGGTGTGACCGTGTCCGCTTCCAGCAGCCTTTGCAAGGTGATGGGGTTAAAGAAAAAACTGCAAAGGACAGAGCAGCCCTTCAGCTTTGCCTAGAGGCCTCTCCCATCTTTCTGCCCACTCCACCCTGGTGAGGGCTTTGGGATGTTCGGACCTGGCATACTAGGGTGACGGTTTCCGAACCTCAGTTTTCCCAGCTGTTAAGTGGGCATCAGAATAGGTGACACTGGGTGGAGTGACCACGGTATGCAATGCCACATTCCTTTCTTTGGATTAGTTACAGCTCCTTGGAGTAGGGATGGTGCCCACATTGCTTGTGGCTGTAACAACACCCACCCCAGCCTGAGGCACAGAGTTCTCTGGACCTATTTGTTAGGTGAGTGAATGCCCGTCTGGCTTCCTGGGCCAGCTCTCAGCTGGAATACCTGCCAGCTGCTCAGCCCATCTGGCACCATCTGGGCCAGTGACAAAACCATCCAGCAGACTGTACAAGGAAGCCCCCACAGTACATACAGAGGACACCCCCTCCCCTGGACAGTGTCCTGTGTAGGAGCAGGTTGTGGACTTCCCAGGAGCCCCTACGAGCAGAGGACCATGGATGCAGATGCCTGGCTGGTGCCTAGGGATGGCAGATATCTAGTGGGCAAAGCAGCAACACGTTTGCCCGTGGCTCAGCTTTGCTCCCCTGCCTCCCCGGGGACCTCTCCCGAGCCTGGCCTTGTCCCCACTGGCTTCAAACTCCCAGTTTGGAAGGTAGCCTGAGCCCTGAGCCCTGGCTCCCCACACAGCACAGCCCCTGCCCAGGGCAACGAAGTCACTGCCCAGGGCTGATTCTCAGTTGGGGTGTTTTTGAGTTGTGATCTCACGCAAGCCAATTCACCTCCCCAAACATGGGTAGGATGAGTAGGAACTACACCCCAGTTCCTGAGATCCCTGAGTGGATTTACAGCAGTCCTCTTGGCAAAGGCTCAACAGAGAGTGGGCAGGGCAGGACTGACAGCCTTGGCAGTCACCACATGGCGCATGGCGCTCACACTCGTCCTTGGCCATCACCACATGGTGCGTGGCGCTCACATGTGTCGTTGGCCGTCACCACATGGTGTGTGGTGCTCACACGCGTCCTTGGGCCGATGGTGCTTCATCTCACCATGCCTCACCTGCACGTTGGGTCTTCTCCGCCACAGGGCCTCCCTTTCCACCTCCATGGTGAAAACTCTGTCTCGGGTGGACATACGAACACTTCCTTCCTGAGCCTTTTCACTGAACCCAGGCATGATTTGTCCCATGGATGCAGAGACCAGGCTGGCTTTGAACTCACAGAGATCTGCCTGCCTCTGCCTTGAGTGTTGGGATTAAAGATGTGTGCTACCACACCTGGCTTTTTTTCGGGGAGGAGGTGTTGTTTTTTTCCAGACAGGGTTTCTCTATGTAGTTTTGGTGCCTGTCCTGGATCTCACTCTGTAGCCCAGGCTGGCCTCGAACTCAGAGATCCGCCTGCCTCTGCCTCCCAAATGCTGGAATTAAAGGAGTGTGCCACCGCTGCCCGGCCTTTTTTCTCTTTCTTTCTTTCTTACTTTTAAAAACAAGAGTCTCACTCTGTATCCCTGGCTATTCTTGAACTTGTGGCAATCCTTCTGCCTCAGGCTTCCAAGTCCTGGGGCTACCGGTATGAACCACAGTGTAACTGGCTGAGGCAAAGACTTTGAAAAGTCTGACTTATTGTCCCATTTTCTCAGATGAGGAGAGTGAGGCTAGAGCAAGGTGACCAGAGCAAGGTGACCCATGGCTAGTGGTTGCCGATCGACCTTGCCCACTCCGTCAGTAACTCCAGCCGTCTGTCTGCAAGATGATCCACGGGTATTATCATGGAGGCGGGAGTGCGGAGTCCGACATTGCCCAGGGCTCAGCTGGATGAGCTGAGTATGTCTGAGGCCAGGTTCAGCATTGTAGTCTACTTGCTTGAGCCCTAGCCCTGTCCCTGCTTCAAACCACCTGCGCTCTGACATTCCTCCCGTCACCCCACCACCAGGGTCCGAGGAAGCAGGAAGGCAGGCAGCCACAGTGCCCAAGCCAGGAGAGCTGTCTGGCAAGTGCGGCCAGGGCTCTGGCCCGGGGGCACTGGCATTGTGTTTGGCCCAGGAGCAAATCTCTGTGATGTCTGCAGAGATTCATGAATGCTCCTACCCAGGAGTTCAAAGAACAAAGGAACTCCAGAGAGAATGTCGACTCTCGCCCTGAGACAGCCACCAGGAGTCGCAGGCTGCCCACAGATGGTGCAGATCAGGGTCTCTCAGGCCCCTTCTCTGCCGTCCTGGAGGGGAAACCAGAAACTGCAGCTCCAAGAAGCAAGGGAACTTGGCCTGAGCTCCCAGTTGGTGGGCAGCAGAGTTGGGACATGAGCCCTGTGGCAGGATGCTCTCGGCCCTGGATGGATGGTTACTTCCTCAGTCCAGGCTCCCGAACTACTCCATCTGTTACACATATGCTTGTCATCAGCGTTGGCTGTCATGACCACAATGAGGAAATTATTTCATTAGGGCCCGTGTGCCAAGGGCTGGGGGACTGCTGGCCTGCCTATCCTAGGTCCTGATGCAGCCTCTCCAACATTGGTCCAACACTGGTGTGGGAGGCGTAGCCCAGTTCCTGGAGATGCACAGGCGTGCGAACACCTCAGGTGTGTGAACACACCTCGGGCCAGATCCTGGCTGGCTGAAGCATTTCTCGTGGAGGCACTAGCCACACGGAGGAGTCACCAGTCTCTGTAAACTGCGTAAAGAAATGGCTGGTGACCTTTAGCCACTGTCCGCTCTGTGAGGGACAGAAGCCACTCTGGAAGCGTGGTCAGAGTGCCTCATCGGGCCTGTGGGTAGTCCTGGCTTCTTGGGTTATTTTTTTGTGTGACTTGAGTCCAACTTCTGCTGTTTATCCCAGGCTGGCCTTGAACCTTTAAATCTTCCTGTCTCAGGCTCCCAGGTTCTGGGGTTATTGGGGTGTGCGACGGCTCTGCCTGGAGAAGCAGGAAGTAGACTGCCGTCTAGAAGCTAATCCTGAGCCAGGCCCAGTCCCCGGACAGCTCATGCTATCACCACACCGATTATCAGTACATAGGATTCAAACTCTAAAGTCTCCCCGACAGAAATGGGTATGGAACTGGGCTCACAGGACTCAGTCAGGAGCCTGACCCCACAGCCCACGCAATGGACCTCTTTCCATAGCCCCGCAGCCAGTCTGAGCAATTTAAGGTTCCAGTGAGGTATGGTGACCTGAACCTGTGATCCCAGCACTCAAGCAGCCCAGGCTACATAGTACACCCCCAAACTCGGGTGCACTGGATTCAGACACGAACCAAACATAGGGGGAACCCAGTGTCTGCCTGATCTCCACTCCTAGCCGTACAGCTGAAGGACGACTGTCAGCACAGTGGAGGCCAGGGTGTTGCAGACCTCACCTAAACGTTCGTGAGCACGCACAGGTCCCGTCAGCACAGCAAACGATCCTGCTTGCTTCCCTGATAAATCAGTCAGCCGTTCACACCGACTTCAGTTCCAAACACTACTCCAGGGCCGGGCTTTGGTTTTAGGTGCGTGTATATCACATTGCAGGCAGGTGGTGTGTCTTCGGGGCTTTGCAGTATTTTTCTGTTAGTGGGGACACTGGGGTCCCAGAGATGTCCCAAGCAAGAGACATGTCTGAGTTATCTGGTTCCTCCCCATCAAACAAGCTGGCATTTGTAGGTACCATGTAAATCAGGAACTTCAAAGCTATGCTTGCAATCCTGGTACACTGCCTGTAGGAAGGGGGCAGAGGGAGACTGGCTCTAGGGATGCGTCCCTGAAATGTCACTTCCCAAAACAAAACTGGGCACATGTGACAACTGCCCCGCTCTCCTAACTCAGCTCTGAAGCCAGGATGTCTGTCAAAACACTGTCTTTTTGGTACTGTGGGTGTGTGGGATGGTGACCTGAGCCATCCAGGCACAGGGCTGAGTACAAACCACAACAGCCACCATATGCTCAAGTACAAATTTATTAAAGCCCTGACATGTCTTGAGTCCACAAGTTACCTACAAAGACAATACCCACTCCTTTTCGGAAGCCACCAAGAGCCAATGGGCGCCAGTGAAAACCGGCTGTGACCCAGACTTGGTGCTTGGATAGTGTGATGTTGTACCTGCGGGCAAGCAGGCTTGGAGCGAACTACAGACAACCCTAGGTCAAAAACCAAGCGGGTCAAGTTGACACTGGTGTTCACAAGCCGCTCTCCCCATCCACGTCCCCGCTGTAATTCTCAGGCTTCACGTTATTCGCACAGGCTGTGCACAGGGCCCAGGAGTCTGTGGGAAGCTGAGCACACGTAGATGGTTGCAGACATCTTCCAAGGACCTTGCCATCCTTCCGTCCAAGTGAAGCTTGCACCGCTCTCCAGAAGCCTGCGGACCTTCCCCAGGCCCCCGGCCACAGCTTCTTGCTGAAGTGGGACAGGGTGTGCCCACTTTCCCAGTGTGCAGGTTCCCGATGGAAGAAGGCAGTTCCCTGCTTTAGTGCTATGGTCCTAAGCTGGTTCCACAGAGTGGAGGAGGGACCAGGACTCCTGGCCTCCACCAGGGTGGAGGGATGCAAGAACATGATGAGACAAGAGACACAGAGCGGTGACCAGATCACTAAGCCAGAGCCTCTGCCTCCACATCCTGAACTGGAGGAAGTTCTTACGGTAAAGGGAAAGGAGGGCCCAGGCGCACAGAGGGTGGGAAGACAGAATGAAGTCCGACACAAAGCAGAGAGAGCCGAGTCAACAGAGGTGGTGTGAGGTGTGTGGGATATACCCTCAGCCTCCTGGGCCGTTCAGTGCAATAGGACTCCTGTGCAGGGGACGGGCTTTGCAGTCCTGGAATAAAGCACTGCCCAGATGACTGGGCAGTGCAGGCTCTCGAGTATCTCCGTAAGCTAACGAGGAGGGCAGACACACAGCCGTAGGTTCTGGGTACTCCAGGAACGGGGCTGCTCTCCAGGGTGAGGGTTTCTCTCCCAAGCTAGGACACCATGGAACAGGCCCGGGGCTGACAGCAAGGGTTCCCTGACAGCGTGGCCTGCTGAGGACTTGGGAGGGAGGGCTGTGGTGTGGAACACCTGCCCCCCTGTAGGAGAGACCCTAAACTGCTCAGCAGCCTCCCCGGCAGGAGCTGGGTTTGACTGTCTAGGAAGAGGCTGCTGTGAACAGGGTAGAGGCAGGGACTCTGCCGTGCATAGAGGCTTGGCGAGGCCTTACCTGAGTTTTCAGAACGGAAGGAGGAGCTCACAGGCACAGGCTTGGTGTACTCAGAGGGCAAAGGAAGAAAGCCTCACAGAACTACCAGGAGCTCCTCTGCAATCGCTAGGCCCAGGTTTCAGGCCCCAGAAGGCAGGAAGAGGGAGCACGGGGTGGGATGGGAGGGTGAGGGGTAATGACCAGGGGCTTATTTTCAACAACACTCCCCAACACATTGAGTGCGCTGTGCTGCATCCCCAAGCTTGGGCATCTCATGGCTATTGAGAGGGTCTGAGGACTCAAGTAAGCTGCCACACTCCTGGGAGCAGGGTGCCTCCAGGAGCTGAAGGGCTCTGGAGTCTGGGTGCTCTGGAGGGCAGGTGGGTGAGACTGTGCTGGGCTGGGCTAGGAGAGCTCAAAGCCTGTGTTCATGCTGATGGCGTAGCGCAGTTTCTCTCGGAGGACGCTTTTCTTGCTGTAGTTGGGCAGCTTGAGCAGGTTGAAGCAAGTGGAAGAGGTGGGCAGACGCCCGCCTGGCTCCCGCTTGCGGATGGTGAAGAAGCCCCTGAGGACACTGCCCAGGGTGTCCCCAGTGTCCTGCAAGCACACACCACAGCTGGGGTCAGAAGTGCCTATGCAGTGCACACAGGTGAAGTCCAGCGGGACAGTGGCCTGAGCGGCTGAGGGGGAACACTGCTGCTCTGGGCACTCACACGCAAGTCCTGTGCTAGGTCACCCCAGACGAGGGGCCTCCTGGCTAAAGGACACTTATCAGTTAACTAAGACGGCAAGGACTGTGGCCCATGGCTGACAAGCACTGGGCTCAACTCTTCCCGAAGTCTGGAGGTGGAGGACCATCTAGTGTCTGACCAAAGGGAGTGCAGCCTGAAGAGAGGTGCTGAGGCAGGGGCACCCTGAGACCAGCAGGCTTAAACAGGCAGGCAGATCTAAGCGGCCTGCCAGGGTGAGCGTGGCCAGCAGGGGGAGCAGCTGGGGAGCAGACCTGCATTTGCCCTTATCCCGAGTGTCACCCTCTCTGACCCTGCCTCTTGGACCTTGCCAGAGCAGCAGCCACGAAAAGAGCAATTACACACTCCCGCAGGCCTTCCCCAAGGAGGGACCCCAGAGAAAGAGCGCTGACAGCCCACGCTGGCCTGGGTCTGCAGTGCCCGCTGTGGGTGGCACTCAGGCCCGGGGAACCATGTAGGCAGGGGTGTGGGGTACACGATGGGCGCAGCAGAGAACTGAGCAGAGGGAAGGAAGGGAAGGAACATGGCCTGACTGACCTGGTCATCTGACACTTCCACACAGCGGATGGAGAATGGAGGCTTGAGGTAGGCAAATCCTAGGAGTGGCGGCCGGGAGCAGCTGGTCACGAACTGCAATACAAGGCGAGTCAGTGGGACAGTCGGGGAAGCCATGCCGGGCCCCTCTCCCTCTGTGGGCTGCTCACTGATCTCTCACTAGAACTCGGGGTGACAGGGAGATGCTGGCCCAACATGTACCCAGAACACATCACATATCTCAGGGTGCCACTCTGGAAACTGGCCCGCTGTGCAAGACCGATGGCGTGGAGGGCACTGGAGTGACAGCCCATTGACACAGGTCTCCTGTTCACATCACTGTTGGACACTGTAGCTGAAGACATCCCTCAGCTCCTGCTGTGCAGCACAGTTTAGAGCAGATCTCTACTGCACTGTCGTACAGGAAGCAGCAGGAACGGATCAGTGACATCTGTCCTCAGGGAGGACAGCAGTGGTGACATCCGAGGGGGCCTGGGTGAGCAGATGCTAGTGGTGCCCACGAGCCAAGGCCTGGAGCCAGTGAGTCCTAGCGTGGCTTGTACCCGTGACCTCGTGCATTGGTACACACTGGTGTCTTGCAGGTATGCAGCGCATCCTGTGGGCTGCGTCCGCAGGAGATTTGGCAGCAATCAGCATGCTGAGAAAAGCCAGGTTTATAAGCCAGAGAAGCTGTGGGGACCAAGGTGTGGGACCCTGGATGTGGGGCCTCTGGGCAGCCAGCCACCTTCTCAGCAGCATCCCAGCACCTCCTGGCGTTCTCCAAACACAGCCCTGCTTTTGCTTCAGATGCGCTCGCTCCGCTCTGCACACACCTGACCAAGCTGGAAACTCACAGGTCAGCCTGTGTGGGGAAGACCTAGGAAACCCCTGCTTCAACTCAGCAGGAACCAAACGCATGGTGTTTTCTAAGAGACAGAATTCCAAGTGTGGCTCCAAAATTCAGTAGCTAATGTTGTGTGGGTCAAAGACGACCACTTAGTGATGTTATAATAGGTAGACAGCTTTATGTGTCATGCTTCAAAAGCTTTTAGTAAGTCACTATGTTCCTGGGGCTGGAGAGATGGCTCAGTGGTTAAGGGAAGTGGTTGCTCTTCCAGGGGACCTGAGTTCGATTCCCAGTATCCAAATCAGGTTGCTCACAACTGCCTGTAATTCTAACTGGCTTCTGAGGGTACTCTCACACACACACAGCAGATACATATCAATAAAAATAAAATAAATCTTTAAAAAAGTTACCAGGCTGCCGCTCTGACAAGTTTAACTTTGCAGACGGGCTGGTCAGAGGGACGGGAAACGTCAGCTCTCGCTACATTTAAAAGCAACACGGTCATATCCTCTCGTGCAAGAACTTACACCTCCCTTGGCTGGCCCCGGAGCCTGTGCAGCCACAGAAGGCAGGTGAGTAACAGGTGCCGGTCTGGTGACAGGTGACCCAAGGCTCACCTGTTGCACAGGCAGGTGACTGATTGTTCAAGTGTGAACCACTTACACTGCTCTCTAGGAGGCAGACATGCAACCTCACAAGCAGCAGACTGCTCTTCCCCGGGCGGTGCACTGCTGGGAAAAGCAGCCTATGCGCCCAGAACCACTTGTTGCAACAGACGCTCCTGTGCCCTGGAGACCCGTGGACGAGTGGAGCCCGTGTGTACACTGGCTGGACTGGGGTGGGTGAAGGCTTCTTCAGCGGGAGGGAACTGAACTCAGGATGGCCAGCAAGGAAGACCAGCTGTTGGTTTGGTGGGTGAGACCACCACACTGTCTTCACAAAAGCGGTCACAAAAGAAGCTCACGTGTGTACGCTGGGTGTGATGGCACACATTTGTAATACCAGCATTCAGAGGTGGAGACAGAAGGATCGGGACTCTAAGGTCATGATTGGCTACAGGTTACACAGCAAATCTGAGACACATGAGACCCTGCCTGGAGAGAGGGAGGGCAGAGGAAGAGAGGGAGGGGGAGACAGGGAGAGACAGAGAAAGCATGCGAGCTAGCCAGGAGGCCTTAGGGCAAAGACTCCGGGGTGCTAAATGCACTCCTGGACTTTCCAGAGAGAAATCAGGCAGGTGGCAAAGTGACGATGTGTGTTAATGACAATCCACCCACATGACGCAGGGACAGGCATGTGTGTTACTCGGTATCCTATAAATGCCTACAACTCTGTGAGGTCAGTCATCAGAAACCAATGGCGCCCAGGGACACAGTGGACACACAAGTCTTCATCGACACTAGAGCAGCAGTTAACGGCACGTACCGTATCTGAGGAAGTACAAATAAGCCAGGCATGGAGGCCACACTTGGAATTCCAGTACTCAAGATGCTGAGGCAGGAGGACTGCCCTGAGTCTGGGGCAGACTAGGCTACAAAGTCCTGCCTGGGCTACACAGAGAGAACCTGACTCAACACCTGTGCTCGCTCAAAGCAACACACAGTGCTGTCAGCCTAGAGAGTTGTGTTTCCTCGGGACACTGTCTGTGTACGTGATGCGTTCACACCACTGAGAAACGGTACTGGGGGTGGTCCCTTTCGGACAAGAAACTATACTGGAGCAATATTTAGAACTGTCTGTATTTCTTTCTTTTTTTGGAGACAGGGTCTCTCTGAGTAGCCCTGGCTGTCCTGGAACTCACCATGTGGACCAAGCCGGCCTCTGCCTCCCGAGTGCTGGGAGTAAAGGCGTGTGTCACTATTTTCTTAAGGAATGAGACAGTATGAGGATGATGAGGTGGGGCACAGTGGCACACAGGACCCTGCTCCAGTGAGGAGCAGACCGCAGGCCAGGCCCCGTCTCTCCAGCCCCTCTGTTCCTCAGCCTTCAGCACAGGAGCGAGGCTATGCCGACACGTGTGGCCCTCAGTGTGAATTACAGAGCGGCCCGAGGACAGCACCAGTGTTCAGGAACGCATATGGAAGTTGTAAAGGAGATACCTTCAGGAACATGGCTCTCTCGTCGGGCGTGAAGTCGGAAGCCAGAATGTCCCAGAGCCAGATGATGACTCTGTGACTCCCATGAAAGCCTCCGTAGTACACCGTGTGCTTCCTGAAAGCAAGCAGAGGGGGCTCAGCAGTGTGCTGGCGTCATGGGTACGGGCAGGCCGGGGCTCAGCAGTGTGCTGGTGTCATGGGGACGGGCAGGCCGGGGCTCAGCAGTGTGCTGGCGTCATGGGTACGGGCAGGCCGCTGCTCAGCACTGCGCTGGCGTCATGGGTACGGGCAGGCCGCTGCTCAAGAGGGGGCTCAGCAGTGTGCTGGCGTCATGGGTACGGGCAGGCCGGGGCTCAGCAGTGTGCTGGTGTCATGGGGACGGGCAGGCCGGGGCTCAGCAGTGTGCTGGCGTCATGGGTACGGGCAGGCCGCTGCTCAGCACTGCGCTGGCGTCATGGGTACGGGCAGGCCGCTGCTCAGCACTGTGCTGGCGTCATGGGTACAGGCAGGCCGCTGCTCAGCACTGTGCTGGCGTCATGGGGACAGGCAGGGCGCTGCTCAGCACTGTGCTGGCGTCATGGGTACGGGCAGGCAGCTGCATCTACACAAGCTCACACGTCACGGCCTCATCCTTGGGAAGCTAACCGGGCAGTGGCTCCAGCACTGCTCTGCTGTAGCCTCAAAGAGCACCCAGTTCTCAGGGGGCTCCCAGAATGACTTGGTATTAGGAGCCCAGTGAGGGGAACACCTCTCCTAGATGGCCTGAGCATGTCACCCTTCCCTCCTCACTGCCCCTTACTTTAAATCTTCCAGATCGATCTCCGCATTGTCCCCGGAGATGAGACGCTGAAGCTCAGGGGTAGAGAACATTCGGATCCACTCGGGCTTAATAATAGAACGGAAGCCACTGATGAGAGCAGCTGCCTGGTTTTTGATTTGTGTGTGCATTCGAAAATGTGCCATCAGATGGATGTAGCTAATTCTGTTAACAAGAAAGAGAAACAATGGAACTAATAGTCTGGGGTAGGCTGCTGCCCAGTAGGCTAGGAGATAAACCTAACATTTTTGAACCATTTTTCAAAACACAAACCACACTCAAGCATCTATCAGAACAATGACGGCGATGCCCATGATGGAAGCTCCTAAGTCATACACACACTGTGGGGCCCCGTGACTGCACCAAGTGTCCAAGGCACAGCACCCAACAGAACGCCCTGGGATGACCCCCCATGTTCTCAGGAGTTAAAGAGCCACCTGCATAGGTGAGCCTCAGCTGATCACTCTCAAGGACACAACTTAGTGCTCCCACAACTTCACGTTCAAAGTTCCTCTAGAGCCTGTGGTGCTGGACGGGCCCCATGTTCTGGATTATTCCAGGGTCAACAGGGAGGTCAGATGTACCAACAGCGACAGGCAAAGGGTCTTCCGTTTGTGCTTTATGCTCCCCGAGCTGGCTTATCTACAGCCGCAGGCTGGCACTCCAGCAAGCCTGCTGGTGTCACTGCTGGGTGGGCAAACATGCCCAAGTACCCCGTTAAAAACTCCACGTCGTACTCGGGAGGAAGAAGCGGGCAATCTCTAAGTTCTAGGCCAGCCTGGTCTACAGAGTGCGTTCCAGGACAGCCAGGGAAACACAGAGAAAGTCTCAAAAAACAAACAAACAAAAACCCCGCCATGTTAAATATAGCCCAAATAATTCTGTTTTGCCCCACAATGCCCAGGCCAAAGTCACTGACCTTGAAAAATTTCTAGTTTAAAAGTCATTCAGCAACCAACATTATACATTAATACATTCAAATGAATTTTTTGACTATCTCCTCCTTCCATGTATTCTATGAAGCAGGTTACCAATACGTGTGTGTGTGTGTGTGTGTGTGTGTGTGTGTGTGTGTGTGTGTGTGTGTGCGCGCGCGCGCGCGCATGTTAGAGAGAAACAGAGAGAGGAACTTGAATACCCAGAAGCCTGGGGGTAAGCAGGCACTGCCGGGCCCCTGAGACAAGGGCATGATTGGGTATCCTTGTCATATTCTGAGGCTTCACCATAGGCCCGAGCTATGACACAAGTTTCCCTTAGACTTCACAGCAGGAACGAATCTTGTTCCAGCACAGCCCGCACAGACTCACCTCCCCGGCCTTTCAGCCTGTGTAGACTCATCTCCCCTGACCTTTTAGGCTGTGTGAACTCACTTTTTCTAACTGTTATTTGCACATATCACACACACACCATCACCCTTGGCCATAGCTCCCTGCGGGGTGGGCAGGATCTACAGGGCATGTCCCATATCTGCTGTCAAAAGTTTCACAACCCCTTGTATATCTCAAAAGCTGTTCTACACATTTCACACGCTGCCCTGCGAGGAACAGTCACAGGTCACTCACAGGCAGGACCAGGGCTCACCCTGCACCAAGACCCAAACCTCAGTCACCTCTTCTCTGCGGGCAGTGCTTTGTTTCAAGTTTTCAAACCAATGCCCCGTGGCTACAGGGCAACGCTGACATGTCTGGATTCTGCCGACCACTGTCCGACTGTTAAAGTTAAAACACAAAACTCCCCCAGCACACTGGCTACCAGACTAGCTGACCCCAGAGGAACAAGGTGCAGGGGGCTGTACTGGGACCAGTCGACTCACAGGAACAGTTCAAATCCCGAGCAGGGGTGGCAGACAGCCGACGAGAGGCCCAACGCCCCTCCTCCTGCCACGTTCTACCCCTCACTAGGCCGGCTGGCCTGGGTGCAGACCAGGGGTTTGTTCCTGGGGTCAAAGGACTGACACCCAGGACAGATCACTAGAACCGCATTGTCTGTGACGGGAGCTGCTGTCTCAGCGCTTCCTTCAACCCACCACCACGCGCACATCTGCCACATCTGCACTCACACTGTCTTCCGGAGAACAGCCACAAACAGTCACTCTCAAGTGTCCCTGCTCACTCGCCTGCTGCCCTCAGGACAGCACGCCCACGCTGCTCAGGCTCCAGCCCTCAGCGGGGCTTTCACTACATTCCTAAGAACAGCGGCCGGTGCCTCTGACCGTCCAAGTGCTTCGGCGAAGACTAAACCGTCCACTCTTATTTTGCAAATTGAATTTAATACAATTCCAGCCTAAGAACTACAACCAGAAAATTCCATTATGATATTTATGGACTCTTTCCATCTCAATCTATCTTAATAAATTCTCAGCATAGCTCCGGAGAGCCAGAATGAAGTCTTTTCAAGTGCTGACCTTAACCGTCTAATTGTTATACTCACTTATTTTCATTGGTAACAGGAATGGTCTTCCCTCCAGGAACCAGCTCATGGCAGACAAGCTGGGGGAGAAGACAGGAGTAATTACCAGAGAGAGTTCTAACAGGGAACATGAAAGGCCCGGCACAAACGACCACGGTAATGACGGAGTTAAGATGCCAGGCTTGAGAGCGATCATTTTTTTTTTTTTTTTTTTTTTTTGGTTTTCCGAGACAGGGTTTCTCTGTGTAGCTTTGCGCCTTTCCTGGGACTCACTTGGTAGCCCAGGCTGGCCTCGAACTCACAGAGATCCGCCTGGCTCTGCCTCCCGAGTGCTGGGATTAAAGGCGTGCGCCACCACCGCCCGGCGCGATCATTTTTTTACAAAACCCCGGGGCCAAAACACCACCAAGCAGGCCTCATGTGACCAACAGGAAAGGTTTCTCATCTAATCCTTGTCCACACGTGTGCACTAAGGGTGCTGGAAGCCACACAAGGACCTGTGCTAGTTAGTGCTAAGGGCAGGAGTGGGGTGTGAACATCCCCACGTGGGAATACTGCACGGCCACCTAAAAAATGTGGTAAGAGCGTGGACTTAGTGGGGGAAAGATTATATTCCAGGAGACATAGTATCATCTCTGCCACACGCACACACACACGCACACACACATGTACACATATGCACGCACGCACACTCACTCACTCACACATGTGCGTGAGTCTGAAAGCCACAGGGCACACGTTACAAGAGCACACTCCACACACAGGTGTTGCCGATGCTCTAGAGACCGAATAAGCTCTGAGGTGACACAGGCCGAGTCTGAGAAGCCAGCTCTGTACCAACGCGCTCCTGGTTTCTCCAGAGCAGCCCTCAGGCTCCGCGGACAGAGAGCCTCCCGCAGGGACACAGAGAAGGGGCAGAGGACATGGAGAGTCGTGCCAGTAACCGTGACAGAAATGGCTTCCGCCTGCCTGACTCGGGCGTTTTCTTCTCTGCTCCTGATGACAGTGTGACAAGGATCTGACTTCCCTAGAGGAGCTTCACCTCAGGTGCTGTCCTTCCACATCACGTCAGAAACCGCCATCTCTATGGCCGGTCCTCAGCACGGATTTCCAAACTGAGGCTCACAGCTTGTCAACTACAACAGGAAGGCGGGGTGGAGGCAGACACTGCCTCAAGTCCCAAGACGAGACGCAGGCAAAGCCCAGGCTCTGAGGGGCTGGCTGAGGTGAGCATGCAAAGGCCAGGCTGGCAGAGAAGAACAGGAAACGCTCCCTCCTGGCCAGGTGACAGACAGACCCTCAGTGGGCAGATTTCTGAGGGAAGTCCCATGAACCGGCAGGTCCCAACACCGGAAGCAGCCTGCCAGATCAGCCTACATACCTGCCCCATGACATCTTCGTCGTAAGACAGTGTGAGCCCGAGGTCAGCGATGTCTCCATCATAGCGCTAAGGGAGCAGAGAGAAAGCAGTGGGCTTGTGTGGGCGGAGGTCTTCCCGCCTTGCGAGGCCAGGGACAGCTGCGCTGCCCACCTTCAGGCAGAGGCCGCTCCTCATGAGGACGGAGGAGGCCGTGAGAGGGGTCAGAGGGGAGGGCTGGGGCTGTTCCAGGTCTCAGGGACTGGAAAGGTGGAACCTAGCCGGTGCTGGCTGTGGATTCACCCGCCACTCAGCACTGACCTTGATGGAGGTAAGGTTTTTATAAAACTCTGAGTCCAGCGAAGGGAGCTCATCCACGGAGCTATAGAAGATGCTGTGGTGGTGCCCGAGCATCTGGCTTAGGAAGAAGGAAGCGAAGGGCACGTCCACCACGATCCCCTGCAAGAGCGAGGAGGGTGGGGACTCAGGCACCAGCCAGGGCACCTTGGGCTGCGGGGCAGCCCGAGGGCGCCAGGGGTGTCTCTTTAGTCTGGAGCTGTCCTTCCCCGCCACCTAAGAAACGTCCTGGGGGTGGGGGTCCTGGAGAGCAACGGTCTTGGGCACAGGCCCCGGAGCCATGTAGCGCAGGGATGAGGCTTCTGCTCAGCTACTCGGGCGGTGCCACAACCTGGGTGTCGATGGATGGGCACCAGGAGCTGTGAGGGACTCCCCCGAGGCCTGAGGAAACCCCACTACCTCGACCCCACGAGCCCAAGGAGCAGAAGCCAACAGTCCTGAGACGCGGACCTAGGGCCAGGTCCGGCCCTCCCCGCGGATGACAACCCAGTCACGCAGCTCCTCCTACCCCACTTTCCCAGAGAAGTGCCCGGCTCAGGGGAAGGTAAGGCAGGTACCCGCTACACTGCTGGCCACACCCACGCTCTCGGCCCTAGATTGCTAACTCCCAGGGACTTCCACCTCCTGAAGTTTCCACGCACGTGACAGGTTCAGCACTGGGCTGGGGGTGTCAGCAGCAGAGAGTACTGACTAGGCGTGGGAGCTCTAGGTCCCACCACAAACAAACCACTCACACGCCACCTCTCATGTATCACTGCATGGCTCTGCTGCTGTTGTTTTGTTTCTGGTTTTTCAAGACAGTCCTTTTTTGTTTTTGTTTTTCTCTGTGTAGCCCTGGCTGTCCTGGAACTCACTCTGTAGACCAGGCTGGCCTCGAACTCACAGAGATCCACCCGTCTCTGCCTCCCAAGTGCTGGGATTAAAGGTGTGCGCCACCACCACCTCCGACACGTGTTTTTCTTCTTTTGCAGACAGGGTCTTGCTACCTATCCCAGACTGGGATTACAGGGTGCGCCACCATGCCCGCCTCTCAGGCGGCACTTTGCGCTTGTCCACACTCTGAGTGCCTACCTCATACACAGCCTTCCCCAGCATCTTCCCCACAAACTCGAAGAGCTGCAGGTAATTCTCATGGATGTAGGATGTGGGTGAGGGGTACAGCCTCTCATCTCCGCTGGTTGTCTGCCAGGAGGAAGGACAGGGAGAGGTGGAAGTTAAGGGGCCGTCCTCACTCCACATTGGTTCCCTGTGTCTGGCGGCTGCCAAGCCCACCGGTGCCTCCTTAATCACCTTGAACAGATTGAGTGCTGGGTCAAACACCCTCTTGATGATCTCCTCCAAAAACTCCTTAAAGACACCGTCCTGGTCGATGCCCGCTTCATCCACCCCAAGGTCATTGACGAACTTCACTCGGATCACACCTTTCATGGCATGCTGGGAAAGCTGCCGGAGCTGTTCGTAGCCATCCTACCAAGACAGAGTTCTAACCATGAGGAGTGCAGCTTCAGCAAACCCAGGAGTCTAAACGTGCAAGTCAGGACATCAGCCCATGGGACGATTCATTCGATGGCTACGACGTGTCACTCCTTGACATGCGGAGACTGCCCTCAGGAGGACACAGAGAGAATTAGAAAGAGTTGTGCTACCTCTGGGCCATCAGAGGCGGAGGACACGGGGACAAGATGGATCTCTCTCTCCCTTCTTTAATGCTGGGAGTATCTTTCAGCTCATGGGCAGTCAGACCTACATGACATTATAAAACGAAAACCCCGGGTCCTGGTGCTGAGGGTAACTGTTAGGAGGGGGCTGGGGAAGTCAGAGCAATTGGGCCGCCTTTCTGAACTAGAAAGACCCCCCGGCAGCAGAAATACGGTAGCAGAAGGCAGGCAGGACAGAGTCCAGGTGCAGCAGTGATGCTGGGTCTGTAGGAGGGTCATCAGTGGCGGGAGAGGTCTGAGTTTTGCTGGACTGTGGTCAGCTCCCTCAAAACACAGCCATTTGAGAGGTGTGGCTCTGGCAGAGTGCGTGGGAAAGTGAGCTTAGTCCATGTCAGGCCCTGGGTGTGAGCCAAGCTCTGGAAACCAAGAACAGTAACTGCAGATAATGAGAGCACATCTCCCATTCAGAACTCCACACGCACGTTCCAAGTCTACTAAAACACACGTGCTGGCTAGTTTTATGTCACCTGAGAGGAAGGAACCTCAGCGGAGAAAAGACTTCCCTAAGGTCTGGCTGTAGGCAAGCCTGTAGGCGATTTCCTTAATTAGTGATGGGTGGGGGCAGCCCTGGCTGGCGGTCCTGGGGGCTCTAAGAAAGCAGTTGAGCAGGGCTGTGGGGAGCAAGCCAGTGAGCAGCGCTCCTGCTCCTCTGTGGCCTCTGTGACTGCTGCTGCCTCCAACTTCCTGCCCAGTTGAGCTCCTGCCTTGGCCTTCCTTAATGGAGTGCGGTTCAGGGTGTGCGAGCCAAATAAAGCCTTGCTCTCTCTCCAACTGGCTTTTGGTCAGGGTTTCACCACAGCAGCAGGGACCTGCCTAAGGCAGAGGCCTCCGGTTCTCATCTGAACAAGTTTTCCTGGCATCTGACTGTTAGTGGTGTCGGGTGCTGGGGTTTCTGTCCTGGAGCAGCACTGTCACAGTTAGCCGACGTGACACAGACCACACCCACGGCACCTGTCATCCAGCCATGTGCTGTCCTGGTCGACTCTGACACACAGCCAGAGAACAACCCGGCAGCACAGGAGCCCTGTTTGGGGTACCCTCGCTGCCTTTCTGTCATGCTTAGTGACACAGAAATCCCTCCTGTGGTGTCTCTGCCTCTTGGCAGAGGTTCTCTTAGGTTGGTGAGCCATAGTCCCCGGGCACCTGTGGGAACAGGAAGCCAGCTGTGGGCGCACACATGTGAAAAGTAAGCATACACACTCAGGAGGCTGAGGCAGAATCGCTGTGAGTAGGAGACCAGCCTGAGTTACAGAGGAGCCCAGGCCTGGAAACCAAACCAACCCACCCGACCTGAGAACAGTTAAGATGAACCGGAGTGAGCTGCTGGGCGACGGCGGCGGCACTCAACACCATGAACCGGCACTTGGGCAGGACCCGGAGGACGGGCAGAGGGCTCCAGCATGCTCCTGGTACCTGACGACTTTTCTGTTCTGTCTGCAGGTGTGGATTTGGGGCTTTAATGGGGTGGTACACGTGACCTTCTGAGCCAGCACGTGAGGGTGCTCAAGTGATGGAGACTCATTCCTGCTTGATCTGAGCCACACCACCCTCTTCAAGAGGTTGTAAGAGGAATGTGCCACCTGCCTCCTCTGATGAACCCCTGCCCTGTGGGCACTGCTGTGGTTACGTGAGGATCACACACATGCTTCACAGGATGGAGTCAGTGTCCACCATGCTGAAGTGGAGGATGGTGAGCCAGGTCTGTCAGGCCAGGCTGTCACGAGTACCAGAGGGGGCTAGATTCAAAGTCTAGGTTTACGTGGCCTCGATTCTGCCTTTGACAGGGCAAGGGGTGAGGGGCAAGGGCTGCATAAGAGCATGTCTGAGCTTCCCCCGTCCTGACTAATGATAGTTGACCTGAAGAAGGGTTGTTTGTGCAGGATGGTTGGTAAAATCGACCAGAACCGTGGCCTCACGTCCACGCCAGGAGGGCGCCAGGGTCCAGAACAGTGAGGTATCAGCTTCCTGACGTCCCCTGTGTCCACAGCAAGAAAAGGCCTTGGGTACCCAGACCCCAGGCTCATGAGAGCTGGGGTGGTGGAGTAAATGACCCTTTCACGTTTTAAGTCAGGTAGGTTCACCACAAAGTATGCTCTCATGGAAGGCAAGGAGGAAAGCGGGCTTTCCTAAGTTAGACTGTCTCCTGTGACCCCTGAGGGGCTTCAGCCCTGCAGAGCTGGTGCCAGGTAACCCCCTTCAGCAGTGGCACTTGAGGGAGGAGCCAAGGAGCCCCACCCTCAGCACACAGCACAGCACAGGCCACACCTCCTGAGTTTTCCAGGAGGTGGGTGCCGGCCCTAGCTGATGGGGGAGGGTTGAGACCCCAGAGACTGGCAGCTACACCCAGTTCTGATGAGGAAAGTGCTGGAGACACTGTTAACACAGACAAGCTTTAGAGGAAAGCAGAGGCTACTTGGTGGCCACAACTCGGCCCTCGAGGCACCTCACAAAATTTAATTAGTTCACAATGTAGCAGATCTGAAGCTTTACATAAGACCCTCCTGAACTTAGGGGTCTTCTCTTAAAATTCAAAGTCCTCTGGAACTCACATGTTACAGGATATTTGATTACACTTTGAACCCCGAGACTGCCTTATTACTGGAAAACTCTGTTTCCAGTTGTGGTGTGGCTCAGCCTAGCACACACCTTTATTTAACCCAGGGCTTTCTGTTTACTGTAAACAGAATTAGATAAAGTCAGCCATAGGTCAAGAGGCACAGCAAGCAACCAGCTGACAGGAAGTGACCACCACAGAGAGCAAGAGGGAGTCAGGGGGATGGAGAGGTGCACAGGAGGTAGAGGGGAGGGATGATCAGTTTGAGGAGTTTTGTTTGGGACGGTGGAGGGGAAAGTTTTTTCAGGGATGTCGGCTGAGGAGGAAGGTCAGCAGGGTGCTTTCTCTGCCTCTCTGAGCTCGCAGGCTTTCCCCCCAGCATCTGGCTCCTGAGTCTATTGGTAAATCGAATGATTGAGATTTAGATAAAAACAACACTCACATGTCCACATGGCAAGTCAAGAGACACTGAGCAGATGTGTGTCTTTGGGGTGACTGACATGCCACCCTCTTGCCCACCCATTTCCCCGACACCGAAGCCAGATGTCAGCTAACATCTTAGTTGACGTCAGCTAAGAGCGGCCGCTGCCTGGCGGAGGCTGACAGCTGAGAGGACCACGTCTGAGGGCACCGCCTGCAACAGTGGAGCGGAGGGTCTTTTTCCTCGTGTAGCACACAGACCAATGCTCACACCCAGCCACACAGCCAGCCAAGCCTGCTCGTACATGACCTTATTTCTGTTGCTGGGTCAGTGCTGGGGATGGTACCTAGGGCCTCACGGATGCTAGGCGGGTGTTCTACCACTAAGCCACCCCCTCTTGAGCCGTACCTTTAAGAAGGTGAGAACACCAACTGTTGTACACGCTACTGTTTGGACAGCTCCTGAGAACCACAAGTCCCGGGAGCTAAAACATCCAGTAACAGGGGCATAAATGGCACTCATGCTGCCAGCGAGGCTGCTGGGCCACAGCCACGCGGGTGGCTGGTGACGTGGCCGCCACGCACAGGCAGAAAACGCAGGCGAGGAAGTATGGACAGCACAGACAAAGGTCTGAGGACATGACAAGTGAGTCGAGTTCAGCCCACTAAGAAGGAAGACTTGATCGGGCGGCGGTGACGCACGCCTTTGATCCCAACACTCAGGAGGCAGAGCAGAGGCAGGTGGATCTCTGTGAGTTCTAGGCCAGCCTGGTCTACAGTGTGAGTTCTAGGACAGCCAGGGCTACACAGAGAAACCCTGTCTGGAAAAGACAAACAACAACAACAGCAACAAACCCCAAAGTCAGACTGTGGCTTGTCACCAACACTGTTGGCAGACACACAGGAACAGACAGACAGCATACAGCCCTTCAGCAGTGCCCTAGCGATACAGTCAGGAGGTTTAAACCTCTGCTTTACAGAGGACACGCCTGGTGGCAGCCTTCCAGACTTTCCGCTCACCTCAAAACACATCAAGACACCGTGAAAATGTGACCCAGAGGCTACGTGCTTAAGGACAGGGCACCCACTTCTAACTTGTGAAGTAGCCACATGGAGCGGCAACCCTGGACAAGGTGTGGATTAGAGGTGACAGTGCTTGAATCTCCTGTTGTATCTACAGGCCTGAGCACTGCCATGAGAGAATTTATATGACCCAGGCAGGGTAATGCCTGCACCGCATCCTCAAAACCAAGGCTGGGGACAGGCTGGCCAGGACAACGGAGTCAGCACAGACCTGAGGAAGGAAGAGCGCTCACTGCACTGAGCTCTTGACCTTGTCTCACAGAGGTGTTAGGAGTCTGTTTTCCCAGGGGCCCTCACAGGGCAAAGGAAGTCACTGAAGACCCTCAGCACTGAGCACACGCTAGACTGAGCAGCTACTCTGCAGCTGACTGGCTAAACGTCCCTTCCTGTTCTAAGAGCCTCATTCTGAGTTTTCATACCAGAGCGTGACAAGAGGGTCTGGAAGCAGCAGGCACCCACCAGATCCACCCGACAGAGCACTCTTCGCTGGAGGTGGCCACTCACCTCCAACATCCGGGACCTTCGGATAGTGATGTGCGTGACGTGAGGGGAGGCAGAGCTGGTTTCCACAAGCCCCAGCTTCTCCTTCTCCTTGGTAACCATGTTTCGGAACAGGAGAACTCTCTGAAATGAGCAAAAGTGGACCAGAAACGGTTAACAACTAATGCCAAACCAAACCAAACCAAACCAAACCAAAATCCACCCTACAAAATGACCACCACTCAAGTCAACGGAGACGGGATGAGAACAGGACGCCCTGTGTGCTGTAGTGCAGAGGCGTCCTGTGAGAACAGTGAGCATTCCCCAAAGAACCTCTGGGAACTAGAAACAGAGCTAACCCTGCACAGAGACAGGCCCCTTTCAGAGAAAGATGCCAGGCCACAGCTGGAGTCCAGCTAGGACCGGTCCAATCAAAACTCATTCTCACATTGTCAGTAGCCATCTCAGAAGCCCAGGGCACAGCCAGTCACACGGGCTGCTTTCAATAGATGTGCCTGCTCTAAGGGAAATCAATACTATGAACTTTAGACACAAAAACTATTCGAAGGCAATCTTTCCCACTGTCAGATATAAAAATGAGCCTACAGTGTAAAGATCCTTGGCCTTTCTGTCTGTATCCCGTGTCCTCAGACCTGCCCGAGCAGGTTTCCGGTCAGCACTCAGAGAGAACCTATCTCCTCAGCCCCAGGATTCTGACAGGTACCTTTATTTTATTTAAGAGACTCAGGTCTTTATGTTACTCAGGCTGGTCTCTCCTGGTCTCAAGGCATCCTCTCAGCTTCCCAAGCGGCCCGGAGCAAGTGCACAGGCCACTGAGCCCAGCCAAAGGCCTTTCAGTAAGTACCGAGAACACAGGCCTTGTGGCACCACAGGCACAGGGACCACGGCATCCCAGTGAGGGGAGCTGATGAGCACATGTACCAGCCACAGCTGTACTTTCAAACATGGAGCTGGGGCTGAAGAGAGGGCTCAGCTCTTAAGAGCACTTGTTACTCTCAGAGGACCCAGGTCTGGTTCTCAGCACCTACATGGAACCAGCTTAGATGGATGTCCACAAAACAAGTGCAATTCTATCCAGCAGTAAAGAAGGGTGCAATCACATCATCTGCAGGAAAATGGGTAGGCGTGGGGACCATCATGCCAAGGGAACTCGGCCAGATGGAGACAAAGGTATTTTCTTCCACACATGGAGTCTAGATTTAAATATATACGCAGGAGGTGCAGGATGGGGAAGAGGGAAAGAGGAGGTTCAGAGGGAGGGAGGGGAAAATAGCTAAGCCTGATAAAAACAGTAATAATGACCCTCCATTTCACTTCATCCTTGCAGTACCTCTATCAAGGAAAAACAGTCCTTAAGAGAAAAAGCAATTGCCAGTGGCTTCCAAGACAACACAGGTACTCAGTGGAAGGACTGCCCCTCCATAATGTACCCGGAAGTAAGAAAAGGACCATGTTCCACATCCCATCCGAAGTTCTGAGGGTTCCAAGATCATGAGGGAGGGAGCAGACAGAGGAGGGCCCAGTGGCCCGCTCCCACCTCTCCCTTCCTCAGCAGCTGGAGAAACAGTATTTAAGTCATGTGGGGCTATAATTCAACTGTTCAGTAGGGCCACCTGTGAAGTGTGGATAGCAACCGTTCCCAGAAGTGGAGCTGCAGATACAGGGGATTATGGGAGTGCTACGGGCCTCTCAGAATCATAGGCAGTCTGAACTGGGTTCTAGATTTCCATGGTGCATGAAGGAGGGTCAAGGCAACCTTATCCACCATTTAAGAGACTGGGAAGCCTCAGTGACCCAGCAGACACCTAAGTGAAGACCATTCTCTCCAGGACAGTGGGACCAAGTTCAAGCCAGAGTTCACTCACAGGTCACCTCCCCACTTCACAGCTACCTACCCTACCTCACATGCCACCCTGCCCTGCAGAAAATGGAAGACTCACAAGGCAGATGGTAGCCACTGTGAATCTTAGGAGATTCAACCTCAGATTGGAGACACTACCTTTTGGGGGCTGTTCAAAGTCGGAGGGCAGACATTACCGAGCAGCAGGCAGTTACCGGTGAGGAGGACTGCACCATCCCTTAGAACATGGCACAGGATGGCTGGCTTTGCCAGGCCGTGCAGTTTCTAGCAGAGGTGTGCGTGCATGCACATGCATTTGTGTGAGTGTGTGTGTGCGTGTGTGGTCTCCCAGGGATGGCACACTTGACTGGGTAATCTCCAGGAGGTGCCCTCATTCCTAAGGGCCTGTCAATGAAGCAGGAGTGTAAGCAGGCACGTCCCTGGCTCGGGCGGAATGAACAGTGACTCCAAGTGTTCAAATCAGTCAGAGAGCAGCGAGAACTCAGTATCTCTAAGAGTGAGGATTACCAACACTTCATTTTCACTCTTTTCTAAATATGTATCTATTGGGGGAGGAAAGAAGGGAGGCCTTTTCTGAGGGGGGCATGGTACTGTCCCAGTGTCCAGCACATCCCGGATGCTCCTACCAGAGTGCCTGACCCTTCCCAAGGCCTGCGCACGCCCCAGGAAGTGACCGCACATCCTTGCTTTCCTTCCTTTTCTCTTCTGTGCTCTCTGATGAACCCCTGAGCACACACACACACACACACACACACACACACACACACACACACCTGCCCAGCAGACAGACCCCTGTTGCCCACCTCCTCCTGCTGCTCACAGACCTGCCTTTGTCTAGCTCCCTAAGCTGGGGTGGCTCTCCCAGCCAGAGACCCCGCTTCCACCTCCAGCCCTTCTTGCTGGCGAGTGTGCCTTGTGGACTCGGTCACCTTTCTCCTCTGGCTTGACTGCTCTGGCCAGTCCCCACATCATGGCCAGAGCCATCTTTCTGAAGCACAGCTCTGAGCAGGGCCTCTGTTCTGGACCAGCCTCAGGAGACCAGCCGTGCTTCACAAGGCTCTGGCTTCATTTCCAACCCCATCCTTCATACTCTCTCTTGTCCCAGCCTTGAAGCCCGACCCCACTTCTCTGAGTTGAACGTATCATTTTTATCATTTCTGAGTTATAGCAGAGTGAATATCCCACTTTTCATGAATTAGAAAATACTTACTGATTAGATGCAGGGAAATCTAAGTTAAAAAGTTACTTTAGCCGGGCGGTGGTGGCGCACGCCTTTAATCCCAGCACTCGGGAGGCAGAGGCAGGCGGATCTCTGTGAGTTCGAGGCCAGCCTGGTCTCCAAAGCGAGTACCAGGAAAGGCGCAAAGCTACACAGAGAAACCCTGTCTCGAAAAACCAAAAAAAAAAAAAAAAAAAAAAAGTTACTTTAACTCTCACACAGTGGATCTAAAAGTTCATATAACAATTTTATGCAAATCTAAACTGAAATCCAAGCAATGAGAGAGTGCATCAGTGGGACATCGTTGACAATTTTCTTTGTTTTTATGAGACAGGGTTTCTCTGTGTAGTTTTGGTGCCTGTCCTGGATCTCACTCTGTAGACCAGGCTGGCCTCGAACTCACAGAGATCCGCCTGGCTCTGCCTCCCGAGTGCTGGGATTAAAGGTGTGCGCCACCGCCGCCTGGCTGACTTTTTTAATTGAAGTTATTTTTCACTTAAAAAATCAACTAATGACTTGGTTCGTGCGTGCAGGTGATTGTGTGGGTGCCTGCCATGCCGCTGTGTGGAGGTCAGAGGGCAATCTGCTGGAGTTAGTGTTTTCCTGCCACCATGTGGGAGCCCTCTCTTGACCCCTTTTCCTCCCTGAGGGCTCCATGAGGTCCGCGTGCTGCGATTTAACACAGCACACACCTCACGTCACCTGACGTCACCCCGCCTCCTCTGTCTGCTCCCCCGTACACAGCGCAAGGTGCCTGAGTAAGAAAGGCCATTACTGTGTGCAGGACGAGTGACGCCGCACAGCCATTTCCACTCACAATGGGAAGGAGCCAGAAACAGCACAGGGACAGAAGGTACCGAATCGACTCACGTTCTTGTGAGGAACAACATGGGGGATGTGCTGCAGGACCAGCTGAGCCCTCTTGCGGTCCTTGTCGAGCTCCTGGAAGAGCACGCCAGGCTTGAGATCCCTTCAGGAGAGACACAGGAGTGGTCACCAAAACCAGAAAAGCCTGTTCTAGGGCAGGGCTGGCAGTGCAGGGCGCGAGGCCAAGCGTGGCGGCCGCCCGCCCGCCCGCCCGCTCGTGGACATCTTATGGGCACACAGCCACACCTGCTCGTCCTACGTGCATGGGCTGTGGCTGTCTGGACGTCCCCAGAGCAGCGGGAATGGCTAGGGCAGAGCTGTCTGGCCCACAGAGCCCTTTCCGGCAGGGTTTGTGAGGCCCTGCTCAGGGGTCACAACTGTGACAGGTCACTGACAGGAATGCTCTTGACTTCAGCTGCTGTCACAGGGCTCCCCAGCCCACCTCCCCAAACCGGGAAGCAGTTTTCACTCGGTAATTCTGCTGATAAATGTAACTATCAGATCAGTCGAGAGAACCTCTCTTCCTAGCCTACATGAGACAGCCGCTGTGACCTGTCACCTTCAACTGACTGGAATGACATTGGTGGAGCAGAAGGGACTGCTCCGCGACACACCCAGACAGGTGCTTCACAGAACAGCAGCTCTCTCCACAGACAAACGGACGGGGTGCAAGAGAAGAGAAGGCTCGTCGCCCCAAGAGCGCATGCCAAGCAGCTGGCCAGCTGCGCTGCAGGCGTGAGGGAGGACCCGGGCTTCACCAGCCCTTCCCCGCCCCGTGCTCACTTTCGCAGCCAGTGGTCCTCAGGAGCGAAGCGCCTTCGGCAGTCTCGCTCATACAGCACCATGAGCCATCCGTGGACGGACTGGAACAGCTCCAGGGTCTCACCCTTGGCGGTCTCTGTGCGGCAAACAGGAGGGGTCAGAGCTGGAGGGCAGCGCTCAGCGTGGCGCTCTGGTACTCTGCTCCAGTGGAACCACAGGCTCTTCGGGACTGTTCTAAATGTCCCTAGGGCCTGGGTACCTTCTGGGGAGCCCCTCACGCTGCACCCCAAGAATGCACCTTCCAAAGGTCCTTCTCCTCTAAGGAGCTTTGTACTGAACTAGCAGAACGTGTCAGAAAGCAGACTTGCCCACAGCAGGAACGGGCACAAGCTCCATCCCCATGGAAACCAAAGTGTCGATATAAAGGGCGTTCCAGGGCAGAGCTCGTCACTAATACCAACCCCACGTGCACAGGCTGAAGGAGCCGGCAGAGAGACCTCTGCACCACACCACTGTCTCATGAGCTCACCCAGCCACGGGAGAGGACGTGCATTCTCTACCACCTCTGGTAAACAAAGGTGAGCCGCCCGAAGCTGAGGGGACAGACTGGCCCCCTGGGGGGCAGCACCAAAGAACGGTGGACACCTTCACCTTACCTACAATTCCATCCCAGATCATCTTAAACACGAAGGAGTTGAGGAAGGAGGAGATGGTGACTAGCTCTTCCAGCTTGAACGAGATTTGTTCTTCATATACTTCAATGTCATCGAGGATGCTGAACGAGGCAGAAAACTGTTCAGAATTTTCCACCGAGAAAAGGAGACAAACGAGACCTCACTGTCTTCTAGGAGAAGAGAGCACTGGCTTTTCTAGACACATCCTGCATGGCTTGCAGACTAACGCTGATGTCTAAGACCTCCTCAGAGAAGCCAGGGGAGGAGCTGCTGGGGTTTAGATGAAGCAAGTCGGCCACGAGCTGGAGACGGCTCTTGGGGGCTCGCTAATCCTTCTACCTTCTGCTTATGTGGACTTGTTCAGAGCAGTTCTACTCGGGGCCTTCCCAGTGAGCGGCCTGTGGCACAGTCTCTGTCACGCCTCACCCATGCTTGAGTGTGAGGGCGTCTTGAGTGAGTCGGTGCTTACTGAGGAGCACCGTGAAACCACATCCCACGCCTAGGAGAGAGACCAGTGGCACCTGGCGGTTGTGAGCGAATCAATATTTGAAAGAATGAATGAATGTATGAATGAATGAATTAATGAATGAATGAACACATGACACAGCTCAACTGAAGATTCATGGAAACCTCTCCACGTGCTTTAGAATACAGCTCAGTCCTGGGTTAGCCTTGCCTCAGCCAATAGGGTGTTTATCTCGTTCACTAGACCCTTCTTCTAGGGCACCCAGTCGGCCAGCGACAGGTCCCTGAACCCTCTTGATATGAGATCGTCTAGTGTGAACATTGCTGCTTGAGGTCCGTTCTAGATCTTTCCAATGACCCCTGGGGAGAGTGGAGGACAGACAGCGGCAAGTGCAGAAGGGGACACAGATTCCTGGGAATGTCCCAGGCTGTGCCTGATGCGTCCTAAATGATGCCTTCTTAGTTCTGTCTGCACGGTAGGTGATGTTGCCTCTAACCACCAAGGAGGAAAGGGCGCTCGGCAAGGTCAGCTCTGCTGTCTGGAGTCAGCCTGATAACCGGGCTGCAAGCACTCGGCACTGATCATCTCCTCTAATCCTGACCAATGCCTCAGAGGCGGGTGCTGGCGTTACTTCATTTATAGACGAGGAAACTGGTGTCTCAGTAAACAACTGGCCCGGGTTTTACAGCCTGGTTTCTGAGTCTGCAGTTTTCCTGTAATCTACCTCTCAGTGAATAAATGGCTGGGGTGTGGTCTGAACACATCTCCAGAGACCCTCATGGGCCACGGCCACTGCCCTGAAAGGACCCAGCAACTGCTGAAGCCCTGGCACAGGCATGCTTTGTGAATGCTGTCTATTCTTTTGCGGGGAGGGGCAAGGGGTTATGGGTTCTTGCTATGTTGACCAGGCTGGCCTGGAACTTATGTGCTCAAGTGATTCTCCTGCCTCAGCCTCCCGAGTAGCTGCCTGACAGGCGTGCATCACCATGCCCAGCTCTTGGCCAGTTCTTACAGTGACCCGCCACACGGGTGCAGTTACTGGCTTCCCCACAGTGCTGATGGCCCCGCTGGGTCCTAGCCAGGGCGTGCAGCCCACATCGACCTACGTGATGAGGTGCCGGGAACAATCACAGAACAGCATCAGCATGGCCAGGAGCTGCTTGGACTCTCCAGTGTCATTGTTCAGGCATTCCAAGAAGAGCTTTAACCCTCCATGGGGCCCCAGCTCACAGATAAAGGCCCACAGCTTGGGCAGCAGGTCATCAAGGTATGTAAGACCTGGAAAAGGAGAGAAACCCAAGCTTCAGGTGGGGACTCCAGCTGGTCTGTTATTTCTTCCTTTCCAGTGGAAAAGCACAGCACTTAAACCAGCGTGCAAGAGAAGATCCAGCAGGAAAAGCTTTTCCTCGCCGAGAATCACAACAGCAAAGGGGTAGCTGACCTGGGTGGAGGCTCACAAGCACCAGACTCCACTCTGCAAGGCTCCAGAGCAGGACCCGCCCACAAAGCCCAGTGCAGCTCTGCCTATAAGAGGAGCTGAAGCACAGCGAGGCCCAGTTACTGTCCCTATCCCATGGCTGGAGTCAGAGTAAGAGACAGAACCTGGGTCTTTCTGATGAGCAGCCATGTTTTAAGTCAGGAAACCCACTAAGGTCAGAGGGTATTTTTAAGTTTTGCAGGCCAGGGGATCTCTGGTGGTAAAAGCCTGAGACAAATTAAATTTATCAGAGTTTAACTAAGTGAAGAGTGGCCACACCCTGGCAGTACTCGGTTCAGAGTGCAGCTTCCAGACTGGGGAGGCAGCGTGCATCCCAGCCTGGCACTTCCTTTATTGAACTGGTCTGGTCAGCTGGCCACCCTGACTGCCTGAGGCTTGCTGGCATGGTTCTGACTCAGTCACTTGTTACGGGAGCATTCACACAGGTGAGCTGTTTTCTTGGCCTTCATGGTAAATAAGAAGAGGCCAAGTTTACTTGACACTGTTACTACACTTGGTGTTAGCACAGAGCAGATGCAGGAACGAAGGGACAGAACGGATCTGGCTGTGTCCCACTGAAGAGTATTTATGACTGTGAGTGAAGGCTGGCATGGTCTATGGGCAGACCCCTGTCTTGAGCAATCTCGCAGGCTCACTGCATTTGGATGCGCTCCCTCCTACCTGCTCCTGAGACGCTGTACTAAAACCAGGAAAGCAAGGAATGGTTGCAGCAGAGACGCTCCAGAAGGAACCCTCGGGGCAAGCCACAGGTGCACTGGGAACCTTGTAACCCGCTTCCCGGGGGCTCCAGGGCCTGGACAGAGCCAGACTGGCACACCTTCGGCCAGCGCTGTGGCAGTGACTAGGAAAGCCTGGGCCGGGGCTCCAGCATGCTGCAGACACAGCTAAGACAGCCCGGAGATCCGCAGAGCCTGCTCCAACCTGCCACCTCTCAGTGGGTAAGGCATGCTCAGAGTTAGTCCCAGATGAAGCCTGTCTGGGTAAGATGCTGCCTGGGGTGTGACTCTGGGAGACCACGTCAGTGCTACCTAAGGGTGCTGACAGGTGAGCTGATGGCCTGTGAAGAGGCAGAGAGACTACAAGACGGATGCCGCTTGCTTCACGTCCCGCATCCTGGCCACACAGGTGCTCATGTGTATGCAACCCAAATCACACACACCGAAGAATTCAGAAACCTTCCATTTAAAAACACATAGAGAAACAGAGTGATCACATGTTACACTGGGCACAGATAAACTATCTTACTGACTACCAGAAGAAAGCAACTGTCCACAGGTGGGCACGGGAGGGCAGGGACAGACTTGGGACAGCGAGAGGAAGGTGCAGTACAGCTCTACTGTAAGACCAGGTCACTGTCACTGAGTGTGAGCCCAGAGACTACTGATGTGCGGCTTCTGCACGGGAGAACGCGTTTTGTTGTGAGCTCACCTTAAAGACACACATGTAACCTCAGAATCCTCTCCCCCAGGAACCTCTCAGGTCCTGGGTGCTGGAAACACCAGCTAGCGCCTGCCCTGCCTTCCTCCCACTAGTCTCTCCTGGGGAGCCTCCCAAGGCCCTCCTCTGCCTCCAGCTCAGCAGCGAAGCCGCAGAGGTGCTCAGGCCACAGAGGTGATGTCACCCCTTGTCCTCACGCCCCAAATACAATCTACCTACCAGTGAGAACTACAGACGCACCTTTAAAATGCACCTGGAGCCATCTGCTTCCTTTTTATCACTTATGCATCAGTGGGGATGACCTCGCAGCACCCCGCCATGGAGAGGAAGTCTCAGTCAGGGTGACATCTACGATACCAGACTGCCTTCCACAAAGAACTGTGTGACCCTCAACAGCAGCAGTGCAAGGTGAGGGACTCTTGTCCAGCCACTGGCCCCGCCCACCTTCGCCACCTCCCCACTCAGTGGCCTCTACTAATGCTGTGGACTGCTGGTCACCCTGACTCTGACTCTAATCACAGGCAGAGAGCCTGGTAGTCTCTTTGCCCTGCATCCTCAGTGCCCTGCACAGACAAGTCTCTGACTATCTGGAGTGAATAAACAGGTATTAAGGACAGGCAGGCAGCAGCAAGCAGAGATTTAAAAACCCACACAGTAGTCTCTATCCCTTTCCGAAGCCAACAGCCTGCCCGGTTAGAACGGTCCTTCTATACTCAGAGGATCAAGTCATACCAACAACGCCTGGGCCGCACCGTAAAAACCCTGACCCCAATTCTGTCCTGATAGAAGAGACTTTCCTGCTCAGCTAAAAAAAAAAATGTGGGGCACAGCCACGCGATGAGTATGATGCAGCCGATAACAGTGAGGTCTGAAGAACTGACGGGATGAATGCTTATGAGTGATGGGCAGAAGAGGGTAAGGTGAGAGGTGTCTGAGTACATCTGGACTGCGTGTGAGCACACCGGGCACAGAGGCTCACCGCTGGGACGTGACAGTGTAAGTGCTGTTTAAAGTCTGCTTCCTGTCTCTGTGCTCTACTCAGGAAAGAGAACTTCTAAAAAGTTGTACTTCGGAACTGAAGAGCTAGTGAGGGGAACCAGACGGCAGGGCTACCCGAGGCTGGCAGGGCAACCCGAGGCTCGCCCGTCTCTCACAACCGCTCAGAGATGCCCACCCACCTACAAATCTATTCTGGAGGCCACCGTCCAGGACAAGCTGCCCAGCAGCTCTGGGAGCGGGAGCAGGGCCCGGGCTCTGACCTGTGAGGATCTGCAGGCGGATCTGGGTCAGAGTCGTCAGCGAGGTCTGGTAGAGGACACAGATGCTGCAGACCTTCTGCACCTCAGCCGAGTCTATGCGCCGGCCCCCGACAGGCCGGAGGATGTTCCGGACCGAAGCCGACTTCTGAAACGCACGCTTGAGGAGACCTGGTACGGAGGGAAGAAGACGCAGAGCACAAGTTCAGCACGCCAGCTCCCACCTGCGGGGGAGAGCACGGCGAGAACCCAGTCACGGCTGGCGGCGGTGGGGCTGCTCCTTTGGGATGAGCTGGGGAAAGCTAACTCAGACCTGGTGCAGCCCAGAGGCCCGGTCACATCACCACAGCGCCTGTCAGCACGAGCCAGGCGTGTCCAGCTGACACGGCATTCGCTGTTGTATCACCGAATTTCAGGAAGACAGAGGGGAAATGTGGAGGGCTGTAGTGGGGGAGGAGGGGGGAGGGAGGGAGGCAGAGGCTGGGCCCAGGCACTGTGTATGTGTTTGGAGGGAGTGCCATGGACACCCTCAGGTCCTAAGCCCTGGCTGAATGGCGTTCCGCTTCTGCCTTTGCCTTCCTGTTCCTAGGCAGAGGAACTGACATTCGAGGAGCCCATGCTCACTCACCACAGCCCACCAGTGGCAGAACCATCACTTAGCCCGGTCAGCAGTGCAGGCAGAAATCAGGGATTGTATGCTTGTCACGGCCTCAACTGTGATCACAGCAGAATAAGGAACCGTTCCCTCTTCAGTGTCCACCTCCACCCCTGGGGTGCTGCTGGGGTGTCAGCCTGGCCTGTGCCTCAGTGGCTCATTGGAGGAGTCCCATGTGGGAGATTTATGACTGAACTAAAAGAAGCTTAAAGTCCCCTGCAAAATGGGCTTTCCGCTCCTCCCTGGTAGTAAGGAAGAAAGGGTCCAAAAACGCTTTTCCCTTTGACTGGCGGAGTTTTCAGGCAAGCTCAAGCTCAGAGGCAGCGGAGCGACCCCGAGTGTGCCGACGACCTCCTTCTATCTCACTGGCTCTAATTTCTATCCGAGGACCCGTCACTGTCTTGCTGAACGAGGACTTCACAGCAAGGAGCAGGAGCTGCCTTTCGGGGTGCGAGGGGGGGGGGGGGGACGACACACACTCACTCTTCACGGGAAGCACGTTCTGTGGGGGCAAGGGCTGCGCAGGGGCTGGCTCCGGGGGCTCCAGCAGCTTCTTGCTGAGGATGTCACAGAAGAAAATGCGGATGAGAGGCACGCCCCACAGGAACTGCAGCTGTCTGGTGATCAGGTACATGGACTCGTTGAGGCTAGGGCAGAGCGGGAGACAGGCATGTCAGTGCCACCCAGTGTCTGCCAGGGAGAGCCTGCTCTGATCCCCGTGGCCTCCACACAGGGGATACAGTCAGTAAGGACAGAGCTGGCAGGTCACTGGCCTACAATCCCAGCACTCGGGAGGCTGGAGGGTAGCCAGTTAAAGACTAACTGAGTCACATAATGAGCTTTTGTCTAAAAACCAACAGACAAACAAGAAAATGCAAAGGAATTTCTTGTCCAAGACGCAGAATGAAGAAACTGCCATGGAGGGGTGGGTTTGTGAAGGCATCCGCTCTGTCCCTCCACGGCTGCCTTCCCTGAGGCGGCCATCTTGGAGCTGCTCCCACAGCTCTGTCAGGCAAAAGCCATCTCCTGCCAGCTGGTCTGCCCTTCCGCCCAGCCGCCCAACACCTACGATGGAACCCTTGCCTCAGGGCGCCTCTCCACTGCAGGCTGTATTCCTAGCACCACCCCCACTCCGAGAATCCATCAAGACCCTAAGCTGGGGGTTGGGGATTTAGCTCAGTGGTAGAGCGCTTGCCTAGCAAGTGCAAGGCCCTGGGTTCGGTCCTCAGCTCCAGAAAAAAAAAAAAAAAAAGACCCTAAGCTGGCCCCCATCATCTTGTGGGAACAGCCACAACCCACTGGGCATAAGCCAGGCCCTAGCATGCAGTATCGGGACAGCGGGACAACCCAATCAGGGTCCAGAGACAACCGTCTCGGAGGCATGTGTCATCACCCCACATTTCAGGTGAGGAAACGGGTGAGGAGAGCTGTCTACAGGCCTCTGGAGAAGAGCCTCAGTAAAGAAGACAAGGCCTGCCCCGTCCACGAGCTCCTGCTCTCCAGGTGGGGTGTCCCCACCTTCCTGGGGCAATGCCTTTTGGTGTCTGGATGGGTCTCAAGGCTGTTACTCAGGACAGAGACCGGGGGACGCCATCCCAGGGCACACCTGTGTGGCTGCCTGCCTGCCTTCACCCCTGCTCTTCCTCTCTTGCCTTTGTATTCTGAGTCTAGACACTCCCATCCCACCCTGTGGAAAGGCCGGTGGGGGTGGGGGCGGGGGGAGGGGGACACTCATCCCTTTACATCATTTGCCCTTTCCCAGCATCTCTGAGGCATGGCTGCCTCGTCAATCAATAAAAGTGATACCGGAGAAGGAAAAGTATCATGGGCACGGTTCCTAATTTACTAATTAAAAAAGTGAAAAAAATCATATGATCTCATTTCTATACATAAAAAACTATCAACAAGGGACGAGGATGAAAGGCCAATCACCCAGATCATTTTGCACAGGATTCTGGGATGTTCAATGTTCTCTTCACTCTGGGGATTGAACCCAGGACCCTGCACCTGCTAGGCAGGGCCTCTACCAGTGAGCCAGTCCCCAGACCATATCTATGTTAGACAGTAAATACATATCACTTCTCGAGCAAAACAAAACCACAAAAGCTGGAAGAGAAGGGGAGAGAGGGCGGGCAGAAAGCTCTCTCCGGACATACCCGTAGTCCACAGACTGGGAGAACCAGCCGAGCACAGGGTGCCAGTGGGTGAGGTTGGACTTCTTCTGGGACACGTACTTCTGACAGTAGCGCAGCATCTGCGTGAGCAAGCTCACAAACCCGTCTGTCTCTTCCTCTAACACCTTGGGGTTCAGGGAGCCCAACTGGAGGATGTTGCCTATGAAGAGAGAGGGTGAGCGCGATGCCACCGGACAGGTGCGCTGCGGGGTCTCCCAGCCCTGCTCTCTGCCTGAGGCTCAGGCGTCTAGTCTCAGCGAGGAGGAGAGTGTACGTGAAGGGCATCAGTCAGCGCCAAGGGCTGGAAGAACCAGGCTGACCTGACTTTAAATCCCAGCGTGGCCACGGATGAGCAACCCGGCTCTCAACCCAGCCTGAAATCTCGTCCTTGGCTGTCAGGCAGGAGTAACGATGCCCACCTTTCCTACGGGCCCTACAGGGAGAGCCAGGTACACAGAGGCACATGGTACTTAGCCTGACATTTTAATACGACAGGAACACAAGACGAGGCATTAGCTCAATGTCCTGGAAGATGGCTGTACTCCGCGTTTACCAAAGTACGCTCCCCTTGGAGTGCAGCCCAGGACACAAGAGTGATAGCTGAGGCTAGCTTGATGGGTCCGAGGGGTGCCAATCTCTAGGAACAGCTCTGTCAGAGAATGAGGTGTCTGTTCTGTGTTCAAATGTGTCCACCCACAAGCCCATTACCACAGACACTAACACAGTGGTCCGGCTCTGATCTGAGCCCCACCCAAGAGCCTCCTCCCTTTTAGGGAAGAACTCTGCAGCTACCTCACCACACAGTGTCCACTAAGTCCCGTTCTGCGTGTGATTCTAACTGTTCATCTATCTGCACTATGGAGATGAGTCTGGTTTTATACCAACTCCTGCCAAGTGCAACCAATGACCGGAACAAAACATGTAGGCTCCCCCATGGCATAACCAACCGAAACCCAGCCTCCTGGACTCACCCATGAGACACAGCGTGTGGCACCCTTCTAAACTTTCACAAGCATCACGGCACCGGTCTCTGTCTCTTAGAAAGACGATGAATTTGCGGAGCATGTCATGGGATTCTAAAACGCTGAGACGCTGGGGAAAATGGCCGACAGTTAGGGTGGAGCCGGGCAGGGCTTTCCCGAGAGGCACGGACGGACCTGACCGTGCTCGCCCTCACTCAGGCAGAACCCCACTTCCAAGCAGCAGGGAGATGGAGGATGACGACGGGAACCTGATTTTTTGGCTGCTAACAGGAGCGTGTCTACGGCAGCTACTGGGAAAACTGGGGGAAGGAGTGGGAATCAGCAGGGGCTGCTTTGCTTTTGGAGTCTAGCAAACAAGCCAGGGACAGGACTGGCCGCCGCTCACCTCAGGGGTCAGTGTACGGAGATGAGTCACGAGAGCAGGCACCGACATGATGTGGACGACAAACGGTCGCATCAGGGTGTCTGAGAACTGCGCAGCAACTACAGGGCTGGACAGAGGGCAGACAAGCTGGATGAGTGCAAATGACCCGGGTGCGTGCGTGTGTGCGTGTGTGTGCGCGCGCATGTGTGCACTGCACAGCTAGGAAAGGTCGGTGCTGAAGGAACTGATGTGAGAAAATGCTTGTACTATATGACATTTGGAAAAAGGCCAGATATAACACTCCACGGACGGGCGGGGCTTCTGATAAGGAGGGAGAAACTTCCGGTACAGCCCACTCACTCCTCAACCAAGCAGTGCCACCCGAGTGCCTCCCTGGGGATGACTCACCATCACCTCACACTTTAAGCACATGGTTTACTTTAGTATCTACGGCCTGGTATTAACATTTAAGTGTACACATATAAAAGTACAAAAACACCTGGAAAAACAGAGGGAGAAGTCAACAACATGCTTTTCCCACAAGAGCGTGGGAAACGGCCCTTCTTTGGGTTTTTACAATTAGCGCGCATTCTTTCCATAAGAAGATAAATATTAAACTAAGATAATGACCCAGGCTAGGCATGGCAGTGAACACAAGTAACCCCAGCACATGGAGACTGAGGCAGAAGACTCACGCTCAAGGCTAACTGGGGCTATATAAGAGACCCAGCCTCAAAAAACCAAGGGCAAGGGATGTAATGTAGCCCAGGGATCGAGTGCTTGTCTAGCATACCAGGGCCCAAGCACAGAAAACCAAACCAACCCCCCAAAAAGATAGTGACCCCTATCTCACACCATATTCAAAAATTAACTCAAAATAATTTTATGACTAAAATCACCAAACTCACAGAAAAAAACAGACATCTTTGAAGCCTGGAGTTATACAATGATTTCTTAGAACTGACACTGAGTGTAAGTACAAAGAAAGGAAAAGTAAAGAACTGCACAACATCAGAGCCAGAACGGTGTGTGATCGCACACCCCACCCAGAGGGCACAAAGACGAGCGCCACGTGGAAGTGTCTGCAGACGCCTCATCTGCCAGCAGGCTTGCACCTGAACAGAAAGAACTCGCTAACTCAGTAGTAAAAGTAACCCAACCTGAAGATGGCTGAACAAGCTACAGGTGGTGCATGCCTGTAGTCCCGCTGCGGAAGGTAAGGGAGAGCAAGGGTTTGAGGCTAGCCTGAGCTACACAGTTTAACACTACGTTCAAACCAAAGAACAAAAGCAGGGCAGGGAGATGGCCAAAAGAACTCAACAGACATCTCTCCCAAAGGGACACACGAAGGGTTAACAAACCCTTGAAAACATGGCTGACAGCAGCTGTCAGGGACCGCTAAAGCCCATGACTGCGACAGCACTTCATCCCCACGAGGTAGTTGGTGAGACTGGGGAGGAACCGGAGCCGTCGCTCCCACCCGCTGCTAGTGGGAACGAATGCTCTGGCGAAGCCTGGCAGTTCTTCACCAACGTATGCACTCATGGCCATGCTATTTCACACCTAGAAACACACCTGAGGGGACGGGAAACACATCCCCCACACAAGCACACAGAAATGACTGCAGTGGCAATGGCGGCGGACCGTCCCAGGCAGTTGTTCACAGTGGTGTTCGGCCACATACAGGAAGGAGGTGCTGGCGCACTGAACGATGAGCTGAGAAGACTGTGCAAACGGAAAAGCACTAACAGCAGAAGACGTGGTGTACGGTCCCACTCATGTGACATGTCCACAGCAGGCCAATCTGTGTGAGGGGCTTTAGGAGAGGACCACGAGGAAAACTGCTAAGGGGCAGGCTCCTCTGAGTGCAGGGAAAGCATTCCAGAATCAGACACTCCCCACCGGGAACTGACACTTCAAATGGGGAAGCACACATGTGAATTACACCCCAGTAAGTGGGATCTGGGGGCTGGGATGAGGCTCAGTGGTAGCATACTTGCCTAACATGCATGGGGTTCAATCCCCAGTGCCAGACAACACCCAGAGGCGGTTCATTTCTGTTTCTGTGACTATACCCTGACAAAGAGCAACTATGTTGTAGAATGTGTTAAAGATGTGTTACATTCATTTATGCTGTGGAACATTTGTTTAATGATGCAAAGATACGTTGCATTCTTTCATGTTGCATTTGTTTAACTCTGTGAAGCTGTGTTACTGTGTCTGTCTAAAACACCTGATGGTCTAATAAAGAGCTGAAGGCCAACAGTGAGGCAGGAGAAAGGACAGGCTGGGCTAGCAGGCAGGGAGAATAAACAGGAGAAAAAAATCTAGGAAGAGAAGATGGAAGAGCAAGAGGAGGAGAGAGGACCAAGGGCCAGCACCCAGCTACACTGCAAGCCATGGAGAAAGAAGTAAAGAAAGGTATATAGAAACAGAGAAAGATAAAAGCCCAGAAGCAAAAGATAGATGGGACAATTTAAGAAAAGCTGGCTAGAAATATGCTAAGTCAAGGCTGGGCATATTTTTGTTTTGTTTTGTTTGTTTGTTTGTTTGTTTTCGAGACAGGGTTTCTCTGTGTAGTTTTGGTGCCTGTCCTGGATCTCGCTCTGTAGACCAGATTGGCCTCGAACTCACAGAGATCCACCTGGCTCTGCCTCCCCAGTGCTGGGATTATTAGGCCCACCCACGTAAGTGCCTTTTCCTTGGCGCTATCTCGCCAACCCCAAATCTTATTTTAAAAGTTCTTGATCCTGTTCAATTATCTGCAAAGACTCACAGGGAGAAAACCGCTCTGTTCAGCAGAGAAAAGGCTTTGGAGCAGCCTGACCTTGAGGAGGGGTCAGTGGAATGCTCCACAGAGAATTATGGACCCATCAGTTTTCGTTTGTTCTGGCTGTTTTCCGAGGCAGGGCTAATGTACCCCAGCTGACCTCCGTCTCACTGTGCAGCCACAAGTGACTTCGAACTTCTGGCCCTCTGCCGCGACCTCCTTACAGGCAAGCACCAAATGCCCAGTCTGCGGTCCTGGGGATCAAACCTAGGGTCTTTCCGGCCCAGCCAACTGGTGGTCCACGTGGCCGTGATGGTGAGTGATGGAAACCTCACTGCGCCTGCCCCCCCACGACAGGAGCTGTGACAGGCCAGGACTCGGCACTGGGCTGCACCATGCATCCGATGAGGGGGCAGGGTAGACTGCTCACCCTGAGCTGGCTGGACCGTGGTGCTCTTTTCTCCAGGACTAGTTACCAACCTCTCTCCATGTCCGTGATCCTCTCAACACATTACAGACACTCCAGAGCAGTTGGGAGTGCAGCCTTGCCCACTGCAGATCTAGATTCTCCAAGGACGCCTTTCACGTCTACACACTGAACCAACGAGGTGCAGGCCAACACCGCATCCTCACACACTCTCGGCTGCCCCCATGCCAGCATCTCCCGCCTGTGCTCAAAACCCTGTTCTCTTAGGACCTCCCCCTGCCCTGGGCGGGTCTTCCTTTTACTCTTAGGAACTCAAAAGGAAAAATAACTCCATGCAGCCACTGACAGGATGAACCTATTCACTGCACATAGCCATCCTAAGATCACACAGCAAAACTCGCTGCTGAAGGCTGAGGGAAAGAGTCAACTGTCACAGAAATGTCCCCTTCACTAAGATGAACACTTCTCACAAAGTCTGACACGGTGGGTGGAAAGAGAACCAAGGAGAGAGAGAGGTTCTGGGGTGCCAGTCTTGCAGCTGGTGTCTTACCGCAACGCCAGAGAGAAGGCCGCTGTTAAGGTGCCTGTGGACAGGCAGGGCCGGGATCTGGCCAGACCTCGGGTCAGCAGTACCTGAAAAGAACATTCAAGCTGTCAGCCTGAGCATCGAGTTCCCATAGCCGTTTGTCCATTTGGAAGAGGGGCTCGGCAGCAGTGGCGCAGAGGCAGGAGGATCCCTGAGTTTGAGGCCAGTCTGGTCTACGGAGCAGGTTCGAGATCAGCTTGGTTACACAGCAGACCCCCATCTCAAACAAAACAAAAAGGAAGCAAACTGTACCAGGAACGCTTCAGATAAACCCTGCTCCAACAGAAGGACGCTGCTGGGTGTGGGGTTTCTTCTGCTCATCCCTACCCCAAATACGCTGAAGCCTTTTCATAACCAACAGCTAAGGAAGCGAGGACCTGCGAGCTGGGTGCAGAGCCCCCCGGAGTCCTGGCTTCCCAGGAGGCTGAGGCACTCAGGTCTGGGGTCTGAGGTTGGCTTGGGCAGCACGGCAATTCTCAAAACCAGCGCGTTTTAAAAATCCATGTGAAACGTGACTTAGGCAACTGTTCATCGTTCCAGCCACAGACGACACCTGATGTGACACTTTTCGCCCACACACTACCCACTGTGCTGTGGAGTGTGGAATTCAACTAGGAGATGGCCCCTCCCAGCACTGGGCAGAACAAAGAGTCACATCAACATTCCTTCTAAAGCCTAGAAAGCCCACAGCACCTCAAGATCAACCCACTCTGCCCATTCTCCGGCCTGAGAACTGGCATCGCATACGGAGTGGACAGGGCCATCTGAGGACGCTGAGTTGGAAGCACACTGTCCCCCTCCACCAAGGAGCGGGACAGCCCTGGGGCCTCCTCCCACGGCCTCGATGTCAGTCAAGACTCTGGACTGTCTCTGCATCCACTAGCTACAACGTTCTAGGGCCGAGTGCCCCGTCCTCCCCACCAAAACCACAGTGACCTGAAGCAAGGGAGGGCACAAGGCACAGGTGCCCCCCCCCCTCCGGCACATCAGGGATGGGGTCACAGACCTGCAACACAGAGTAAAATCCACGCTGGTTGAGATGGCCCATTATATTTGCACAAATGTGGTTCAGGGCTGGCCGAAGGCTCTCACCTAAAGAAAGAAAACAGCTTGAGAAGGTAATCTCTTGCCACCATGTGACCAATTCATGCAGGACAGAGGGCAAGACCTAGGGGGGTTTGGATGAGAAGTGTCCCCAGTGATTGGACTGTCCCCAGCAGGGGCTGCTGACTGGAAGGTGTGGGACTTAACCTTAAGGGTCCTTGAACCTCAAGCAGCAGAACTCTGCTGGAGGAAGTATGTCACAGGCTGTGTGTGTGTGTGTGTGTGTGTGTGGGGGGGTAGGCTTGAGTTTTCATAGCCTTGCCCCATCCTCTGTCACCCCCACTTCCTGTACAGAATGTGCCCACTCTGGTTCCCAACTGGCAGGCAGTCTCTAGCTCCTGCTGCCAACCTTTCCCTGCCATGGTGGGAGGTACCCCTCTTGCACCCCCCAACTGTCAGCCAAAGGGAACCCCTTTCTTCTCCAGCTGCTTTCGCCAGGCTGTTCCAGCACCGCTACAGGTAAGCCCCCGAGAGAACGCCCCAGGCCACGACCCCAGGGGAGGGGCACCCCGCTTCTGTCCGAGCCCTGGGAGGCTGGTTCCCACAGGTCTGGCTCAAGAGTTACTTCCCGGGTGGGTCATCTGACCCCCAGTCAGAAGAGACACTGGTGGCCCTGCCTCCTCTGCCCCTGGCAGGACTCAGACCTCAACAGCTTTAGGACCCTTCCTCAAGCCAGAAAAATGCATGAAGCAAACACTCGTTGCTGACTCAAGGCATAGGATTTGCACGGAACAGACACCTTCCACGTATTTCAGTTCACCGGTCGATAATTTAGATCACTTGGTACAACATAACTGCTCCGGGGACAGCCGCTGTAACGCACTGACGACTGACGGCAAGAACAGTCTGGATACCTCCTACAGGTGCGATTTTTTTCATCTGTTTCCAGTCTGTAGCTGGAGGACTCCATGGCTGTGGAACCTGCTTCTGCTTGGTGGCCATCTGCTCAGCACGACATCTCCAGTGTCTATCTATCACAGTGTCTGGTACGTATGAGGCTGTCTGCTGAATGAATGTGTCAAATACTGTGGACAATTTCTCGGGAAATTCTACAGTGAAATTTTCTGGGCAAAATAGTAAACATTTTAGATTTATTTTATGTGTATGAGCGCTCTGCCTGTATGTATGTATGTGTAACACATGTGCCTAGATGCCCTGGAACTGGAGTCACAGATAGTTGTGAGCCACCATGTGGACGCTGAGAAACGAACCAGAATCCTCCAGAAGAGCAGTCACTGCTCCTAACTACTGAGCACCTCCCCAGCCCCTCACTGATTTTGTCTTTAATTTTTTTTTAAACAAGTAACACAAGAAGGCGTCAATGGAGCCCATCACTCACAGGCGGGGTGCTGGGGGAGTTAGAAAGGAGAGCAGGAACAATGCCTTTACACAAGATTCAAAGGCAGAGGGTTTCCGCACACGCTAACAAACACCGGACACTAAGAAGTGGCTGGCGGAGAGCGCCGGGTGCATGGGCTCAGGCTCTGAGCCTCCCCGAGCTTGTGGGCCAAAGTGCTTCTCCTGAGCCGGGCCCCTCTGTGGAAATGCCAGCTGGGAAGGATTTCTGAAGTGGGTCCACACACCTTTTCCCCGGAGGATCTTCCATGTTGAAGTGTCTGTGAAGGTGACCAGCATGGTGAGGTACAGTGTGATGAGCCTCGAATCTTGTAAGATTTCCGGCTGCAAACGACGGGGTAAGATTAACACTCACGCCCACGATCCCACTCCGCAGGGCACGTGCTTCCCACACGGCCGACTCACACTGGAGTCCACAGTATATTCTAGACTCTCAGTGCCTAACCTGGGCTCAAACACTGCTGGGAATGGAGAACTGAGCATTCCTGGGAAACAGGGTCCCAGGATGCCTCACTCTGTGCCTACAGCCGACTGTATGCTGGAACAGGGCAGTGACAGAGGACAGCGGCAACACAGATTAATGGGGACTAGGAGCTACAACTTTGGGCCTATTTCCTGGCTGTGTGATCTTGGAGATGTTTCTTAACTTCTCTGTGCCTTGGTTTCCTTAACTGTTGACTAGGGACAGCAGCACTGCTCTCCTCACAGGGCTTGTGCAGAACCAAGAACTGCGCTGGCACGGAGCTCAGTGCAGGTTCTGAAAGAGTAAGCCGGGCAAGTGCGAGACGCTTTCTGGGCTCAGAGACTCTACGGTGCGCACACCTGGGAAAGACCCCAGAAACACACAATCCCACATTCAGTGAGTGCTGTGGAGACTCCCTCAGAATCACACGGAAGCCTGGCAGCGGACCAGGCCTGACGCCCAGAGCCCCCTCCCCACCCTCTTCTAACCCTGGCTGTTGAGTTATTCTGTGCCGTGGGGGAGGTGGGGACTATGCACGTGTGGTGTATGTGTGCATGTGGCGTGCTGTATGTGCATCCGTGCTGTGAGTGCATGTGGCGTGCTGTATGTGCATCCGTGCTGTGTGTGCATCTGTGCTGTGTGTGCATCCGTGCTGTGTGTGTGCATCCGTGCTGTTTGCATCCGTGCTGTGTGTGTGCATCAGTGCTGTGTTTGCATCCGTGCTGTGTGTGTGCATCCATGCTGTGTGAGCATCCGTGCTGGTGTGTGTATCCGTGCTGTGTGTGCATCCATGCTGTGTGTGTGCATCCATGCTGTGTGTGCATGTGGCGTGCTGTATGTGCATCCGTGCTGTGTGAGCATCCGTGCTGTGTGTGTGCATCCGTGCTGTGTGTGCATGTGGCGTGCTGGTGTGTGCATCCGTGCTGTGTGTGTGCATCCGTGCTGTGTGAGCATCCGTGCTGGTGTGTGCATCCGTGCTGTGTGTGTGCATCCATGCTGTGTGTGCATGTGGCGTGCTGTATGTGCATCCGTGCTGTGTGTGTGCATCCGTGCTGTGTGTGCAGGTGGATCAGGACATTCAGTGTCTTCCTCTATTGCTCTCCCCTATCTTTTGAGACAGGGTTTCTCACTAACCCTGAAGGTCAGCACTTCAGCTGGGCTGGCGGGCCAGCTGGCTCCTGGGACCCGCCCGTCTCTGTCTCCCATGGCTGGGTTCATAGGCTCTCATGGCCACGCCCAGAGCTTCCTCAGTCACCTCCCTGGCCTGAAGAGGGTTCCTTGGTATGGGAGACTATGGCTAATGTACCCAATGTTCAATGCGTGCTCCTAAGGCAGGGTCACAGTAACCAGAGCATCTACCCTGCTCTTTCCCAGACAGTGGCTCATCTGATCCTCTGCTAGATCCCCAAAGGCACAAATAAAGAGCAAAATGATGAGGACCAAGGTCCCAGGTGAGATTTGCTGGTTTGGGTGTTTACCTTGAGCTGTTCAAGAAGCTCGCAGCAGTACCACAGGATGCTCTTGATCTGCTTAATCCACAGCAGAGTGAGGTCCTTGGAAAGAGCCAGGGACACGTACCATACCTACAGGCAGCAGAAAGAGTAGGAGTGTGGGCAGTTCTGGGGCCACACCACAAGGGTCTATTAAGACAATAGGACTGAATACATAAGCGGAAAGCAGATGTACCTGAACACTAACTAACCCAGAGGTCACAGACTAGATAAGGCAGTAACGATCTGAATAAGAAGCAGGAGCGGGTTGGGGATTTAGCTCAGTGGTAGAGCGCTTGCCTGGCAAGCACAAGGTCCTGGGTTTGGTCCTCAGCTCCAGAAAAGAAAAAAAAAAAAAAAGAAAAGGAAAAAGAGGCAGGAGCAAAGGCATCACTCAGCCACCCAATACTCAACTGCTCATCTCTGTGATCCATTGAGCAGGACCTTTCGGTTCTAAGCTTAGCCCTTTAGACCTCATAGGAGACTCTCTGGCTCTGACTCACTCACCTTTGGCTCATTCTCTGCATCCATGCTGCTCAGGATGCTACGACACAACTTCTCCAATCTCTGCAGGGGCAGAAAAGCTGGTTATGAATTCCCCAAACTAACCAAAACATGAGAAAGAGGGGAGTACGTTTGGTGGGCACCTGGAGCATGGAGGCAGCATGTCAGTGGTTCATACATTCACGATGTATTCGATTCCTCCTTAGAGACAGACACTACAGACACAGGCTACAGGCAGGTTTCAAACTGGTGGCTTACAGAGCTCACGAGCCCAAGGGATGTGGGTTTTTTATTTTTAAGTTTTTCAAGACAGAGTTTCTCTGTGTAGCCCTGGCTGTCCTGGAACTCGTTCTGTAGACCAGGCTAGTTCAAACTCAGAGATCTGCCTGCCTCTGCCTCCTGAATGCTGGGAAAAAAGGTGTGCACCACTGCTGCCTAGCAAATTATATTTTTTAAATTAGTGCATTTCGAATAAAAATCCAGAATGGTGCCTCTTTTGGTCTTACTGTGGCTTAGGCTGGCCTCCAACTCATGGCTATCTTCCTGCCTTGGCCTCCCGATGGCCACCATTCCTAGCGATGGCACTTCTTTTGGAAAATTGGCCTTGGACTCTGGCAGAACAGCAGCTGGCTTTCTAACCTGTGTGCAGAGACCCACTGGCTTCCTAGTGAGAACTTACTCAGGGTGGAGAATCTGAGCTTGCTAAACCCAGCAGGGCTGCATAAGGGGATGATTTGACCATGGGCATGGTTACCAGGTGTTTGGAAGGGTCTACACTTGGCTGTGTGGTGATCTAGCAAGGAGGAGGTCTTTGCCCCACCCCTTGGCATTGTTATAAAAAGTCCTTTTGAAGAGGCAGAAGGGGCTGGTGGGTTGTGAGCCAGGTCCTCCTGAAGCTATCCTGTGTTTCTGTCTTTCTCCTCTTCGCTATCTAAGTTTCTTATCCCTCTCTCCTCCTCATAGGCACCCTTTTAAAAGGTGGGAGCTGGCCTCCCACACCTGTGCCCTACACTTGGCACTTCTGTGAACACCAACCACTGGCCTCTGCCTCACGGCCATCAGCTCAAAGCTCTTCAGTCATCGCTTTTACCCTAATATGCAAATCAAGGAAAAGTAGAAACTGGAAAAACTGCTTATACTCGGGCGGGCTGTTCTATCTCCACATCTGCACCTGAAAAGGCATGGCTCCAGTTTTCTCTCCTGTAATGGGGTCACCTCCCTGAGCCTGAAGGTCCTCGTCTGTGACTGTTCTTTTCTCTCTGCTGGGCTAGGAGCACCACAGGGAGCTTGCCTGTCTCCTTTCCCTCTGGGGCTCCCCAGGAGCACCCTAAGCATGACCACAGCTACCTACTGCTTCCCTTGGCTGTCCTCCAGGCCAGTCATCTTATGCCACGGCAGCAAAGCGGTTAAGTTTTATGATGTAAATAACGATAAATAAGACACCTGGGTTTAATCTTAGAATATCCGGCGTAACTCAAGCCTCCAGCACGTCTTTGGAAGACCAGAGCCCCGAGCCCTGTCCAGGGCATGGAGTAGACCCCACTGCTCTCTCAGGCCTCACCACTCAGCCCACCACTTGCTGAGTGCTGATTCCTGTTTCCTACTGGGCTGTCTCCAGCCACTTTCATTCATGTCCCTCAGCTGCCTTATTCTTAGACATCTGAGGAGAGTTCCTGTTTGTAACCGTTACTGTGTAGAGACCCTCAGAAGCACAGCCGAGTCTCCCTGTGGGCAGCCGGGAAGTGTGCCTCATGCAGGCACCTTAGGACAAAAAGGCCAGTGCTTATCCACACCAAGTTCTGGCACAGGGAAAGACGCATGGATGCGACTGTCAGGGTGTGGGAGTTTGAACCCCACTGGCACCATTCTCAGAGGGAGTGGCACTATTAGGAGGTGTGGCCTTGTTGGGGGAAGTGTGTCACTGTGGGGGGAGGGGCTTAAAGGTCTCTTTTGCTCAAGCTTCCCTCAGTGTGACAGTCAGTGGACTTCCTGTTGCCTTCTGGTCAAGATGAGCACTCTCAGCTCCAGCACCACGACGGCCTGCACACTGCTGTGCTCCCCATCATGATAATGGACTGAACTTCTGAAATTATAAGCTAGCCCCCCCAATTAAATGTTTTCTCATGCTATCTCTTCACAGCAATAAAAACCTTGACGAAGACACAGGGCTTACCTCATTGTCCTCATTAGTTTTGCATATGAACAGCAGTTTCCTGGCTATCTTAAAAATACAAAGTGCACTTCTTTTACTGGACCCAGAGTCGTCCGTGTTGAAAAACTCATCAATCTCTCTCCTAGACAGGGAAGGGGGAAAATAAGACAAGACATACTATATCAGGAGCGCTAGGCATTGGGCAGGCTTCTGCAGCACGTGAAGGAAAACTCCTTCCCCTTCTGCTCCTCGGCAGCGGGAGGAGACGGGCGAGGAGCTGCTCTCACCTGAGGTCTCTGTGCAGCCGTCTCCGGCTGAGGAAGCTGCGGACCACGGCCTGAATGACCACAGCTGAGCGCTCCCGCCCCTTCTGCTCCAGCCTGCCTTCCCGCGCCTGCCGGGCTCTGTCAATGAAACACGCTCTGGAGGTCTGCGACACAGTGAACATGTTTGCAAACCAACAGGAACCCTGCGGGGACAGGAGAGGCGCTGGTGTGGGTCACCTGTGCACACACAGAGGGCAGGGGCACCTGGGCGATGGCAGCGGCGGCGTTCAGCAGCCTCCATCCCCCCACAGAGCTCATGGTCTCCTGACTCAAGTCTTAACTCCCTACCAGCTCCTGTCACATCACCCCCAGCGACCAGACTGCACAGCTGTGCTGAGGAATTCCATTTTCTTCAGGGAAAGGGCAGTGCTTGGTGGACAGCAGAGGTGGGCTCCCAGCAAGTCTGAAGAGTGCACAGAGCATGAGTCAGCCCCATCCAGAGAGCACCAGTTAACCATGTGTCAAAGGTCCCAGACATGTGCCTCCTCTGCTGCACTGCCCACACTTAGAAGGCAGTAAACCACCTCCTTCCATCTTGCAGGTGAAGACCTGAAGGGAGGAACTTATGCTGTCATCGCTGTGGTCACCCATCTGCGCAACACGTGTTTACTGGTGCCTGCTATGCCCAGCAACACTCGGGAAAAGGGCTTTTGAAAAGATGATTATTTAACAATGTTTAGTTACATTTTAATTCAGCAAGAATAAATGAACATGTATGTATGTGTATGCACATATACCAGTGCCACAGCGCATGCCCATCATGCCCGTGTGAAGGTCAGAGGACAAGTTATGGGACTCAGACTGCCAGGCTGGGCAGAGGCCCTCACCTGCACTCCACCCCTGTCCACCTGCACATCTACCCCTGTCCACCTGCACTCTACCCCTGTCCACCTGCACATCTACCCCTGTCCACCTGCACTTTACCCTGGTCCTTTACCCCTAAGCCACTTGCACCTCTATCCTTGAGATACCTCAGCACCCCAAAATCTTTCTTTACATTTATTGAGGCCGAAGAGATGTCTCAGGGGTTAGGAGCACTTGTTGCTCTTGCAGAAGACCCAGGTTCAGCTTCCAGCAGCCACATGGTAGCTCACAATCACCTGTAACTCTAGTTACGGAGATCTGATGCCCTCTTCTGGCCATGCAGGTGCTGTACACTCATGATGCACATACACACATTCAAGCAAAACATTCATATATAAAATGAAAATTTTTAAAAAGGACATTTTACATTTACATTACAAAAAATTACATTTTTTTGTGTGTGTATGCACATGAGTACATGAGTGTGATGTACATAGATGGAATGTGTATGGAGGTTAGAGAACATGCAGGAGTCAGCCATCTCCTGCCACCATGTAGATTCCAGGGATCAAACTCAAACGTCAGGCTGGTCAGCAGACGCCTTTGTACCCACTGGGCCACACTGCAGGCCCCAAGGTCTTCTTTAAGAAGTCATTTTTGTTTGATTTTTGCTTGTGTGTGTTGTGTTCCACAGGAGTGGGTGTAGTGTGTGCATATGCACATGGAGGCTGAAGTTGATGTCGTGTCTTCCTCCATTGCTCTCCACTCTGTTTATGAAGGGAGGGTTCCTCATTTGAGCCCACTGCTCACAAATCAGTGGGTCTACCTATGCTGAAGAGGCCTCAGGGACCCCATCTCTGCCTCTGAAGTGCTGAGATCACACTCAGGTGCCACACCTGCCCAGCACAAGTGGATTCTGGGGGCCTGAACTCTGGACCTCGTGTTTGCATGGCAAGGACTTTTTCTACCGACCAGGTTTCCAGCAGCCATGACAGTCCATTTAATCTGGATAGGGGACATTACACATCACACACTCTGCGGCCAGGCCACACAGGGACCTGCTCCTCTTCACTGACAGGTGCTGTGCAGGGCAGAGGTGACACTGAACAGTACAGGATCACTAGTAATTGCTTTTTGCTCCAAGTGGGTGGCTTTGACTGACAGCCAAATGGACAAAGCATTTACCCACTGGGCCTCCTAACTGGGTGATCTCTTTAGCTATCCCACAACACACATCATCAGCCCAGCTGACCAAAACACGAATGTGACTCAGGCAGAAATGCAGAGTCTTGGAAAAGCATCTCTCACCAGGTTAATTCACTCAAAGCAGCAGCCACTTGGAAACACGCATAGAATAAAAGGTGGAACTAGATTCTTGCCCCATGAATATATCCAGGGACCTCTAATACCTTCCTCACCTGACTCACACCTGTCAAATGACACCAGGGATTTGCCAACATACTAGGTTATCATCAGCAATACTCAAGGAAATGTTGTTTTGTGCAGGTTAGTCAAACACACTACCACCAGCCAGTCCCATCAGCAACTCCTGAAACAGACCTACGTAGTCTGCTAACCACAGGGACAGAAAAGCTAGAACTAGAGAGGTAGCCATGTTCCTAACTGTTCCCTCTTGTGCCAGGCCTGGAGAGTGAGCTCACCTGAGGACCCGCCTGTACAACGGAGATGCTAGGTGACCATGGATGACCTTGCACAGCTTCTGGCTTCAGAGGAGTTGGTTTTCTGACGTAAGAAAAATTCAGAATTAGTACTGTTTTGTAGGTGTGGCATCCCAATGTTACTGAGTGTAAGTAACATACTGTGGTTGATTTTAAAAACCATCTAGGGGTTGGAGAGATAGCTCAGTAGTTAAGAGCACTGGCTGCTCTTCCAGAGGACCCCAGTTCAATTCCCAGCATCCACACAGCAGCTCACAACTTCTGTTACTCCAGTTCCAGAGGATCCAACACCCTCATACAGACATACACTCAGGCAAAACACCAATGCACATAAAACTAAATTATTAAAAGCAACCCTCTAAATCCTCTTAAAGTCACATTCCTTCAAAAGTAACTCCAAGAGGTAACACAATGTTAAAAAGTAATTACGCTTTACATTTTTTCAATGCTCTGGAAAAGTGTTCATGCCGTAGAAGTGAAAAAACAGGCTCTCTGTGAGACAACAGGATTCCACGTCTCAGGGAAAAGGCCAAGTGAATGTGCATGCATGGAGACCACACTGCCCCGAAACACGGTTGAGATCTAAGGTTTTCTCTCCAGTGTGGTAAAGGGCCAAAAACAAATCAAAGTGGCCATTTTGAGTAGTGGGATTATGGGGAACCCCTCCTTTTCACAGGAAGAGGCATATGGGCCTGAGTCACACAGAGCTGGCACCAATCTCCCCGCCCCTGCCCGCTCTGTCAACCCTGCGGGCAGGGAGTATCAGAGTCTTCTGCCTTTGATAATCAGCTTTGACGCCAGTCATGAGAACCGTCACGTGTGTACCACGGTTCTACCCAGTTACTAACAGAGCAGTTACGAAGCCTAGGGGAGGTGTTGCCTTTACCGACACAAAAGGGTTTTCCTTTTTTGACATTATTTTCAACTGTGTGTCAGTCTGTGAGGATGTGAGTGCAGTGCCCAGGAGGGCCAACAGAGGGTGTCAGATCCCCTGGAGCTGGAGGGACAGGTAGTTGTGAGCCTTGTGAAATGGGAATGGAACTTGAGTGCTCTGCAAGAGCAGTGAGTGCTCTTAACCTCTGATCTCTCTCCAGCCTGTCTGTTATTAATCTCCCCATCTGCACCAACCATTCCATTAAGCTGTTTCCCTATCCTCAAATGAACTAGGATTTGCCAGGCCCAGTACTTGGGACCATGAACCCCTGAGCCTATTGTTTAAACTGTGAACAGTCAAGCTCCTGAGAGGTATGAGCAGGGCTCAAGGCATGACTACAACACCAAGTCCTCTCATTAAGACGGCCCGACTAGTGGCTTCAGAGACGGCTCAGTGGCTATGAGCGCTGGCTCTTCTCGCAGAGAACCAGGGTTCGGTTTCTAGCACCCACAGTTCTAGAACATCTAATGCCCTCTTCTGGTCATGGGCATGCATATACATACACACAAGCAAAGCACTTATACACCTAAAATAAAATTAAAAAACAAATCTTTAAAAAAAGAATAAAGAGATCCCTAGCAGTAGGCAGGACAGGGAAGCAGGAGCAGGAGTCCCCTCCCAGAGGAAAAACAAATGACTGAATGCAAACAGTACCCAGCATCCATGACGACCTCGGAGCTTTCGCTTCTCCCAGGGACCTCCCAGGATCTGATCCCTTTCTTGGGATTATCCCCACGAGAAATCTCACACATTGGCTTCTGTTTACACTGCACAATAATCTAAGCTTTGTGGTTTTCCTCATTCTTCCTGTAGCCCCTCCACCTGCACAGTTCATGAATCAAGATGCACAACTATTACGTTCTCATTGCCCTGAAAGCCACAGAGAAACACAGCAAAGACCGGAACAGGAAAGGCCTCAGATCCGAGAAAATGACCCTCAGACCTTTCTAGTCCTGATTTCACCTCTCATTTCACAGGCACTTAAGTACTCTAGGCCCCCATTGCCTGAGGATAACAACAATACTCAGTCTCAGGGTTGCTGAAGGATTGCATGGAACATCTGCCATTCTGAACCTTAATTTAGTCACTGCAGTATTGAGATTAGGAATGAACGGGGACATATTAATGACTGGCATTTGGAAGTTCATCGGATCTAAGGAAGCCCTACTACATTGTCCTTACAAAGCTTGGAATCTGGTTTGGGAAATAAGGGTTACATAGGTAGGAAGATTAGAAAACCCTAAGCTGGTAAGAATTCAGATCTGGAAGGGAAAATAAGCCTAGTGTCCTCTAAGTGCCTCACCTAATAAGGGCAGCAACACTGTGAGAAGATCAATTCTTGCCCCCCACTTAGCCTGGGTTACACAACTAGTAAGTGGCAGCGCCAAGCTTTCAACGTTAACAGGTAAGATTCAGACTCTGCAGTACCTCCATATTCCCAGGCAACCTGCTTAAAACCCATCTACTCTGGATGAGACTAAAGTCGAGGGGAGCAACCAAACCACACAAGAGTCCAAACTGTGAAGTAAAATAAAACCACACTGCTGAGCAATTTTCCTTTATGGTGGAAAAAGCTAGGTTGCCAGACTTCATGGGCACCATTTAAGGGCATGTCATGTAACAGACACAGTACACATATTTAACTAGCTCTTCCTTTACATCAGCTCTATCCTATTAGGCTACAATACCCCAATTTAAAAGCTCAAGAATAGGCAATAGGTCTATAAAGAAGCCATAAGCTCAAGAATAAGCAATAGGTCTTAAATAATCCAAGCTATGGCTCATAGACACCTACAGCAAGATGCAGAGTGGATATATAACTTGCCAGTGTCCTTCAGGTCCCTGAATTTGAACCCCAAAGGAATTACTTACTGGCAAGTCAAACAGACAAGATTCAGGATTGCCCCACTCACAGAAGGGTACAACAAAGAGAAGTTGAGAATGCCGGGCTTCCTTGTGGCTAGGCTGAAGTCAAAATGTGGTCAAGTTTTTCTGTGTTAAGAGCTGCCAGCAACCACACTAAAACGTGTCATAAAATAACCTCTGTGAAACAATCTAATTACTTCATTTACAAAGGAGGAAGCTGAGGGTCAGAGATGTAACTGGATTGACCCAAGGTCACACACAGCAAGCGCACAGAGCTCGAATTCCACTTCGGGTGACACTGCTAAAGCCCAACGCCTTTCATTTGGCACCAACATCAACAATCACAAGAACAAGTCCGTCTCGCCCTTAATTAGTAGGCTATAAAGGCCAGTTGCCTCAAACAAACGAAAAATCGATGGAAAGGGGCCACCCACGGAGAGATCCCTAGAACCAGAAAGTCAGCCTCCAGAACCGCCCCCTCCGACTTCACTAAGCCAAGACTCGGCCCCCAGACAACCTCCCTCAGTCCTCGGTCCCGCCACCCAGAGAACCGACCATCCTGTTCCCACTCGCTACCCGCAGGCCGGAGATCTTTATCCGTTCGAGGCCCCCACGCTCGGGGTCCGGGCCGCAGCTACTGCCGCCTCAGCCCGACACCCCCGAGTTCGCCCAGACCCGGGGCAGCGGCTGAAGCCCGGCCGCCATCTTGCCCCGGGTGTTGTGCTCCGAACTCCGCCTAGAAGCAACGATCCAGTTCCGGGAAACAACAGTTCCGCACAGTTTCTTTGCCCGGGGAAGAAAACCTCTCTTCATCCTGTCCTCTTCTTTGGCAGCCGAGAAGAAGAAACATCCAGAAGTGGGATAAATGCCTGACTCAGCCACGGGGAAGTGGGACCCACCCGAGAGGGAGAGGTTACAAGGGAAAGAGTGCCCACTTCGGGCTGCAGGGGACATTTTAAGAGGGGGTCCCACTGCGGGGCGGAAGTGGGGTGTGGACAACGGAAGTGCCCGCCCCGGCCCCGCCTCCGCCCCCTGCTTTGAGTAAGCTGGGTGTTTCCTGCCTTTCAGTCCGGATTTGGAGACTCCGGCGTCCTCCGACTTTTCATGGTGAGGGCGGTGGCCGTTGTCGGGGGGCTGCGGGCCGGCGAGGCCGAGGGGGAGGGACCCGCGGGACCAGGCGCGGTGGGCGCGATAGCGGAGGGGTGCTGGGTAGCGCGTGCGGGCGAGGTCGGGGCGGGGGAAGGGCTTTGGAGCTAGAACTGGGGGGGTCTGCGAAGGGGCGTTTGGATTTACGGAGATGTGCAGGGCGGTGAGCGGACGGGCTCCGGGACTTGAGTGTTGGTCGGAGATGGGACTTGGAAGATTGATAGAACAAAGAGACGACGACATCGAAACCGACGCTCGGGGTGGGACATGAAGACGCTCGGGGTGGGGGGGGGGGGCGTGTGGAGAGCGAGGGGCGAGCGGGAAACCTTGGAACAGAGCATTTGGCGTCCTAGGGGCTGTGTCTTGAGTGGTTTGGGTTCCAGGCAAGACAGGAAGGGGCTTCCACGATCCTCTAGACCCACAGTCTGGAGCGAGATGACTGTAAATTCCGTGTTTGGAATTTTGGGGGAGGGATGCCAGATGTCTGAGGTCAGGGTATTCGTGACCACAGAGTGTAGCCTCAAGTGGCATCTGGGTACCTGTCTAGTCACTTCCGTTGAGGCCTTAGGTGACCACACCTGGGAATCCCAGGCTGTCTCCTGTTGCTGTCTGGGCTGTGGGATGGTTTCTGTGTACCTGGGCTTCTCAAGGGTCTGTTCCTTGAATGGTTCTTTGTCCTTGGGTGGGGATGGGCAGCGAGGTATCAATCCAGTTCCTCTTTGTTTACCACTCACTCCCCTAGAAGATCAATCCCAAACTGAAGACAAATGAGTCAGCAGGTATTTGGCTTTGATCGGCTCTAGTTTGTGTAAGATAAGGAACACTTAGGTGAAAGAAGGCGAACACTACCATTAGCTCTTCAACGGACCCCCCAGGCCAGCAGCATTACCTGGGGACTTGTTCAAAGCTGCCATGTTTTCAGCCCTAACCTGGGCACAGATTTATCAGTTTATTTTTACAAACTCTGCAGGTCATTAGTGATTTGGGTTGTGAAACGGAGGCATTTGACATCAGTCCTTGCAGAGTTTTAATTCTTGGCTTCCTTTCCTAATAGCAAGACTGACAGTATCCTCACTAGACTCTTAAGAGAAGCAGGTTAAAAGTTAGCAGTAGAACCAGGCCGTGGACGGCACACACTTTTAATCCCAGCACTCAGGAGGCAGAGGCAGGTGGATCTCTGAGTTTGAGGCCAGCCAGGTCTACAGAGTGAGTTCCGGGACAGCCAAGGCTACACAGAGAAACCCTGTCTCGGAAAACAAACAAGCGAAAAATTAGCAGGAGAATGCCATTCGGCCAGGCTCTTGGGATTGGTGGTGACTGCCTTAGAAGCAAGTTGACGGTGCAGAATGCTTCAGTCATTTACCCTCTTCAACCTGGTTTGGTTCCAATGGAGCTGCAACCTTTTCTGCTTTGTAGCAGAGACCTCAGTTTAGGAAGGTGTTAAGGTTTAGCCACCGTGAGTGCATAGTGCTTCTTAAGTTTCCCTGGGGGGAGAATTCCCCTCAGGTGGCTATTAGATCAACTGACCATCTGATCTTACTTAGCATCCGAATCATCTGAAAGAGCCTTTTAGACCCAAGTTAGTGGCAGCTGCATCACCTGCTGCTTGCCAGCCTTCTGATGAGTTGATCCGGGGTCTAATCCAGGCAGGCACGAGTATTGTGAAAGCACAGGTTGACTCTAGTAGCTGTTTGAAAACACCTGGTCTTAAGGAGTAGAAGAGAAACTTGTAGAAGTAGGATTAGGTGGCCCGTGCTTTAACTTTGGTGGGGGGGAGTATTTGGAAGATGATAGTTTTAACAGTTTGTTTCACAAGTTGGGAAACTGAGACTTGGGTTCAATCGATCTTGTGAACATGGCACATAAAGTGATGGCCTGAGAGTGCAGGCCAGGGCTGCTAGGTCCTCAGGCTTGTTTCTCTCTGCTCACACGAGACGGGTTGCATGAATTTGGTATTTTCTGGGTGGTTTTGTTGTTTTGTTTTTTCCTGTCTTATTTGTCTGGCTTCCCCTCAAGTCAATAGTTCTCTCCTTTCTGCTGGTTTTTTTTTTTTTTTTAAATCTTTTCAAACATGTTGATGGCTGCTTCCTGCCTTGGGCTCTGAAGCCGTGCATTGAGACTCTTATTTACGTTGCTTTGGTGGTTTTTTATGTGTGGGTCAGGAATTCACTGGGCCAGCAGAGTAAGAGGTTAGTTAGAGAGCTTCTTCAAGACCACAGAGCTAATTATAGCTGAATTATGGGGTACAGAACCTTTTAGAACAGAGGCTTGTCATCTTGGCCTCACATTAGAACCAGCTGGGGGAATTAAAAAAAAAAAGTTCCTGGCCTCACCCAGAAGACTGATACGTCACAGTCTCTATGAAAAGGACCCAGACATTACTGTCTTTTTAAAGCTCCTCTGGGGTTCCAGCACGTGGCCAGGTAGAGACACCATTTAGAGTTGTCAAAGGTGTCTTCAAGCAGTCGGGGAGGAAAGAAGAAGCCCAGATTCACTCTTAGTACCGGGACAGATGTCAAAAACAAGTCCATATTTCAGATGCGTTCCCTCCCTTGCACTGGTAACCCAGTCTGTGCTCCACGGCACTCGCTGATGATACCAGCCTGTAGAGGGGCCAGACAGCAGCATCACTGTGTATGGCAGGGAAGGGCTCTGCAGAGAAGTCTGCCGTAGCAAGCTAGGACACTTTCTGCTCTCAGGTCACTATCACTGAGCCCTGGGGGCATGGATGCAGCCAGAATCTGCTGCCCCAGGGTCTCTCCTGACATTAGGCTAATTAGTTGACTTGGGGGTGAGGGGCTCTGGCAAGTTTCCAGGTTTTCCTTGCCTCGCCTGGTGTCTCGTTCTCCGTGGTGATATTTAATGCCTCCGTCCCTTAGTCATTCGTAGCTGGAGACAGTCTCGGAAGAGGAGACAATGGCTTGAGACTTGGATAATCATAATTGGAGTGTTTTCTGCTGGAGTATTTAACCGGCCTGGGGCTGTGCTGAGTGCCATCTGTTCCCCTGGCCTCTTGCAGCGGGAGGGAAAGCCAGTGTGTCTGTTTGATAGCTGGGGCATTCAGGTGTCTGCCCATGTTCCTGCCACTACTAAGTGTCAGAGTTGGGGCTTTGAACACGGGACTGACAACTGAGTCCTTAACTGCATGTTGCTTTTCGTCTTTTTTTTCTTTCTTTGACTTACATGTCATAGCTCTAAATATACCAAGCATCAGGAACAACCTGGGGCCAGTCAGGCCTTACCCACATCCTTTGCTTGCTTGTCACGGACCCTCACGGCTTTGAGACGTGACTGACCCTCTGTGGGCCATAGAATGGAGATGACAATCCCTGCCTCTCACATTGTGTGGATGTCACGGCCAGAGTGGCAGAAATCAAGTGGTCAAGGACATGAGTGTGTCTAGAGTGTGTCAGTGTTCTTTGATGTAATCAGAGTGGGGCTGCACAGGTGCACATTCATGGAAACCCAGCCATCTGTACACGGAGAGTGTAATTCATCATATGCTACAGTGCGCACACACAAGTGCACAGGTGTGTTTATGTCCTGTTCTGTGTGTTTCATGTCAGGTGCCTGGCAAGATGCTAGACTGCTTCCGCAGACTGTATATGTTCTCTCCGAGTGCGCATGCGTTCGTGTGTGTGTGTGTGTGTGTGTGTGTGTGTGTGTGTGTGTGTGATATAGACATAAGTTTATATCTGAAAAGATGTAGAAAAGTGTTCCAATTTGGGGCAAATCTCCTCCCCACCCCCACTCCCCACACCTGTAAGCCTTTCTTTTGCCCTCCAGGTCATCAAAGTTTTGGGAAAAGCTTTATTCCTCAAATCACCTGCCACTGGTGGACATAGTTTCTGGAGGATGTGTTTGGCCGTCACTGTTAAAATAGCATCTCCAGGGCTGGTTTGAAAGCTGTGGGGAAAGTGTGCGGTGTCTTGCTTTCCTCCTGGTATCTTTTATTTTGACAGCATGCCTTAGACCCCAGGAGAGTCCCGCCTGAGCTTCTGAAACCAGATTGTGTGTGTGTGTGTGTGTGTGTGTGTGTGTGTGTGTCTGTCTGTCTGTATCTGTGTGTGTATATCTGTATCTGTGTGTGTCTCTGTATCTGTGTGTATCTGTATCTCTGTATTTGTATCTATGTCTGTGTGTATCTGTATCTGTGTGTATCTGTATCTCTGTATCTGTGTGTATCTGTGTGTGTATCTGTATCTCTCTATTTGTATCTCTGTCTGTGTGTGTATCTGTATGTATCTGTGTGAGTGTATCTGTATCTCTGTGAGTGTATCTGTATCTGTGTGTGTGTGCGAGGGCGCAGGAAGAGTCGCCTGAGGAAACCCTTCTTTGCAGGGGACCGTTCTTTCTGCTCTACCCTGCAGGGCTCTGACACAAGTCCCCCAGCTGTGATTTCCAGTCACCCCTGAGGTTTGGGGGACAGAGGTAGAAACGCCTGGCCAGAATTGAGAACCTTGAACCGTATTTCCCACACTTGCTCACTGTCTCTGCTCTGACGGGTTGCTTCTGTTTTGTCCCCTGCCTATTAGAAAGATGTATGTTTGTCATTTATAATGTAATAAGCGTTCACTGTGGGAAAGTCTTTCTGGTAAAAATAAGAAAACCGTCATTTTTGGGGTAGCTGGAAGTTTTGTGCCTGTCAGTGCCCTCTAGCCGGAAGATACAAGGCGCACCTGTGCCCGGGGTGGCTGGGTTCCCTCCCGGTTGCACTGGGAGAGGAAGGTACCTCAGGAAGAGGAGGAGCAGGAGAGTTCAGAGAAGGGGCCCTGCTGTGTGCGAGACTCTGTCGCAGGCAGCTGACTCCGTCCTGAAGGTAGGGCGCCAAGAGCAGCAGGCAGCAGGCGGCACCCAGGGCAGCCAGGAGAGGCTGTCTGTGGCCACGTTGGTGTTCTGGATAAGGCCGGTGTCCTTTGTGTGCTCAGGTGCCAGGGTGGACTGTTGTTGTTTCGGTCCTACAGCAGCTTGTTCCAGAGCGGCTTCCGGTGACGGTGAAGTTGTGTGACGTTTCCAAGGCCTCGAAGTGTTGGCAACCCACGTTGTCTGTGGAGGCCACCTTTTGTCTTTCTCAGTTCTTGCCCCTGATTCAGGGAGCGGATCCAGCCCGTCCCTACACATCTCAGGCTCTAGAGTTTGATAGAACCCTATTTAAAAATGAGTTTCCCGAGGTTGGTAAGGACCGGGCGCTAGCCAGCCTTGGTGTGAGCTCCCCGTTTATGTCTGGCGGTGCTGTCTGGACCGCTGTAGGCTCTCGCTGCGGGTGACACGAGTCGGAAATTGCTCCTTTTTCTGAACTTGCTTCCTCCTCGGCTGTTGCTTGTGCTCAGGGTCGCTTTCCCCATAGGACATCGCAGAAGCGGGAGTAGGAGAGCTGCCCAGCTCACAAAAGCATGTTCATCTGGAGTCTCTCTAAAGATGGTCCTTTTAGCTGCTCGTGTGTGCTGGAAGGAAAGGTAGAGTGACCCAGGCGTGCCTTGGGCTCCTTGACGTGCCGGCCAGGTGCTGTTAATACGCATAGATTTAGAGGCAAACTCATGCCAGTGGGGTCAGCAGGCAAGGTTAGCCTGTGAGACTAGGTGTGGATCGGAGTGAACTGAGGGATCCATTCCTCTCCTGGGGGGCAGCTGGCCCCCCAGCAACCACCATTTGTCCACCTGTTCCAGTCAGCCTCTGATTTTAAGAGAAACCAGAAACTGGGTTTGTTTGGTGGTTTTTTGTTTTTTTCCTTTTGCCTTTGAGCTCTTTCTTGAGTTGTCAACAGTGAACGTTTTAAACGCAGTGTATGCATGGACCAAACCAAACACTGTCTGGAGTGAATTCTGTGTAAATCAGCCTGGAGCTGAAGGAACTCGAGGGGACCTGGTGTCTGACCCTGTCCTCTCGCTGGCAGGAAGAGATGTCAGGAGAAAGCGTGGTGAGCTCGGCGGTGCCAGCGGCTGCTACCCGCACCACTTCCTTCAAGGGCGCCAGTCCCAGTTCCAAGTACGTGAAGCTGAATGTCGGGGGAGCCCTCTACTACACCACCATGCAGACACTCACCAAGCAGGACACCATGCTGAAGGCCATGTTCAGTGGGCGGATGGAAGTTCTCACCGACAGTGAAGGTGAGTCTGCCTGCCAGCCATCGGCTGCTGGTCCCTAATTTGACATTGCGCTAAGTGCCACAGACATGCTAGTGCTTAAGGACGTCTGTCCGTCTGTTCGGAAGTCCAGTGTTTGAGAGTAGTTGTGCACACGCTTGTGTGCAGGAAGCCTGGGGAGACTAGACTTAGTCTGGGGGTGTGGTCCGGGAGGGCTTCCTGAGGAAGTGGCACTGGAGCTGAGACCAGACTGAGTAGGAGTCACTGGTGTAGATGAGGACTCCTAGTCTTGACTGAGCAGGTCTGCTGTGTGACTTGGAGCAAGATTTTTCTGCTCCAGGCCTCTGCTTCTTGTAAACGCAGGCCAGGGCGGCTTGCCTTGCTGCTTCTCTTCCGGTTGGTGGGGTCACAGCCCAGTCTCAGCTGTGCTTGCTCTCAGAAAACAGGGTTTATGGGTGGGAGGTGCCCTTCTGCCGTCACACCCCATGCCGCCGAGTATTTGTGGAAATCAAGACAATGGCACCCCAGCTTCAGGAGGAAGCAGATGTTATCTGAGAATCCAGCGTCCTTGTGCGTCTTGGTCCTCCCTGTCCACAGCCTCAGCAGGGTTCTGGAAGCAGCTGAGAGGCTGTGAGGGCTGGGGAAGCTTCTTGAAGAAAACCCTCATCTGGGTGGCCTGAGGCCACACTGCAGACCAGACAGGGTTCACAGCCCTGGTGGCTCTGCTGAACCGTGTCCGTGGACCAGCGGGCCTGCTCCTGCTGTAGATGCACGCTAAGGGCGCCTTTGTCCCGTGCAGTCTGGGTAACCCAGCATCTGGGGAAGCAGTGTTGTCACCAACATAGCAGACATGTCACATGTGCCCATCAGTCACCAGGCCTCCTGCCCGCTTAGAGCTCTGGGTCCAGCAGTTTGTGGCTGTTGTTTCTGTTAACCCTCGGTGGAGCCCTTTGCTGTGGAATCAGTTAATGCTTTTTTCAGAGCTTCGGGGCTAGCAAAGAGATGCGGCCACCTCCACCGACCCGGAGATTGATTCTTACTCTCTGTGGTTGGGCATGGGCCCATCACCCAAGCCAGATCACAGTGGGTCAGCTCTGGTTTGCTGCCAGAGCCCTTCAGCTCCGTGGAGGCCTGGCTGTCAGGTTGGCATTCTGACCTCAGCATCACCCATGCCAAGCAGAGCCGTCCTGTTGCCCTTGGAGGGACATTGCACAGCCTGACCTATGGCCTCCATGCTACTCCAGGAACATTCTTAGGTCCCAACAGAAATAGACTTCCTGCATTTTAAGGATTCACGCTGATTTGGGGACCCCATTACTAGCATCGCTAGCTGCACTCATGTTTGCTACAAACAGAAATGCCAGGGCTGGACACATGGTTCAGCTTTTGCAGAGGACTGAAGTTGGTTCCCAGCACCCACATCAGGCAGCTCACAACTGCCTATAAGTCCGGCTCCAGGGTATCTGATGTCATCTTCTGCCTTCTGTGGACACCCAGTGCTCATATGGACACACAGACACTGTCTTTTTTTATTTGTTTGTTTTTGAGACAGGGTTTCTCTGTATAGTTTTCGTGCTTATCCTGGATCTCACTCTGTAGCCCAGGCTGGCCTCGAACGCACAGAGATCCTCCTGGCTCTTCCTCCCGAGTGCTGGGATTAAAGGCGTGCGCCACCACCGCCCGGCCACAGACACTGTCTTTACACAACAAATGTCAAAAGCAACAGCTGAGCAAAGGCCCCACAGTAGGACTTCCCACGAGAAGGGAAGGAGGTTTCAGGGTTCTGGTAGTGTATGTGCCATGTTGCTAGACGTCCCTGGTCATGGCAGAGAGAGAGTGGCTTGAGGAGGGCCCCGTGTCCGAGCTGGCGGAAGTATCCCCTTCCAGCACTGCCGCTTGCCTGAGCGATGGACCGTGTGCACACAGTCCTGACCAAAGAAGAACATGGGTGTGGGAAGTCCCTCGGGGCTGAGTCCTGCCGGTCTCTGCCACACTGCAGAGCCACAGCCGACGTTTACGGGGCCTTTGCTCCTGTCAGGCATGGCGCCAGTCTTGCCTCACGGGCCGTTTACTGGAATGTTGTGACATGAGTGAGTGGCTTTCCCTGAACCTCAGCTCGTGACACTTGACAGAGTCATGAGAGTGCGTGAGGACACTAGAGAGCCACGTGGTCAGCGCCGAGTGCTTCGGGCACACTGGCCGGCAGGAAGACAGAAGAGCCCGCCGCCTCCATGGGGGAGGCAGGGAGCCCCTCCTTGCCCTTCAGGAGTGGATGTGCTGCCGTTTGGCATTGCGCCCTCGGGGTGCCTTTTCTGGCACAGTGGCCGTGAACGGACCTTTGCCTGACTTCTCGGAACAGTTGAGTTCTGGCCATGCTAGAGTTTTCCTGTGAGCGCTCGGCACCATCTCCAGTGGCCCAGCACGTTTGTGCAGCGGCTCCAGCAGTAAGGATTAGATTCCGTCCTGGGAAGGTGCTCAGTGGAGGGAGCGCCTGCCCAGGGCGCTGAAGCCGGGTTCAGTCCCCATCAGCAAATAAAAAACTGGGCGTGGTGGCACGTGCCTGAGATTGTGGCATTCGGGAAGTGGAGGCAGGAGGGTCAAGAGTGCAAGGCCTGTTCTCTCCTCCCCCGTTTCTCCTCAGCGCTAGCTGCCCCTCACTCCCTGTGGTCAGATCTCTGACTGACACATTCAGAATTTGGAGTGTAGAGACCGACTGAAGCGGAATCATTCATTTTGCTGTTTTCACGTCCTCCCAGAAAGCCACATTGTCCAGTGTGGCCTCCATACTTTGCTGGCTTGACTCCTCTTTAGTGGCAGCTGGTAACCTGACTCGGGGTCCTGGGTGCAGCTCCGTCTTCTCACCCGAGGACTCCAGGCCCAGACAGGCAGCTGGTAGGCCTACGTTGGCACAATAGGAAATCTCGGGGTGGCTGCAGTGTGCAGCCAGGCTTGGGAGCTGCATTTTGAGGTGTTTGGTTTACCGCCCGGGGAGGTTACTAAACAGCGATCTGTTAGTGTGGCTTCAGACAGTGATTGGCGTTCTTTTTCGCTCTCGTTCGTTCATCATTGTACTCATGACATCATGAGGAAATAGCTCCTGCTCAGGTTTTTCCCTGTGGTAGAGTAATCCCTTCTCGACACATACTGCAGCTGATGGAACATGTCTGGTTGATGGCAGTGTTAGGGTGTTGCCTTTCCCCTGGAGACGTGGGGCAAGGGCTGGGCCTTCCCTCTGCTGCCTCACAGTCTCAGGGTCTGCAGCATCAGCTCTTAGCTGCCCCTGGTTGTCCCTCCCTAGTTTGTTCCCAGAAGCAGCGGGGACAGTGTCTCCCATGGTATTGCCAGAGCTTCCTTCCACTCAGGTGGCTGTCGGTTCGTACGGTTCACGGTGGCAGCACTGGGCACCACTGAACCTTTCAACTACTACCAAGCTGCTACCGACTCAGCGTCTGTTTGACTTTGCATTTCCTAACTTCTGGTGTGTTGTGCGTCTCTTTTGTGGTAATCGGTTTGACTGCATCTGTACCAGGCTTTTTCTTTTGGGCCACCAGCCAGCTCCCAAATCATGACATGGAGACTTTGTGGGGGTGGGGGTTTCAAGACAGGGTTTCTCTGTGTAGCTAGCCTCGAACTCCGAGATCCTCCTGCCTCTGCCTCCTGAGTGCTGGGATTAAAGGCGTACGCCACCACTGCCAGGCAACAAGGGAACTTCGTATTGGTTATGAATGCTTGGCCTTAACTTAGGCTTGTTTCTTGCGAGCTCTTATGACTGACTTAACCTCTTTCTCTTCATCTACGTTTTGCCTCAGGGCTTTTTACCTTTTCTTTCTACTCTGTCTGCTGCCTGGCGGCTGCCTGGCTGGCCCTGGGCATCTCCCTCCTTCCCCCCTTCTCTCCTTCTCTCCCCTATTCATTCTCTGCCCACCAGCCCTGCCTGTCCCTCTCCTGCCTCACTATTGGCCGCTCAGCTCTTTATTAGATCAGTCAGGTGCCTTGGGCAGACAGGGTGAAACAGCACATCTTTTCATAATTAAATGACACAAAGGTAACACTTACACAGGTCAAGTAACACTCCATAGTATAAACAAGTGTAACACATCTTTACACAGCGGTATAGTCCACAGCATGCATCTAATTCACAATTTCTTTTCTCTCTCCTTTTTGAACCTGCTGCTCTGTAAAGTACGTGTTCTGAGTCCTGTCTCCTTGTGACTCTGTTTGGAGAAATCTCTTCCTGGTCTGACATAACTGGGTTTTCTTGAGAGTCTCTACATTTCCTCATTGCTCTTACGGTCAGGTCTCTGTGTCCATCCTCTCTTTTTCCTCTTCCCGGGCCCCCTTCACTCCTCCCTCCCCCCTCCCTCCCGGTACTGGGACTAGAGCCTGGGAACCGCACTTTCTAGGCAGGACTGTCTGCCCTTCGGCCCCATCCACGGGTCCTGATCTGGCTCAGTGATTCTCAGATAAGGACTGTTGTTGTTTGTGACCTAAGGGACATTAGCAGTGTCCAGAGATGTCTTTAGTTGTCACATCCTGGGTGCCGGGAATGCTGCTCAGCTCCTGCAGTGCCCTGGACAGGCTCCATCTCCCGAATCTTGATCAGTGGAACCAGGGCTGGAAGTCGTGCCCTGAGACTCGGGTTCGGGAATTGGATTTTGTAACAAGTATCTCAGAGTGACTGTGGAGACCGGGCAGGCTTAGAGTTGGAAATACCTGAGTGTGGTGAAGAAAGGCTTCCTAGAGAAGGAAGGGAAGGGTTAGGAGAGCTCGGGCTTCCCCAGAGAGGAAACACCAGTGTGATTGCATGAGATGAGCCCAGTAGTCCCATGCCCCAGCAGCACCCCTGCCCGCCACCCCCAGCAGCCTTCTGCCTTGGTCCCCTGAAAGCCGCACTGCCTCCCTCCTGAGTTCTGGAATGTGCTGCTTCCCGACAGTCCTGCTGCTGTCCTCTGAGCACCTCCGATGGGATGGGGTCATTGTCGCAGACCTGTAGTTAACTGAGTGCTGCCGACAGGCTGGTGTTGTGCTGTGTGCTTTCTGTCTGTCCTCTGGTCATACCTGCATGCCAGCACTCTGCATTCGTCTGAAGAGACTGACTGCTGGACCGAGAGCTTAAGGGGGATACTGAGGTGTGAGCAGGCAGGTGACAGAGCTGGGCTTCTGACAGGAGCCCTGGCAGTCACCCCTGTGTAGACACCGAGGCATCCTGGAGCGCAGTCGAGCCTCTGAGCTGTACTGCCTGTCCTGCTGTCCTGATGGCCCTGGAAGCCGTCCTGAATGCTGTGTGCTCCAAGGAGCAAGGAACCGCTTGATGGCTGTTTGCTGTTCTCTGTGAGGCGGTCGAGCAGACTGTGAGGGATAGATTCCTGCTTTGAGAGCAACCAAAGTATTTCAAATCCAAATGCTAATTGAAACCTCATGGAGAGTGTGCCTGGCTCCTTTGCCCTTATCTGTTCAAAGTATGCCTTCCCCACAAGCACTTCCTGACGTTCTTGAGCTGGAGCCCAGTGTCGCAGCCTGCCTGGTGGTTTATGGAAACTCCGGGCTGTCACTGGGGTGGTGGAATGGGAGGCTCTTGAGCTGGTCATGCATAGACGGCAGGGCACAGGCAGGCTCGTTCCTGTCAGCCCAGTGTGTCACCAACTGCTGTTTCTCTTGAAGCCTCAGACTCCTTGTTCTTTTTCTTCAGATTTGTTGTGTTGTGTTTTGTTTTTCGAGACAGGGTTTCTCTATGTCACTTTGGAGCCTTTCCTGGAACTCACTCTGTGGCCCAGGCTGGCCTTGAACTCACAGAAATCCACCTGGCTCTGCCTCCCGTGTGCTGGGATTAAAGGCGTGTGCCACCTCCACATGGCGAGGGTCCTTATTCTTAGTGGCTGAATCCTGACCCCCACCCCCACTTTGGAATGCTGCCAAGCGTCTTGGGGACTCTGTCTGCGGAAATGCAGAGAATAAGCCTCAGCTGAGAAGAGCAGTTGAGGTAATCCTGAGAAAATAGCATTCCATACTGTGTTCTCATTTGGTCTGAGGAACTTGGGGGCTGTGGGCTGGATGCATGTAGGCTGAATTCAACTTACATACATACACATGTTTTATATGCCTTTTGATGGGTTGAGAACTGTTTAATTTACCGTCCTTTAAAAAAGAGGAGATTGACAAAAGAATCTGAATTTCTGACTTTTCTTGGAATGCTAGAGCTCAAGAAGCCCTGGACCCACTTTCCTTCTTGGCCATTTTTGGCTGAATCGGTTGAGGCCACACTTGGGGGAAAGGGTGTGCTCCCTAGCCAGCCCTGGCCTGGACCACATGGCTGCACACACTTGGGGGAAAGGGTGTGCTCCCTAGCCAGCCCTGGCCTGGACCACATGGCTGCACACCCTTGGGGGAAAGGGTGTGCTCCCTAGCCAGCCCTGGCCTGGACCACACAATTGCACACAGGCTGCTTGCTGTGCATTGTATACAATAGAAAGTGCCTGTCTTGTTTTCCCAGACCCAGAAAGAGGGATGTGTGGCACCTGGAGGTCAGTGCAGGAAGATTTACCTTTCCAGCCTGCTTAGCAGCACATGCCCGTGTTCACAGACTGGGCATTCTTCTTCCTGCTCCATGCAGGAAACACGGTGGTGTGGCAGTTTCTCACTGAGACTCTGGAGGGAGGCTGCCCTTAGCAGAAGGTGCAGAAACAGATGAGCAGTCTGAAGAGGCCCAGGAGAGGAACATGGGGATGGCCTTGTCGGGGTTCAGAAGAGCTCAGAAAGCACCCAAACCACAAGAGGCCATTGGCAGAGGCTGGATGTAGGAGATGGCGTAATGAGGTGGCTAGCTGTGTAACATGTGGAAAGGGTGCTTTTCTCGTCCTCTTCCCTGGCTTAGGGGTCTGAGGATCCAGGGCAGGACACAGTGGGGTCAAGAGTGGAGATGCCGGTTCCCGCCTACCGTTCTCTCCATACCATGCTCTGCACTGGTCAGGAGGATGCCAGGTCCCCTTGCCTGCAGTCACTGTGTGGTCTGCCTTACCCGTCTGACTGCTTTTTAAAAATGGGTTTAAGCTCTGTTTATTTTTGTTTCATGTGTAGGGACATGTTGCCTGCACGTATGTCTGTGCACCACATGAGTGCCCCGTCCCCACAGAGGTCAGGAGAGGATATTGATGCTCTGAGACAGGAGTGACAGATGGTTGTGAACCGCCATGTGGGTGCTGAGACTTGAACCCGGGTCCTCTAGACGAGTAGTCAGTGCTCTTAGCTGCTGAGCCATCTCGCCAGCCTCCTCCTCCCACCCCCAGCCCCCTGCCCCCTGCCTGCTCTCGTGAGAGGTGACAGGTCTTCACCCCTTTCTGCCTCTTGTTTGCTCCTTTGTCACCAGGCTCCAGGCCTGGCCTCCTCCGAACACCCTCCAGAGACGTCCCACGTCAGGAGGGGGATTTTAAACCAGTGGGCCCGGGTAGAGGAGTAGTAAGCCGGGGACAATTGGAGAGGACTCTAATTAGCAGGGTTAGTCTTGGTTCTTACCCTCGTGCCTGGTGCTGGCCAGCAGGTGGGACATTCTTCCATGTCCAGTGACAGGTTCTGCTGCTGTCACTAGCCCAGGAGCGCTTCCTGTGTGACGTCATGGATAGCTCTCTATCCATGTCTGACATGTGACCAGAGGTCACAGTCGGGGATGTCTGGCGGATTGGCTCTGCTGCTCGAGTCTGGTTCTGGCCTCTCAGGTGTTTACCAGGTCCTTCAGAGCACATTTTCAGACTTGAGCTGCTCTGGGGTCTCATGGGACTGACGACCACAGGAGTCGGGGAATTGTGCCCAGCCATGGTGCTCACCTCCCTGAGAAGTGTCATGTGACGAGTTACCCTGTCACCCCACTGCAGGCTGGATCCTCATTGACCGCTGTGGGAAGCACTTCGGGACAATACTCAACTACCTTCGAGACGGGGCTGTGCCCCTGCCGGAGAGCCGCCGGGAGATCGAGGAGCTGCTAGCGGAGGCCAAGTACTACCTGGTGCAGGGCCTGCTAGAAGAGTGCCAGGCGGCCCTACAAGTAGGCACCCCTCTGTCTGTCCCACATGAGGGATACCAGATCTGTCTGCCACCTTCCTTTCCCCCTGCAAACGGGCCCTACCTCACTGAGACGTTGGGAGACGTTTTGCAGAGTAAGCCTGGGACCTGCAGAGGCAGGTTTGAACACAGCCCTCAGGGAGCCGTTCCCTGTCATTAGGATGTGGTCGTCTGTACCGTCCCTCCTGGGATGCTGTTGTCTCGGGCTGTTGGACAGTGCTTCAGAAGCCGTTTCTCTGCTCAGCACTGCGGGAGCCACCAGACTGCTCAGATCTTTACCTTAGTGCCGTGCATCATCTCAGTGCTGGTTGCATCCCTCTCATGTAGATCACTCCCCCAGGAGTCTGACTTCCTACATCTGCCATTGTTGGAAGTCCAGAGAAACATCCAGACACGCTCCCTCACTCTTCCTGTGTCCTGAAGCAGGGCCAGGGAGAGCCAAGTCCACAGAGCACGTGTAGTCGGGAGCTTTTACTTTGGAGCCTCAGAAGGTTCCTTTGTGCTGTGATAGGGTCATGACTGCACCTTCCCTGAGCCTCAGAGCTGTGTCTAGCCCTCACTGGAACGGTCTTCATAGTCCCGAGTTCGAGGCATTGGCCTCACCACACACATCTCTTGCCTGTGAGCCTTTGTAAATGTTACAGATTTCACTGGAGTCATTCTTACATTTCTTGACATTATGCAGGCACATCGTTTAGGAAGCAGAGCAGCACTACATGATTGATGGCTCGTGCCCCATAGCCTTCCCCACCTCCCATACCCCCTTCCCCAGGCTGGCTCTCTGCCGCTGTCTGTTCTCAGCTTTAGACATGACCTCCTGGACTTAGAGAAAATTAGACTTCACCTCGCATGCTCCCTCCCCTCCACCAGCCGTACGTGTTCCTTCTCACGGAATGGTTTAATCGCAGCTTTGCCTTAGACAGTGTCTTGAGTTCACCCTGCCCTTGCCAATCTCGCTGCGCCCTGGGGCATTTTGTTTGCTTGATTTCTAATTGGGTAGCTTTCCCTGCTTGATCCCCAAGTCCACAGATAGGAGGACCAGTCTCGTGCTGGGCTGTCCAGATGTCCCCAAGATCCTGTGTCGCCTTTGTTTCGGGACGTGTCCTCTGGCTCCTCCGTCTAGATCTGGGGTTCAGCCTCCAAGACTTGCCTCCTGTCCTTTCCCTTCTGTGTCTGAAAGCTGCCCTCATGGCGTGCCACCCTTTCTGAGAAGGTGCCACATCTGTCCTTGACTGTCCACTCCCTCTGTGCCTCTCTCCTTGCGTTTTCTCGGTGTTGGTTCTGATGTCATGGTTGAGAAGCTTCCCATGCATAATTGGATGACCCTTGGCTTCTGTGGCAGCCCAAGGAAAAGCTACTATGTGGGGCTGGGGGTCCTCGTCTTCCGGGGCCTTCAGGGTTGGATAATAGACTGACTGTCTTCACTGGAGGGAAGCCCTCTGTAAGGAGCCCTCTACTGCCAGGTGTGCCAGGGCCTGAAGTTCGGGCACTCAGAAGTGAGAGGCGGGAGGATCACAGGTTTGAGGCCAGCCCAGGCTACATAGCAACTTTGATTAAAAACCAAAGAAGCCCTGTGCTTTTTCTGTCTGTGGGGTGTAAGCATGGCTGCCTGTCGTCTGGAGCTGACAGGCTTGGGGGACTTGCACATTGTCTCCGTCCTCTGCTCTGCCACCACTGCGGGAATGTGGACCTTTCTCCTGCTGACCTCTGAGATGGCTCTGCCCTCACCCTGCCCCTAGCCTGCGGTCGTCCCTGAGGACTGTCCGGCTTCTTGCCTCCCTCCCGTGGGCTTTGCCGCTGGCTCTCCCGTCTCTCAGCTGGCGTCTGCTTGCCAGCTCAGCCTTTGACTCTGTGTCTCCTGACTTCACGTCTCCGTTCTGCTCCGTCACTCTAGTGGCCTGTAGGAGTTTTGGATGCTGTCACCTGCCCTGCTGAGGGTCCCCTGGGCAGAGAGAGCTGAGCCATCCTTGTGTTACTGGGCAGTCGGGCGTGCCACAGTCCTGAACAGAGCAGACTCCTGCCCTAGTCGTACCCCTTCCTAATAACAGGTGCAGAGTGTCGTCTTCTCTCCCCCATGACTGTCCTGTGTCTCCTCATAAGGGCCTGGCTTCCTGGCTGGCCAGCTTAAACAGCTGTGTGCTAGACAGACCCCTGGGCTAAAGCATGTTTTGTTCCAGCAGAACAAAGATACTTACGAACCCTTCTGCAAGGTTCCTGTCATCACCTCCTCCAAGGAAGAACAGAGGCTCATAGCGACTTCAAATAAGGTGTGTAGAGGCTTGGAGAGGACCGGCCCTTACCACTGTTTACCCCAGGGACTCTCGAGGAATGAGGGATAAGACACTTAGAAATAGAGAGGGGAGAGAAAACACAGGATAGACTTGGGAGGACCTGGATCCTTATCCACCGGCCCACAACTTTATTCCAAAGGTCTGTTTATAACAGTGTCAAGGGATGGCGCAAAAGACCTCCCCCTGCTAGTTACAGTCACCTGGTACCCAGGCCTGTGGTCCAATCAACCTCCCATGCAGTCCTGCTGGGTACAGCCACTAGGAAACCTAGTGGGCTCCATCAGAGGCTTGGGAGTGGTTGGTTCGTGTGTGTGTGTGTGTGTGTGTGTGTGTGTGTGTGTGCATGCGCGCGCGCCTGCCTGCCTGTTTGTGTGTTTGTGAATGTGGGGATTTTCCAGGCTCAGAGGCAGTGTGTGTGGGTATCTGTGTGTGTGTGTGTGGGGGGGATTGTCCAGGATTGGGGGGCGTGTTTGGGGTGGGGAGCAGCAGTGCCTGTGTTTTGAGATAACGGCCGGGTCCGAGTAGGAAGCCCCACATCCCGTGTTGTCCCTGCCCCTGGAGCAGGCAGCGTCCCTCCTCCTCCTGTAAGCTCCGCCAGCCTCTGCCCACAGCCTCTGGGGAGCCAGTGCGCACTGACCGCACGCCGGTAACTCCTCTCCTTTCCCCCCACAGCCGGCCGTGAAGCTGCTCTACAACAGAAGTAACAACAAATACTCCTACACCAGGTGAGCGCCAGCCAGCCAGCCAGCCGTCGGGCTGTCTGTGTCCGTCTCACCTGGAGGGAGGGCCCTCCACACCGTCGCTGGGTAGACCGGTGGGCGGGCAGAGGGAGCTCTGAGGTGGGATCCCCTCGCTGGACAGTCCACCTTTTGTGTACCTGAGTGCTGTTGACATAGCCACAGTGTGCAGCCACCAATACTTTCCAGAATGAGGGTGTTTTTTCACCCCACAGGCAGCGTCCCTCATGTTTCCTAGCCTCCAGCAGCTGTTCACCTACATGTCTGTGTCTGTACATTCGCCTGTTTCAAACATGTCATGTGATAGAACATGTTGTGACCGATCCCTTCACTTGATGGAGTGTTTTCAGGGCTAACACGCCGTAGCACCATCAGTAGCCATTCCCCTTACGGCACAATGCTGTCATTTCATTGTGTGGACTGCCGAGTTTATTCGCTCTTCAGCATGGGCGTTCGGGGTGTTGGCAGTTTCTCGCTCTTTTGAGTAACGCTGCTGGGAATTGGAGCTGAGGTGTTTGTGGACTTAGGTGTTCCTTTCTCTTAAACACTAGGAGTGGGCTGCGGTCATCTGTGACTGGTGCAGTTATGGAGATCACACTGTTTTAACAATGCCACCAGCAAGTGATGGGCGTTTCTAAAGTGCCTTTGCCTCTCAGGAACATGCTCTGCAAATGAGCAGCTTGAGAGATGTAGGGATTTAATGGGCTCATGAGACCCACAAACTGACCTAGGATGGAAAGTCTTCCCAGAGCTGGGCAATGTGGTGCATGCCTTTAATCCCAGCACTCAGGAGGCAGAGGATCTCCATGAGTTCGAGGCCAGCTTGGTCTACAAAATGAGTTCCAGGACAGCCAAGGCTACCCTGTCTCAAACAAAAACAAAAGTCTTCCTTGGGCTTTGCTGTTATGTACCTCATGGGGCTTGGCCGAGAAAGGGGTAGGGCGGGCTCAATAGCTTGTGCCCAGAGGCCCTGCATTCAGTGATCTACTTAGGCCTGTGTAGGGCAGGCATGCAACCGTGGGTTATGAGCACAGCCTTCAGGCCACAGCTATCTTTTGAGACCCAGCTCTGCCATGTAGACGTTTCTGGACTTGGACAGTGAACTGGTGTCTTTGGGCTCTCTTCTCCTTCCTCAGGCAGTAAATACTACAGGCCTTTCTTGAAGGTTCGCCAAGTAGAACTAGAGAGAGAAGGAAGCAGGGAGGCCTGCGTGGAGAAGCATTGGGTGGACATGTGTGGTGGCTGCAGCCTGGGCTCACCTCCTTAATGCTCTCTGCAGCAATTCTGACGACAACATGCTGAAGAACATCGAGCTCTTTGATAAACTCTCCCTGCGCTTTAACGGGAGGGTCCTGTTCATAAAGGACGTCATCGGGGATGAAATCTGCTGCTGGTCATTTTACGGCCAGGGCCGAAAAATTGCGGAAGTCTGTTGCACCTCCATCGTCTACGCCACGGAGAAGAAGCAGACCAAGGTAAGAGCTGGGTGGGTGGCTCCGTGCGTGCTTACGCGCATGCGTGCCCTCCCTGCCTGCCTCACTGGGCTGGGCCAGGTCTGTATGTGGTCCGCAGAGAAACACGTGTGGTTCCTACGGACACCGTACAAGCAGAGATGGCGTGCTCCCGCTAGCTCAGGCAGTCCAGGTGGAATCAGGTTTGTTCCTGTGCCCGCCCGGCTGCACCCGGCTGCCAGTGCCTTCTCTGTCTGTCTTCTGTCTGTCTGTCAGTCATTGCTAGCCCTTCTGACGGCCCGTGCACAGTCAGCCTCCTCTGTGCAGCGGTGCTTTCCACCATCACGGGCCGTCAAGGCTGAGGTGGCCCTTGGCTGCCCGTGGCTGCCATCCCCGTCCTTGTCTGCTGACCTAGATCTGTCTTCCGCTCTCACAGGCCCCACGCGTCATTCCTTTTGAAATTATCATCTGCATGTGTCTATCTGCATGTGAGTGCAGGTGCACCGGACTCCCCGGAGCTAGAGTTACAGACGGTTGTGAGCCACCTTACGTGGCTCCTGACAACCACTCAGGTCCTCTGGAAGAGCAGCCGGTGCTCTTAACCCCTGCGCCATGCCGCCGCCAGCCTCCCACAGGTCACCTTTCCAAGCCACCTGACTTCCTCACTGAGCTGGGTGTTGATTTACTTTGCATCCTTCTCTCAAGCCAATAGTGTCTGTCGCTCTAGCGGAGCTGTCCTAGGAAGCTAGATCGTACAGCGGAGTGCTGCTCACCCACCTAGGGAGAGGGTGGCCTCCCCCCTCCCCACTCTCCCTCCTCCCCACTCTCCCTCCTCCCCACTCTCCCTCCTCCCCACTCTCCCCTCCTGTTTGCTGTGCATCCTGTCATCTCTTCCTCACTCCGAGAGAAATCTGATTACCTGTGACATTAATTCTGCCAAGAGCAGATTGCCACGGTTCTAGTCGCCTGTGTTCAGTCCCTGGATCGGGTTACTGTCACCCCTGCAGCTCTGGGAGTTGTGGTTCTGTGGGGTCCCAGAGCTGGCAGAACACTGATGATCAAAGCCAGACCACCTAGAGATGCAAGACCCTTTAATTGATGATGGAAAATTGAAGGCACGGGATCTGACAAGTCAATGTGCCGTGTGCTGCACATCACCCAGCGTCATGGCCACCACCTTGTGATGGTGGTTCCCTGTGTGCTCCCACTCCTTCCCTGCACGGGGAGCCTGAGCTAAGTACTCAGAATCTCTCCTGACAGGTAGAGATTGCTTCTGAGGTAGCCAAGGGGAGAGTGCTGAGGCCCTCTGTTTCAAACATGGCCGGGGGCCAGAGATGCCTGCTCACTGTGCAGGCTGCGTCATGCTCTCGTAAGTTCTTAAACGTTCCCAGTTCTCATTTTAGAGCTTACTGGGGAGCAGAGGGATTCAGCAAGCACATGCTTGGAGCCTGTGGTCTTAGACGAGCAGAAGTCTCCAGGAGGAAGCCTGAGCTTTTTTGTGAGGCTTGTTGGTTGCAGGGCCTGGCTCCGGGGTCAGGGCCCTTCTCTTCTCCGGGCTCCTTTGGTGATGACCTCGCCCCTCTGGTGCCCAAGGCCTTGGTTTTCCAGGTAATTGGTGGCAGCACGCTGGTCCTGGGTGATAACAGTGCCTCCTCCTCCTCCCCCCCAAACATTGAGCTCTGTGGGGCCACACCTGAGTCGCTGTCTAAGCTGCCTGTTCTTCGGGGGTTTTGCATGGTAGAGACTTGACGGCATTCCAGGTGCATTCCTAGGGCTCTTCCCCCACTTGGCCCTGTGCAACCTGCCTATAATAGGGTCCCTAATCCTCGCTAAGGCAATGGTAATCCAGCAGAGCTCCGCCTCTTCCTCGTGTCGCCGTCAAATTGTGTGGCCTCTGTGAACTCCTGGGTCAGCACTGTCACCGAGCCTGTCTATGGGCTGCTGTGTTTGCAGCCCTGCAGCATGCATTACTCCTGCAGCATGCATTCCTGCCCTCTTCACTTCTGCTGCTCCTGCTGTTCGTCTTTCCAGCCTCCGTCAGGGAGCCCAGCATCCTGTGTCCTCTCAGCCCTGCTGGCGTCTGCTGAGTGAGCTTTCCCGGGATTGAGATGGTCTTGCTGCCTCACGATCTTGAGTAACTTAGAACCACACCCTGTTTAGTGTATCAGGTGTAGGACAGTAGGTCTTGTCCAGTTCCTAGGGAACTGTGTTGTTGTTTCTGTTTTTAATAGTCTGTCCCCTCTCCCTCCCCCTCCCTTGGCACGTGGAAGGTCAGAGAACAGTTTGTGGGAGTTGGTTCTCTTCTGTCCCATGTGGGTCCTGGGAATTGAACTCAGGTTGTTAGGCTTGGCACCTTCCCCCACGGAGCCCTCTCACTGGCTCCAATATACATGTTGTGGCTTTGCTGGCAGCGGCCACTGTGGGATTCAGGCCACAAGTTCCAGCCAGCCCTGTGACTGGAGTTGTTGTGTACCGTCTGTTGGGGTGGGCACATCCCAGTGCTGCTCTGTGTGAGGAGGGGCAGGCTCTGCCTCTGGGGGCTGTTCAGGTGCCGTAGTTTCCGAGGCTCCCTCTTTGCAGCCCCCGCCGACCTCCCTTGTCCTGGGCTCCCTTGTTTCAGCTGCTCTAAAGCTGGGGCCTCGCTTCTCCCAGCTGCTGCCATCATCCCTGCTTAGGCCCGTGTCTGAGGCCACCAGGCACGAGGTGAGAGGAAGCAGCAGGTGTTCATTTGCCCACCCTGCTCAGACCGCAGCTCTCCACCAGAGAGGAAGGCATCACCTGAGCAGCCACAGGCCCTGGGTGCGGCCATGAGTCTGCCGAGGCGCCAGAGTGAGACCATGGCAGACAGGGGTTGTCCCCCAAGGCTGTCATGTCGGCTCTCCTCTGTCTTCATTGTCAGCCTGGTTAGCCCGTTGGCCCTGCTAATGTCCCACTGTGTTTGGGGGGGCACAGGTTGAGTTCCCCGAAGCCCGCATTTATGAGGAGACCCTGAACATCCTGCTGTATGAGGCCCAGGACGGCCGGGGACCTGACAACGCCCTCCTGGAGGCCACAGGCGGGGCGGCCGGCCGCTCCCATCACCTGGACGAGGACGAGGAGCGGGAGCGGGAGCGGATAGAGCGAGTACGGAGGATCCACATCAAGCGCCCCGATGACCGGGCCCACCTCCACCAGTGAGCAGGCGAGCACCGGCTGCCCTCCGCCCTCCCTCTGCCCCGCCCCCCAGACCCTGTGCAGGCTTCGGGGTACCTCCACTCCCCTGGAGTCCGGAGACACTTTTGTAACAAGCCAGATGATTATTTTGGTATTTCTTGACAAGTGGATTGCTTCTGTGTTGACCCAGGTGTGCACCCCTTCTGAGCAAAGCTGTGTCCGAGGGCTCTGCTTCCCGCGAGAGCCGGAAAGTGTGAATGAGTCTGGCGTGTGTGAGAGCCTTTGTGGCAGTATTTATTTTTATGGCTGTTGACTACCTACCAGGGCTCCTTAAGTGACACTCCTAAGGGCTCCTTTGACAATTGTGAGGGGCTGTGTAGGTGGCAACCGTCAACCAGGATGTCTGGGAGCAGCCTGGCCCTGCCTGTTCTGTGTTCTGACGAGGCTGGGAGCCTGCTCTGTACGGTTTTGGGACGAGAGCTCATTGGCCGACGGTTTCAGCTTGTAGTAGTGGACAGGGGACCGAGTGTGCTTCCAGCCCCCCTGTCTGGCATGGAGCAGACCGTTCCCTGGCAGTGGGCTCTGCTGTCATCCGGGTCCTTCCCGTTGCTGGGCTTGTTGACACACACTTCCCAGAAGGTCATCTGAACACCTGCAGCCATTGCTCCAGACCACTGCCTTAAGGGTCTGCTCCCTGCAGCCCCAGACACGGTGGGCCCCATCTGGGGCCACCGCCCGGAGCCTGCAGGCTGACTCAGGGCCCTTCCCTGCTCTCTATCGCTCCCTTCAGTTCTTAGTTCTCTGCAGACTAGAGTGGGCGTGCAGCTACCTTTGAGTCTTGTCTGTGTTGGAGGATGTGTGTGACTGCTGGTGAGGACGTGCAACTGCGGGGCACAGGTGCTGGTGAGGAGACACACCCGTTACCTGTCTGCGCCTGCGCAGAGGTGAGGCCTGACTGACAGGGTGGTCGGGACTAGACTAGTTACGAGGCGAGTGCTTGATGAAGGAATTGTGACTCTTTTAGACCAAAGGTATGAAGTGGATAATCTGTCAGGTTTTTTAAAGTTTCTATTTTGTGACGGTTTTTACAGCTCACTTTGTGCGTGACGGTCGTGTACCTTTCTCTTGTATCTGGCAGCAAACAATCCCGACTGGATCGAGGAACTGTGTACCGGGTAGATGCTTTTTACACAATGGTGTGGCAAAACTTTTGTATGTAGAGCCGAGAAAGGGAGCTTACAAATCATGTTTCATGAGTTTTTCTACTGTGTATTTTCAGTGTCAGCCCTGCCCTTCGGGTTCAACCTTTTAGGAAGTGAACGTGAATGTCAGTCCTGGTGTTTTCTGTAGGAATGGAAAAGCCATTGTATACACTGTTGAAATGTCCATGTGCAGAATGGTTGGCGGCACAGTTGACTCGCCGTGGCCTCTGCGCCTTACGGTTTCTGTTCGGGCAGCTCTCTCTACTTCCTCTTTCCTCCTACCTTGTGCCTACAGCTTTGCACCTCCCGCGCCCAGCGATAGGACCAGGCCTGGCAAACCTTCCACGGTGCCTGGTAGCGCCGGCAGCTGCGTCTGCCAGGGCCTGGCCCGGTGTCCGTCGGTCCAAAGCTCTGCTCCACATTTCACAGGCTAGCATGACGGACAGCAGTCAGCATTTCCAGTGCAGAGCCATCCAGTGAATCACTGCTCCTGGGTTTGGTGTAAAGAGTGACTTTTATTGCACATTAATGGCTCACAATTAAATTGGAATAGCTTTTTGTCCATGGTAACCAAGTCCAGTGTTTGTGGCATCTGGGGCCCACACCCCGAGCAGGTCCTGACACAGCCTTCTGGTGCCTTCCTGGGGAAGGTGGGCTGGCTGTTGGACCGATCTGTAAGTTGTCGTCCCGTTTAGGTGCAAGCTCCCATACCTGCTGCTCACTGCTGGTACTCAGCCCAAAGTCCCTGGTCATGTTAGCACATCACTAACCTTCCTGTCCGCACTGTGGAAACAATCCTGGGAGCTTTAGACATGCTCACTGTTGTACAAGCGTCTGTGGACACATGTAAAGTAAACATTAAACTGTGCTTCTGTTCACACCTGCCTCTGGTCATTTCGGGAATGCTTGTCTGCGGGGCTGCTGATGTACAGCAAAGAGCAAGGGCCCACCTCCTACTTCACAGTCCAGTCTGTTCAGGAGGATGTGAACACCCTGTAGGATCTAAAGCACCTGTGCAAACCTGGCCCAGTCCCTGGCAACATGGAAGTGTCATTTACAGCAGAATTGAAGTTGTGCCTCTCGATGACATTTCCTTTACTCCCAAGGCTGCCACCCACCCTGTAATGGGTTCTACTGGGGACAGGTGGATGACTCAGGGTTGGCTCCCAGGAAACATTTGATGCATTACCACCTGGCGCCCAAGCAGCTGAGGTCTGGCTTTGCCATATAGCACAGGTTCTGCTGATGCAATCCATTCTCCAGGAGCTGCTGGCACTGTCCTTGAAGGCATGGCTAACTGGATCAAATCCGTGCTTGTTGCTCAGTTGGAACAGAAACAGTGACCTTAAGGGGCAAAGGTCATCCTCTGTCAGGTCTTCTTCCCTGCCGACACCTGAGGAGAAGGGCACCTGGCTTTAGAGCCTCAGCCCTGGAGGAGGGAGCTACCACTGGGAGCCCCCTCTACCTCCTAAGGGACCAGCCAGGTTAGAAAGGAGCGCAGAGAAACCTAGCAGTGCCCCATCTTCAGCCTTGGGCAGGCATGGAAGAAGGTGGACTGTGTGGCTGCAGGGTCCTGGCAGCACTCACATCACTAAAAGATTGCCTACCTCACATTCAGAGTGGACCTTCACTCGTCTCTGACCGGGGTGGGGAAGGGCCACTATGTTGTGAAAGGTACGTGTGAACTCTTTATACCCGCAGACCGGTTTTACATATTAGCGTAAATGTATACAGAAAATGCATTTCATAGATCCCACCTGCTTTCAGCATGTTGCCTCCTTACAGCATACCACCCCAAATCATCCTCGGATTGCTACGACCCAGAGAGAGCGGGGAGGGCCTTGTGACCAGTGTGTGAGAACTAGCCTCCAGTTTTCACAAACCCGTGAGGCTCCTTAGACCTAGGATCTTCTGCAGCTCAGGGTGGTACCTGAGCACACAGGAGAGCCTTTGGTGGGCTTTAATACTTGTGACAACTGATGACAAGTGAGACCTGGCCATCCTTCTCACTCACGGTTGTATTTCAGGTGCCCTCTGGTCCCTTTCTTCCAGAGGACAAGAGGGGAAATGGACTCAGTTTGTTACATGCACATACAGATCCTCCAGCACTTCCTCCCTTCCACGCAACCACTCACCACTGTTAACTGTCCGTTTTTGTCCTTGTAGACCTGGTCTTCCACTCCAGTCTCAAAAACTATTGTGCCTTCTTTCCCAGGACTGATGTAAAACTGTAAACTTAAAATACATCGAGTGACAAATTACTGTCGTGCTCTTTAGCCTGCGAAAGAAACTCCCTTGGCAAGCTATCCTAGCCGGTGTTTGTTACTACATTCTGACAGTTGGGCACCCACATGCTTCTGTAGTCTCTCAGCTCAGCAGTTCGGCTCTCTAAAGGGCCGGCTGATGCATAATGACCTGCATGGCTCCTGCTGGCGGTCACAGCCGCCCAGGGATTCCTCCAAGTTCATTCAGAGCAGATGCACTTTTAAGAGTACGCACTCCCTCACCATCCTCCCTGCAGATTCACCCCTTAGGTGGTAAAAGCTGGGGCAGAGGACAGTCCCCTGTCCGGGAGCAGCTGGCTCGAAGGGGCTTTGTGAGCAGAGCGGCAGGTTGCCGTGGGCACTCGGGCCGAGAACAGGAGTCCTCCCCACGGTCTCACGGCCAGTCTTGGGACTCCACCTCCAGCATGCTGGGTAACCCGACCTCAGCTGGCCTTGCTTGGGGATTGAACAGCTAAGGGGCTGTTCCAGCGCTCTGAGAGAATTGACAATTCTCTCTCAGTGCCAGTTCTTACACCCCCCAAAACAACAGCCTTTCTGCTGGCCATTCAGTCCATCAGCACCTGTAGGGCCATATCTGGGCTTCTAGACAGGCACCCTCTGGGCACACTGGGACAGTAAGAAACCTCGGCACCCTCTCTGAAAACTGAAGACGACAGTGACTTCCTGAGGTCAGCAATACTGACTTCTGTGTCTACCCCGAGCCCAAGATCAGGGTGGAGAAAGGAATGTTATTTGCTACAGAGGCAAGGAGTCTCTGGACCCCCTAGACCCCATTGGGGGACCTCCCCCCCCAACACACCACATCTTTATGCAGGTGGGACTCATGCTGGCAGCCTTGTAACGGTGAGTAAGCCCCTACCTTCCTTGAACAACCCGGACGGCATGTTCCTTCTTAATCAGCATGGCCAGTTTAGTGGCGACCTCAAATATGTGCTCACACTGCAGAATGGCATCCCCCTGTGGAGACAGGTGGCAGGGGGTTCAGGACGAGTGGTTTGAATATGGAGGTTCCGCAGGGTTCGACTGAGTTTCAGCCACAACAGCTCGCTGGGGCCGGAAGCTGCAGCTACCTTTTGCTGTTTGTCCCCCGGTGAAACGTGAAGAACCAGGATTCCATCGCTCAGGCTGCTAGTGGAGACCCCTTAGGAGAGATCCAGAGGTTGGCATTAATAAAGAAGAGGGGGCCTGGGGAGATGGCCAAGCATGAGGACCTTTGTTTGGATACCCAGCACCCACATAAAAGTGAGACATAGTGAAGGTACCTGTAACCCCAGCATTGGGGGGGGGGGGGTCAGATAGGTGCATTCACTGAGCCCCACAGCTCAGTGACCCCATCCCAGAACATGAGAGACTCTCAAACCGCTCACCCACCTCTCAGGGCTGAGTACTCAATCTTCTGCTTGATTCTGGAAAGTTCCACCACGTACGCTGCCCTCGGAGTGAGGAGGAGTTGCCGCTGACGTGCCTTGAAGCCTTTCCTGTCGTACTTGATGACCGGGACGCCATACTGCAAGGTGGTTGGTATCACCAGGAGGGGAAGGCCACCTCACCTGAGGGCAGGGGACTGCCTCTCCTGGAATCCAGTGGTGCTGCCTCAGACACACAGACTGACTCAGCTTTTGTATGAACGCCTTTGCTTTGCTGCCCTGGTTCTGGAAGATTTTGATTCTGAGTTCTACCTTATGACTCGGTCCTCTGAGGAAACTGAGGCTGCGGCTCCAGCCTCCCAGGTCTGCTCTGAGAGGAGAGCATTCATGGCTCCTGGGTTTTCATAGTCCCGGGGGGGGGGGGGGATCTCCATTCTCGTGTTTTTCCAGAACCAAGCAGGCGAGAGCAGCCACCAAACACATGAGCAAGGGCCTCACTCATCCCCCTCATCCACCCCACAAAGCCACATATGATTAGAACCCGCCTGGGAACTCCTGGCGGCTGTGTTGAGAGACAAGTGTCAATACTGGTCATCAGTCTACTGCCCCTCACCAATATGGTGTCTCATTGTAAAGGTCCTGGCTACATCTCAGTTTCATAGAGAAGCAAACCAGGATGGTTTGGGGGCTGGCAGAATGCAGGAATGGCAGTAGACCTCTGTTGGCAAATGCCACCTGGTAATCTTAATGCCCAGAGTGGCAGTGGGGGGCCCCAGCGAACCCAGCTGCACCCGTGAGTTTAAGCGTCATTTCTAGACACTCACGGGGAGAACACGCCCCGGCCTCAGACATAAGAAGGGTCTTGGTGGAGGCCGCACACAAGGTGGGTATACCTGGATTTTCTCACTGCCGAGCAGTTGAAGCACTTTGGGATTTATGTCGCTTTCATCTGGGGAAGGAACCAGAACAGCAGGAGTGTCACCAGCCCCATGGGGAAGGCCTGCCCCCTGCTGGGTCCCATGACTTGTCCGACAGCACACTTACCCAGCCGGCTGCTGGCAAAGGGTTGGTTTAGGCTCTCTGCATACCCTGCCTTCTTCCCCTTGAATATTTCACTCGTGACCACCTTGTGCTGCATCTGGTAACAGATAGTTCAGAGCATAGAGTAGGCGGCCCTGGGCTGTTTTCAGACACGAGTCTTGTTACAAATGCCCTACAGCTTACACCGGTGAAGCGTGGGCTGATACTTTGGTGGACCCTTACTCATACTGGTTTCTCAGGGTGGAGGTTTCGGAGCTTCAGGGAGTATAGTGGTTTGAAAGAAAATAGACCCCCCAAAAGGCGTAGCACTATTAGGAGGTGTGGTCCTGTTGGAGGAAGTGTGTCATCACTGTGGAGGTGGGTTTTGAGGTCTCATATATGCTCAAGCCACACCCAGTGAGACAGACCACTTCCTGTTGCCTACCTATCAAGATGTGGGACTCTAAGCTCTGCCTGCATGCCACCATGTCACACCATGGTGATAATGGACTAAACCTCTGAAAATGAAAGCCCACCCCAATTAAATGTTTTTTATAAGAGTTACTTTGGTCATGATGTCTCTTCACAGCAATAGAAACCCTAAGAGCATCTCTCTCTAGACCAGAACTCTGCAACTCCAGCCCAGAGGCAGTTGTGGCCTGTTGCATGTATTTGTAAGTAAAGCATTATTGGCACATAGCTATGGCATTTCCATATATGTGTCTGTGACGGCTTTCTGCTCTAATAGCAACAAGAAAGCAGAGGCGCCACAGGGCATATGGCCCAGGGAGCCTCAAAGATTGACTCTGCAGCCCTTCACAGAAAGAGTGACATGTAAGAGTCCTCTAGCACACACACACAGGCAGTCCTGCCTCATGCAGTACAGGGGCCATCTGGATTCTATTCCCATGGTAACAACAAGAGATGCTGATTGTAGCAGCTGATACTTCTCAACTCCTCTGTAAGTCATGGGAGTAGTGTGGCCCTCGGCTCAGAGGTGGACGGTAAACGTCGACTTTAGTACTAATAATCTGACTTACAAGGCTGGTCCCCACCGCCATGCCGATGCCATGCCTTGTGCCCTACCATGGCTTTCCTCTCGGCTGAGACTCCCCGGCAGTACTTCCGAACAAGGTTCCTCATGCACAGCTTCCGGAGCAGATTCGAAGCCTGTGGGGAGAACACACTCCTTTCCCACCCACCTCACACTCCCTCCCTGCCTCGGGCTGTGGTGACCCACGTGGCAGCTTTTAAGACCAGACACGGTGGCATGATTTTCGTGGGACATCAGTATCTTTCCCTCAAGGCGGGTCGTTCCCCGCTGGCCCCCCTCCAGCAGGTCAGCACTACCGAACTAGATTTTGCGAACTTGAGGAGAACCACTAAAGGGGAGGCTGTGAGACTAAAGTCTTTACAGAGTCGGGCTGAGGTGGAGCCCAGGAATCTTACAGTAGCTGCCACTGTAGTCTACAGCAGCAGTTCTCAACCTGTGGGTCATGACCCTGTAGCTGGAGAGTTTCTCTCCGGGTCCTGCCAAGCCCCCAAAGTCCCGTGCTCCACTTATAAAATAAACACACAGACGCTTATGCTATTTAAGCTGTTTGGCCTAATGGCTCAGGCTGCTAGCTAGCTGTTCTTACATCTTAAATTAACCCATTTCTATTCATCTGTAAGTTGCCACATGGCTCGTGGCTTACCAGTATCTTAACATCTCATGGCGGCTGGCAGCGTCTCTCTGCCTCAGCCTTCCACTTCCCAGACCTCTCCTCTCTCCTTGTCCAGCCTGTACTTCCTGTCTGGCTACTAGCCAATCAACATTTTATTTATCAATCAATCATCCACAGCATGATCCCTTTGTAAAAGGATCGTTTGACATGACCACCACCCCAGGGATTGCTTATCAGATATCCTGCATATTTACATTATGACTCATAACAGCAAAATTGCAGTTATGAAGTAGCAACACACATAATTTTATGGTTGGCTATCACCGAAATAGGAACTGATTAAAGGGTCACAGCATTAGGGAGGTTGAGAACCACTGTTCTAGTACATTCTTTGTGGAGCCCATGGCAATCACTTAGCTTCAAGACTGCTACAGCATGGTTGGAAACCAGAGTATGCTGTCACATGTCTGTAATCTCATTGCCTGGGAGGCTGAGGCAGGAAGGTTACAAGTTCAAGGCCAGTCTGGGCTATATAGTAAGTGCCCGTGTATTTGAAAAGGCTCTGTCTAAATAAGTGTCTGTTGGAGTTATAACCCCACTGATGAATACCACTTATTCTGAGACCTTTGAAAGCAGCCCTGTCGAGCCAAAGAGAGAGCAGAGCCACACAGCAGGTATGATCTCAGAGCCCCATCATCTGCAAGTAACAGCTGCCCGCTTTAGACTTACATTTTCCAGGATGCCCGGAGGCCTCAGCCAGCTCTTGTCCAGGACACTCTTTGGCACATGGTAGCGAAGATTCAAGATGTAATTCTTCCTGACGAGCACTACAAACTCCTCATTGTCAGGGCAAAGGGGTTTGTCACGGTTGATGAAACCCTTGACGAACCTTAAGAGGGAAGTGACAGAGGTGGTTTACACAGCCACACAGGCCAGGGACCGGTAACGTGGCACCCCTACCCTGCCACACCTGCCCCAGCAGCGTGCTCTGGGCCACCCACACCGCCTTCTGTTCTAACTAGCTGGAGTTAGTTGCCGGTTAAAAAAATGAGCAGCATGACATAAAAGCCAGACTTCAGTTCTCCCTGAAGAGGAAGGCTGGCCATGCTGGCTGGACTCCTCTCCACTGGGCAGACCGGTGACAGATGGCCGCCTGATTGGCTGCAGTCCCCACAGCACCTCGTCTGATCCCCGCTTGCTCATTTTGTCTGCCTGGCTCTGGAAGTCATCGGACTGAGGGATATCACAACACTCAGCTGAGCTGTGACAGCTGAGATTCCCAGCATGCTCTGAGGGCAGACCTTTCTGTACAAACCAAAACCACAGCTGGAGAGATGGCTAAGTGCACTTGGTGCTCAGTCACAGGGCTGAAGTTCGAATCCCAGCACCCACAGCAGGCGGCTCACAGACACCTCGCACTCCAGCTCCAGAGAGCCAGGGCTCTCTCCTGGCATGCACTCACACCGTTTACATATACACATACACACACACACACACACACACACACACACACACACACACACACCCCCTCACCCTTAAAAACAGTCTCAGAAAGCCAGACGGTGGTGGCGCACCCCTTTAATCCCAGTACTGGGAGGCAGAGGCAGGAGGATCTCTGAGTTCAAGGCCAGCCTCTTCTACAGAGTGAGTTCCAGGACAGCCAGGGCTACCCAGAGAATCCCTGTCTCGAAAAACAAAACCCACAGAAACCCCACCAAGCCCGTGACCACTGCAGCGTGCTGGTCCCCATCACGCTGAGACCTTACCTCCGGATGATCTGCACAGCCCACCTCCTCCTCTTGATCTCCCTGCGAGCCAGGGCTCCGCGCCAGTGGGCTTCTAACTTGGTGGCTGAAAAGAGTCCACTGCTGCCATTAGAAGGTGGGACAATCGTGCAGAAATACAGAAGGCTTTTCCAGAAGGTTCCATCCACTCAGCACATGTCTGCCCACCTGAGGGCTCTGCTGGGCCCAGAGGTGCAAAGTGGGGTGCACCCTGTCATTTCATGCCTGCTGCTCAGAGCAGGGTGACAGCAGAGGCTGAGAGAACCTTTGTGGAAGCAGAAAGTTCCAGGAGGGACAGTCCTGAGGTTCCTGCTGGGGACTATGGACTAGTCTTAGCCCCGTGTTTAGTTTCTCGAATCCAGTGCCGACTTTCAATTGCCACATTCAAAGATGGATTCATAAACAAACAGGGACATGAAAAATTAGGGCCTGGCTTGTCTCTGTGTGTGTGTGTGTGTATGTGTGTGTATTTATATTTGTATGTGTGTATATGTGTGTGTGTTTCTCTGGATTTTCAAAATGCCTTTCTTCCTCGGGTTAGCAGAGTTTCTGTTGGAGGTAACATTCCAGCACTCAGGGCCCAGGGCTGGCAGACTGTGATCTAAAGACCAGCTGCCCATTCATACAAAGTTTTACTGTGATAAACAGTTACATCTGCTCATTTGCATACTGCCTAAAGCAATTCCGAGTCAGCAGCAGCAGAGCTGAGTAACTGTGGAGACTGTACGACCCACACATCGAAAATATTCCTGGCTTCCACAAGCACAAATGAGCACAAGTACCTGACACATTATTTACATGTAAAATTATTGTTGGAGGTTTTTGCTCATTGGCGGGGGGGGGGGGGGGGGGGGGGGGGGGGCGGGGGGGGGGGGGCGGGGGAGGCTGCCACCCAGCTACCAAATAAATCACTCATGGAGGCTTATTCTTACTTACGAATGCCCAGCTTTAGCTTGGCTTAGTTTCTAGCCAGCTTTCCTTAACTTACCCCGTCTACCTTTTCCCTCTGGGCTTTTCCCATTTTCTTACTTCTGTAAATTTTACTCTTACTCCATGGCTTGCTGTGTAGCTGGGTGGCTGGCCCCTGGGTGGCTGCTCGACCTTCCGTCTCTTCTCCCAGTGTTCTCCTTGTATGTATCCCTCTCTGCCCGCCAGCCCCACCTATCCTTTCTCCTGCCTCACTATTGGCCAATTCTCTATTAGACCATCAGGTGTTTTAGACAGGCACAGTAACACAGCTTCACAGAGTTAAACAAATGCAACATAAAAATAACACACTTTAAAATGTTCTACTACATAAAATCTGTGCATGGAACAAGTATAGGCCATATGCCATGATTGCAGAATTAGGTCTAAGCTGGCCCCAGACAAGGGTATGAGCATGGGGTGGGCAGAGGGGAGGGTGTGAGGATGGGGTGGACAGAGGGAGGGTGTGAGGATGGGGTGGACAGAGGGAGAGTGTGAGGATGGGGTGGACAGAGGGAGGGTGTGAGGATGGGGTGGACAGAGGGAGGGTGTGAGGATGAGGTGGACAGAGGAAGGGTGTGAGGATGGGGTGGACAGAGGGAGGGTGTGAGGATGGGGTGGACAGAGGGAGGGTGTGAGGATGGGGTGGACAGAGGGAGGGTGTGAGGATGGGGTGGGCAGAGGGGAGGGTGTGAGGATGGGGTGGGCAGAGGGAGGGTGTGAGGATGGGGTGGGCAGAGGGAAGGTGTGAGGATGGGTGGGCAGAGGGGAGGGTGTGAGGATGGGGTGGGCAGAGGGAGGGGTGTGAGGATGGGGTGGACAGAGGGAGGGTGTGAGGATGGTGTGGGCAGAGGGAGGGTGTGAGGATGGGGTGGACAGAGGGAGGGTGTGAGGATGGGGTGGACAGAGGGAGGGTGTGAGGATGGTGTGGGCAGAGGGAGGGTGTGAGGATGGGGTGGACAGAGGGAGGGTGTGAGGATGGGGTGGGCAGAGGGAGGGTGTGAGGATGGGGTGGGCAGAGGGAGGGTGTGAGGATGGGGTGGGCAGAGGGAGGGTGTGAGGATGGGGTGGACAGAGGGAGGGTGTGAGGATGGGTGGGCAGAGGGAGGGTGTGAGGATGGGTGGGCAGAGGGAGAGTGTGAGGATGGGGTGGGCAGAGGGAGAGTGTGAGGATGGGTGGGCAGAGGGAGGGTGTGAGGATGGGTGGGCAGAGGGAGGCTCGTCCCCCACTCTTCTGCCCAGGCCTCACCTGCTTGTCTCTTCCTCACATATTCCCTCCTTCGCAGGCAGCCTTTGTATGTGGCTTGGATTCTTGAAACTTAAAATAAAACAAAAGTTTTGGTGAATTGGCTTCTGTGATTATGATCACGATTTCCAGAAGCAGGAGGGACCGACCCCCAGAGTGGGCCCCCAGAGCCTGCAGTGAGCCGTTCTCGGTGCTGAGTGTGGGGAAGACAGGAGCAGCTGGTCCCACTGGGCCTGGCTCCCCGTATGATTCTCTTTCCTTCCACGGGGAAGAGGAGCAGGGTAACAGTGCCCAGCTCATCCTCACAACCCATCCACAAGATGGGAAGGGCATCGGCACATCTCAAAAGGAAGCACACAGGCTCAGATACAGATGTCTGTCGGCCTCAGGAGGATGCCACACTGAGCAGTGGGAACCCCAGGACACCCCTCAGCTCTAGCCCTCATCACCCCCTCCACATAATGAAAGGTCCCACCAGAGGCCAAGTTCACGGAGAGCCTTACACACCAGCACAGCACAGCCTCTAGGAAGTGGCTGATCCAAACCCCTGGAGCCTGGCTAAGCCAGTGCCTACATCTCAGCCAGGTGGGTGGCCATGAGTGTCTCAATGGTAGCGTGTGTAATGGTCAAACCTTGAAACCAGACTGGCCCAGGTTCAAGCCCGGCTCTGCTGCAGACCGGCCATGTGATATTCAGCAGCTTACCTGTGTCTCAGCACCACTGAACGTGAATTGGGAGCAGCAGAGCCTACCCACAGGCTTGGTCTGGGAATACATCTGTTGGACGTGGTGCACATGGCACAGAGCAAGGACCCCAGCTGTTTGGTGTGCGCAGAGCTCAGACAACCTAAGATTTCCGGTGAGAGAAGTACCTGCTCCCCCATCCAACTCCTGCCATTTGCCATTCACAAAAACACCCTGGCCGTGGGCTTTGAAGGCATGCCTGTTGCCATCAGATACATAAAAGAAGTTGTGAAGCCTGGACTGAGGGCGCGGGTCTCCCGTGACTTTACACTTCGGTGTGCCTTAAGGGTGCAATCATAGAATGAGACACCCTGGACATGTAACATGTCTACACCTGCCCTCGGAGCCCATCAGTCCAGAGGCATCCCATAACCCCACGTCTTATCCCTGGTTCTTAAGTGAGTGAGGTCTTTGAACACATCAGACACCCATGTTTGAGGTTTCTCTTCACCCTCTCCCTGGTTAAACTTGTTCGTTTCTCTTGAAAGTAGGACAAAAAAAATCATACCTAATTGATGTTTACTAAATTCAAAGGCATCTTCGGTAGCAAACAGGGTTCTGGGGAAGCGAATGAATATTTTGGTTCTAGCAAAAGCAAAAAGAAACATGTAAAAATTATTGGTCAGTTGCCCCCACGATGGTTGGGGAGTGCCCCCCCCCCCCAGTGCATGTCCAGTCAGAACTCTAGAAGGTGACTGTGGGGAGTGGCCGTTCCTCGGATGTGACTAAAGTAGGGGTGGAGGGGAGACAGTAGGTTAGAGGAGGTCCTAAATCCAGGTCAGTGTCCTTTGTAAGAGCTAGAAAAGGACACGGGAACCACCAGGCAGGTGTGGTGCTGTCGGCTAAGGCAGGCCAGGAACCTGCTGGAACTTCCAGACGTGGCGAAGGCCCTCCAGACAGAGCCTAGCCTGCCCATGCCCTGATAGTGGACCCTGAGCTCTGAGAGAATGCATTTCTGCTCTGGTGACTATCTATCTATCTATCTATCTGTCTATCTATCTATCTATCTATCTATCTATCTATTTAGGTTTTGTGAGACAGGGTTTCTCTGTGTAGCTTTGGAGCCTGGCCTAGAACTCACTCTGTAGACCAGGCTGGCCTGGAACTCACAGAGATCCCCCTGCCTCTGCCTCCTGAGTGCTGGGGTTAAAGGCATGCACTACCACCGCCTGGCCTGCTCTGGTGACTTTTTATGTAGCCCTAGAGAGTGAATCCACCATGCTACCTGAAGTTGCTTACAGTTATGCTTCTGGGCCTTCAGGAGGGATGACAAGAGGCACCAACTACACAGTGCCTTGTGCTGGAGACGTCCCAGAGCAAGCTACTGGGGAGGGGGGCGCACAGCACACCATGCCCCGTGATGCCAATTCCAGGGTTATAGAATGGGGATAGATGTGTGTGGCCCTCTCAGGGATGTGGATGGATGGATTAATGAAACAGAGAGAGATACTAGCTGGGCCGGAGCTGGCAGATAGCTCACTGGTAGATCCAGGGGCAGGGATCCCTGAAGCAGGCAGGCCCTGCTGTGTAAGAACTGGTCCTCTTGAGGGCTGAACACAGTTCTTTGCATCCACACTAACTCTGACCAGAATGACTAACAGTATAGAACCAAGCCACCCTGGCTAATCTGAGTGAGTGCCTGAAAGTATTCAACACATGGGGAAGATCTCTGCTCCGGATGCTGGATCCTAGAGTGGTACCCGGCGTTCTAGAATGCCATTCTGGGATGCTAAGAGTGAAGCAAGATGAAGTTAGCTCTCTGGGAGATGCTGAGCATCAAGAGAAGCTCGGCCAGCGCAGGCAGGGCCCTACCCTGCCCCCTCTTTACTTCGTGGGCAGAGGCTCCGCCCAGCAGTGGAGCCAGACTTACAACACCTGACTTATTTTCAACCACTGATTCTCACTGGAACCACTCAGCTACATTTAAACTTAGTGGGTAGCAGAACTGGCTTGCAAACAGTCTCCAAAAAAAAAAAACATGAGACAATACCAGGCATGTCCGACTCTTTGACAGCGTGCAGCCACGAACACCTGTGAATAAGAATTTTCTTTTCCATTTCAATTGAGCAGTTCTCAGTGAAACTTGGTAGACGGCAGCACTGTACTTCCATGTTGAAGGCTGGACATGCCTGTTCCGTGCAGATCAGCACATGGAATCTTTGAGCACAGGGCAGAGACAGTTTGGGGTTTTCCTGGCCACTTACTTTCCTAACTTGTAGTCCTGAGGTTGGTAGCCGATATACTTGATCAGCCGCTCGACGCCCTCTCCTGGGGGTCCGTGCCAATGTGGCCAGGTGTCTGGGCACAAAGACTTGTACCTGCCGGGAATGGAGAAGGACATATAGAAGCCATCAGGACACCCTGCACTGCCCTCCACTATGGTGATATTTCATTTGTACTGAAATGTGATTTTATTTGTATGTTAATAAATAAAGTTGCCTGGGGGTCAGAGCTAATAGCAAGCCATAGCAGAAGCCAGGCGGTGATGGCACACGCCTTTAATCCCGATCACATGACAGACAGATCTCTGTGTGTTCAAGGATACAGCCAGCATGGAGACACACGCCTTTAATCTCAATACCAACCATAGAAGACCTGGAGGTATGTATAGACAGGCAGTGACGAGGAGGTCATGTGGTTGGGTTTACAACCAATGAGAAGGCAGAACAGAAAGTCAATAAAAAGACAGATACACAGGAAGTAGGTCTTTTTCTCAGGGGAAGGACGGCAGTGGCAGCAAAGGGTAAGAAAGGTTTTTTAGTATCAGCTCTCAGCTACTGCTCTGACCTCTTGGGCCTTTAACTCTGCATTTGGCTCTGTGTTTCTTATTTAATAAGACTTTTACATCTACACTCCACAACACCCCCAGAGGTCTCCTGGACCCCTTGTAGTGTATCAGCCACTCAGAGTGCAATTGTCTCAGCAATGCATATAGGGCATGAAAGAAATGAGGAAGTGTTTCTCCCAGCAGAGCCATCGCTGGGCCCTCAGCCAGATGACTCAGTCCCACTCCTATGTATATATCCAAGAGCTGCACCCAGGGGCCACATAGCCTTGTACAGCATTGTTCCTAACAGCCCAAAGTGGGACAGCCTCGCTCTTTATCACTGGATGGCTGGACAGGCAACAGATGTGCTCACACATGGGGAACAAAACCGCCATGCTTGGGACTCGTGAGGATTTCACGTGAGTTCGTGTGCATGAGTGTGTACACAAGTGTGTGGGCACAAGAGGGCATGGGCATGTATGCACTGTGTGTGTGTGTGTGTGTGTGTGTGTGTGTGTGTGTGTGCATGTGTGTAGGCCAGACGCTGGGTGTCTTTCTGTTTCTCTTCACTGTTCACTGAGGCAGGGGCTCTCATTGAACTCACAGTCTGCTGAGTTGGATAGCCAGCTTGCCGGGGGAATCCCATCCCTGACTCCTGAGTGCTGGGGTTCCAAGTGGGCTGTTAAACCTGCCTAGCGTTTATGTGGGTGCAGGCTGGGGATCAAAGCTCTGGTTCTCACACTTGTGCAGTGCTGCGGGCTGCAAGAATGTGTAATAGAGATTCAGCTGTGTATAATAAAGCTACACCTAGAAAGGTCAAGGAATCCTTCTAGAGGGAAGCCATATATCAAGGAATATTTAGTGTTATCCAGCTTTTAATATTCAGCTGCTTCTTGCTATGAATTTCTTGTGTGCTCATATACTACTAGGCCACAACAGCAAATGGTGGTGTAAGCTTCTCAGACCGAACTGCTCATCTGAACTAGGTACACCCTTATAGAGACAATGCCTATCTCCTAAGCCTAGGAGACAGGCAGATGTGCAGATGCATAGCTTTGTTTCTTGTACAAATGAAGCTCAGACCTTCCTTCCCCAGACAGGCCAAATGGCATTCCAGAGCAATTGACTCAGAACAAAAGAGTTTTTTGCATAACGAGGTGTAGTAAAGTCTGGGGCAGGATTCCTGACTCCGGGGTTAGGGTTAGAGTGGCATGGCAGGAGAAGGAGGAACAAGGCAGAACTTTTGGAGAGAGTAGGAGTCAGGTCAGGAGAGCAGGAGAGGAAGGAAAAGAGGACGAAAATGACATCGATAGCAGAAGAGCTCCGTTAGGGCTATGAGAGGACAGGAAAAGGAGGAACAGAGAGGAGCTGAGTGTGAGGATGGAACTGAAGCCGTGGAGATACAATTTTGTCTTAGAGAAATAAAGTAAACGGATGAAAGAACACAGTGTACATAGATTCTTTTCCCTCAGAATACCCCATGCCGGCCATAGCGTCTTCCCCAGGACCCTGGGAGAAATCTTCTCAGGGCAGGCCCCTGGGAAGATTTCAGTAGTGCAGCAAGCACGTTCTCCCCTAAGCCATCTCCTCAGCCCGCCCTCCCCAATATATACAGATGAGGAGGCATGGCGGAAACATCAGAGAGGATGAGGCAGAAATGTCAGGCCTGTGTTGAGGATGCAGTGGGCCGTGGCTGTGACCTCCCAACTTCTTCCCCTGATGCCAGATTAAGAAAAACAGGTTAGGTGAGCATTGATGACAGGTAGACAGCAGGCAGTGGAGGCACAGCTGGGAACCACAGGGAAAGGGTGGCGGGAAATGCTTTGGTTGGCCCACGATGCTTCAACTCAAAAGAAGCCTCATAATGCATGGGCTGAATGTTCTGGAACAGCCAGCAGTGCAAGCGTTTTGACTTAATGAAAAACGGCCGCTTTGGGATTCTCACCCCAAGAGTGCATTGCCATCTTGTAGAGCGGTCGGTCATGTGCTGCCAGTCACCAAAGCCATAGTGGGTGTGGCACTAATAAAAACCTGACACTTTAACTCCTGCTGTGGGTAAGGGTCACAGCTGTGAGGCTCGGGAGCATTCTGACCTGTCCGGGTGTTTCGAAGCCGGTTCTTCCACGGCATCTTCATCATTGTGCCCACTGCCCTTCCCAGCCCAGCACATGGGCACTAACCCTTAGAGGTCTGGATAGTGCACCCTGGGTGCCCAGCAGGTCTGTGTGCCCAGACTCTCCCCGAGACTGCAGGAAGTTGAGTTAGGGCTTAGAGAACTCAATAGAAGATGAGAAACTGGGTCCTGGTTTTACAGGAGAACAAATGTTAGTGCCTTTTTATTTCACAGCTCTCACGCTTCAGATCTGATCCCAGCTCCCAAGGGAATGCCATCTGATTGGCCACACTGTCTCCCGCAGACCAGCCCTAAGGGCTGAGGCTCAAAGCGATCCTCACCTTTGCAGGAAATGCTCATACTTGCGCCTGTAGGCGAAGCCCGCCCTCCGCACACGCAGGTGCTCCATTAGCCCCAAGTACTTGATCTGATGGCTGATGAGGAAGTCGTCAAACTTGCCTTTGGAGAAATAGAAGAGAAGAGTGACGGAAAAGCTCCCTCAGCAGAACTAACCCAAGGCTCCAGGCTGCTGCTCCAGGCTGGGTCGAGCCACAGAAACCTGTTATCAGGCCTCAGCTGGGTTTCTTAGGTGGAGGGATTTGGTAGGCAATTCTAGTTCCTCCTGATAAAACAATCCCGAGATCTGCTAATGCAGCTCAGAATCTCACGTGGCAACAACTGTCTGAAGGTGACTGTCGTCACCTCTCTAGGGAGAACACACTCCAGGCCCCGTCACCTTACGCATGTTCCGTTCACAAGCGCACCAGCTGCCAGGGCTCTGCGTGGAGAGCCTAGACAGCGCCCGACAGTCGCAGACCGTTGTGGACGGTTGTTCACGGCTGCAGAGAACTCTGCTGCCATCTGCCACCTTGGACACCTGCCCGGCATCACCAGGCTCTGAGCGGCGCTCGCTTCCTCTGGACCATCAGGGACATCCTTCTCAATATGTCTATCATCTGCTGTTCTTTTTCTTTTCTACTATGTTATTTCTTTTTCTTTCCCCCGCCCTACCCTGCCTGCCTCTGCTTCCTGTGTGCTGGGATTAAAGGTGTGCCATCATGTCCAGCTCAGAAAAGATGCTCATATACACATGAACACACACACACACACTTGTAGGTGAGAGGACAACCTCAAGTGTTAGTCCTCACTTCCTGTCTTATTTCAGACAGGATCTCGTTTGCTCTGTGCACTGGGACACCAGGCTATCCCACGAGCTTCCATGGATTCCGTCCCAGCCTCCCACCCCATCTCTCCATGGGAGCACTGCCATTACAGACATGGGTCACCGTGTCTGTCTTTAGGTGGGTGCTGGGGATTTGAACTCAGATCCTCACAATTGCAAGGCAAGCGCTTTACCCCCTGAGCCATATCCTGGCCTCCTCCTATGGTTTGAGAAGGACAAGAGTTCATGTTCAGGGACGAGGCTGTGGTGGCTAAGGCTCTTTACCTATGCCCCCCCTCCACCGCTTTGCTCCCCCATCCCGAGCTCTGGGCTCAGGGAACTTGACTCACTGGGCTCTTTCCTCTCGTTGGGCTTGATGCAGCGGATGTACGACGGCTCCTTGGAGATGAGAAGTTCCAGGAGGCTACTCAGGCTGTTCTTAAACTGAGTCCCCACCTGTGTGGTGAGAACACACGGAGTATGCACACTGCTTCTGACTGAACTCTGGAGACAGAGCACGGCGTGAGGCTCCAGCCTGCAGGCCTGAACTCTGCCTGTTAGTTCTGCCCTCTGACTGGAGGCTGTGGATGCCCTGTTCTGGGAAGGTCAGTTCCCATTGCTGGGGGGCTTGCCGGACAAGAGCCACTGGCTTCTGAGGGACATGAAGATTTTCCTAACTAAGAGAGAGTGGATGAAACACAGAAATGTGGAGAGAGAGGCCGGGGATGTTGCTCAGGGAGAGTGCTGTGCCTGGGAAGCTCGGTTCCCTGCTCAGGCGAGCATCCACCCGGCCTCCTCACCATGGGGTATAGCCACAGTGTAATGACTGGGGTCTGAGATGTCCCTCAAAGGCCCATGTCCTGGAGCCATGGGTCCTGTGCAGCAGCTTTGACAGTGATTGGAGGTCTCCAACTTCACTGAAAGATGTAGAGCTCATGGGTGCTGGGGTTGGTGGGTCTTTCGGAAGAGCATGGGTTCTTTAAAAGGCGGGGCCTCATCAGAGGAAATAAGTTACTGAAGTTGTCTTTTGAAGGATACATTTCCCCCAATCCTTTGTGTGTGCTCCACACACCTTCTCTGCCATGGTGTGCCATGCCACCCACAACAAGAGGCCATGGGAGCGCAATCTCTAAAGACAGGAACTGAATCAACTTTTTTTTTTTTTTTTCGTTTTTTGAGACAGGGTTTCTCTGTGTAGCTTTGTGCCTTTCCTGGAACTCACTTGGTAGCCCAGGCTGGCCTCGAACTCACAGAGATCCACCTGGCTCTGCCTCCCGAGTGCTGGGATTAAAGGCATGCGCCACCACCGCCCGGCTCTGAATCAACTTTTAAGCTGTCTTCTTCGAGGATTTTGTCACAGTGTGGGAAAGCTGACTCACAAATGCAGACACCTCACGGAGCCAGCCACCACTGGGTCCAGTCCCCTCTGTCTCCTCCCCCAGGTCTCCTAGTCCCTTCTTTATCTGGTGATTTTTTCTCACATTCTCTCGCTCCCAGACTGTAAGCCCCTTGAGGGCAGGGAACCCCCAGCCCGGCACAGTGCATGTCTGCAATGGGATGAACTGACACAAAGCTTACACACACACATTTTGTAGTTATCTGTTAACAGAAAGGGGAGAGGGGGAGGCTTCAGAGGGGCAGGTATGGAGTGGTCACTGTCCCCTGAGACTTTTGTTCCCTTGCCAAATTCACACCAGCCTCTCCCTGGGCTCACCGTGGGTGGCCGCCTCCGGTTTTCAAGCTCGGCCACCAGGAAACACTCCCTCAGGATGCTGTTCTTGGACCCGCACAGCACCTGTGTGAAGAGGGCCGGCATTGAGCTCGCTGCTCTGGGAATCCCTAGAGGCCAGGGGACAGCAGAGCCACCTGCTCGTGGGCTCTTGGAGACATTCCTCGCTATAACAGAGTGGGAAGAAGGACAAATGGGGAAAGGGGCTGGGGCTGGGGGCCGGCTCGCCTCCGTACGTGAGACCCTGGGTTCCACGCTCGACATCGCCAAAGAGCACACTAGGAGCTGATGTTCAGATGCTGCCGCCCTTGCCTGTGGACTTTCGGATGTATCTAGTTTTCCCTACCATGATGACGCAAGAGTTGTCCCCAGCCCAGCTTAGTGCTATGGAACAAACCAGCCTACGGACAATCAGTAAGAGGGTGGGAGTGAGGGACCGCCAAGGTGCAGTGCAGGGGGAGGAAACGGGGGTGGGGGGGACACGCAGCCTGGCCTCAGCTGTCTGGAGGGTGGTGGCTCAGAAACTGGCAGATGCTGGCTTTCAGGGGACAGACATGGTGGCATAAAGTCAAACACTAGGCTTTGCATTACCTGGTCCTGCTCCATCAGTTTTCAAAATAATGTGTTATAAGAAAAATGCACGCCCCTTTTATTCTTGTTTACAGAGGGTACCTGGTGCCTTGCACATGCTCAGTCCGAGCCCCAGCCTGTCTCTGTGTCCTGTCTTCGCCTGTTCTCATCTTTGACTCTGGTTTTTATCTTTTAGACAGTTTCACTAGATCGCCCAGGCTGGCCTTGAACTCAAGATCCTCCCATCTCCCCCCGCCCCTTGAGTGCTGGGGTTACTGGTGTGAGCCACCATATCTGGAAGAACTCCTTAATTTAATAAAATTAGGACTATGAAAAAAAAAATGTGCTTGTATTTATCTAACAGAATGTCACTCAGCCTTAACACAGGAAATTCTCTGTTGGTTTTCTTAGACAGGTCTGGTGTAGTCCTGGCTGGCCGAGAACTCCCTGTGCAGCTGAGGAGGACGTCAAACTCCTGGTCCTCTTACCCCTGCCTCCCAAGTGCTAGGGAGGATTACAGACTGACCTAATGCATAGATAAGAAAGTTCCAGAAATCCAAGAGCCGCCACTGATTTCTGTCACAGGCTATGTCCTATTAAAACTATGTGGGATGAAGATTCAAACCGACCTCCTTCAGGTGTCTGTAAAGCAGGTCGTTGTTTTTCTCCAAGAATCCTGTTTGGAAAAAAAAAAAGTCCTAGTCAATGTGATGCCACACTGACCGATCGCTGAGACACATCCTGAAGGTGTCTGAGGTTGCATGGGGTTTCCCAGCCTTCTCAATACTGAGACCGGGGCTGGATCCCAGCAGTAAGCTGTGAGCTGTGCTGTGTGTTAAGCATGGAGCACCACCCAGGCCTCAACTCACGCTAGGAGCACGTCCCCCTAACTGCAACAGTACACATCAGACAGAGCCAGACGTCATGGGGGACACTCCCCTACATACCTCCAGACAGAGCCAGATATCATAGGGGACACCATGTCCACATACAGAGCCAGACGTCATGGGGGACACTCCCCTACATACCTCCAGACAGAGCCAGATATCATAGGGGACACCATGTCCACATACAGAGCCAGACATCATGGGGGACACTCCCCTACATACCTCCAGACAGAGCCAAGCATTCTGGGGAGACACCCTCCTTATATAATTCTAGAGTGCCAGATTCTCTAGGGAACAACTTCCCAGGCTGAGAGCCAGGTCCTCAGAGGGAATTTACAGCAGGCTGGTGTGTGATGTGTGGCCTTGAGCCTAAGTGATCCAGTAGCAATGACCTATGACCCACAGAAACGGGAGGGCACTGAGCCCCAGGGTGGCCAGCTGAGACCACGTGACTTAGGAAAATCAGCCCCACTGAGAAAGGCAAACACCAGTGGTGTCCTTTTCCACACCCTAGTTGGTTTTTTGGATTCATTTGTTTGTTGAGACACAGTCCTACATGCAGCTCCAGCTGGCCTGGAACTCGCTACATAGACCAGGTGGCCTAGAACTCACAGAGATCTGCCTGCCTCTGCCTCCAGAGTGCTGGGATTAAAGGTGTAAGTCATGATGTCAGGCCTTTCTCCCTTGATTTTTAATTTTTTGTTAGCTGGGTCTCTTATAGCCTGGGTTGGCATCCAGCTCATTATGTAGCTGAACCTCCTGCCTCTACCCAACAAGCATTGATATTATAGGCATTTATCAGCATGCCTGGTTTAAACAGTGCCAAAGACTGAACCCAGAGCTTAACACATGCTAGGCCACTACGCTACCCACTGAGCCACACCTCCAGACTGACATCTTTACTTGTATCATTCAAAAAACTGGCCTTAAGTGGTACACTTAAGAGTCGGGAGTTGTGACACAGGCCTTTGATTCCAGCCTTCCCCAGGCCGAGACAGGCAAATCCCTGCAAGTTCCAGGCTAGCTAGGATTCTACGGTTAGACCGTGTCTCAAAAACAAACAAAAATCTTCATTGGCTTGTAGCTAACCCAGGGATTGCATGACATAAGTAAAACCAGCCACAAATGCTGTGCGTCAAAAAGCCATATAGAAAATGCCCGATAAGCAGCTTCTCAGATGGTGATTGTGAGTTCTCAAAACAGGCCTTTTTATTCTGGTAAAATGCAAGATTCACCACATGTGGGTGATGACTCCGGGTGACCTGAGTTTGGGATCCTCAGCACCCATGTAAAATCCAAGTGTGGTGGCACAAGCCTGTACTCCTAGGACTGAATGGGCAGTGAGCTCCAGGGTCAGTGAGAGCTTGTCTTAAAAAAATGAGGTGGAGGGTGATTAAGGACTCCTGATGACCTCCTCCAGCCTCCACACATGCACACACCCACACATGCATACACCCACACATGAACACATACACACAAAGAGACCACAGTAACTAAGTGCACAGTTCAGCACCTTTAAGGCCACCCACATAGCCATCACCACCTGGGACTTTGTAAACATTCCAAGGCAAAAACCCTGTACCTGGAGCTAGCCGCTCCCCGGCCCGTTGTGCCTCTGTGGAGTTGATTCCTGTAGACCCCTCGCTTGGGTCACACTTTGTGACCGACCTCTTCTCCTTTGCATCTTGTTCCAGGTCAGAATCTCCCTCCTGTCTAAGTTCCACTGCGTATCCACCGTGTTACATTGCTATTTGTCTACTCCTGTGGCTTCCAGCTCCTGGCTGTATAGTGAATGCTGCTGCCTCAGATCTGGGTGGACAAATGCATCTGCTCCGTGTTCCCCCAATTCTTTTACCCCTATACCCAGAAATGGTCAAAGCTCGCTTTTAATAGAACCTGGCTCTGAGACTCCAAGAGACACCGTGACACCTGGAGTGAGCTCAGGGACAATGGCATTCCTCTCACCAAACCTGGGACCGTGTTTGCCCCGGGGGGGGGGGGGGGGGGGGGGGGGTAAACCCAGAGGATGTGAGTGGGGCCCAAGACTCCAGCGTTTGTCACACAGATGAAACTACACAATGCAGAGGAGCATGTGTTCCGACCTTTGTAGGCAGATATTAAGGCCTCTCTCAGAAGTACTGACAGGAAGTGTGGATCTTGAGATTGCCTCGGGGGAGGGGCTAGGAGCAGAAAGTGACTTCCCTTCTGTCTGTGTGCCCTGTACCATAGCTGGTTTCTAGCCTCACCTGACTGCCACTTTAATTCTGTAAACACCACAGAGCCAGCCTATTCTTAATTTGGTTTTTTGGGGACAGGGTTTCTCTGTGTAGCCCTGGCTGTCCTGGATCTCACTCTGTAGACCAGGCTGGCCTGGAACTCAGAGATCCGCCTGCCTCTGGGCAGTGCTGGGATTAAAGCTGTGCGCCACCACTGCCTGGCTTTTAAAAGATTCTTAGTGACAAACTTTTTGGTGCTTTGAAAGATACCATTGATAAAGAGAAAGGTCAGTTCTCAGAACTGGGGAAAATATCGGCAAATCCTATATCTGACAAAAGGTCCAGTGTCCAGAATATATAAAGAACTCTCGAGATTCAACAATACATTTTAATGGGCAAAGTATCTAAACAGGCATTTCTTCAAGGAAGATATGCAAATGACTGGTATGAGGAGTGTTTGGCATCAGCCACCTCTGGGAGAACCACAGGACAGGCCTTCACACCTGCCCAGAGAGCGGCTGGCAGAGCATTATGGGTATTGGGCAGAATGTGGAGAAGCTAGGGCTGTGGTGTTGAGGAGGCTCCTCAGAACACTGAGTAGGGCACTTCCTCACTATCTATCCAGGAAAGCAAAAGCAAGCCAGGTTATCTCAGCTATTCCAGGAGCCGAGGCAGGAAGATGGCAAGGTCAAAGCCAGCCTGGGCAACTTGCGAGACTGTCTCAACATTCTAAAACTTCCCATAAAGGGGCTGAGGGAATATCTCAGTGACAGGGCATCTGGAACTGCTGGGGGATGGGAGTATACAGGCAATGACAGTTCCGACTGTCAGTTTTCACCATGGCTGGAAGGATAAGCACCCTGAACACTTTACCAAAAGATGAACATAGACAGGCTTATCCAGAGAAAGGAATATTACTCAGCAGTGAAAAAGAATGGCAACATGGAAGAACCTTGAAACATTATACTAAATGAGGGAAGGCAGACTCCCAAAGACCACATGGGTGATTCTCCAGTCCATGACAGGAAGGCTGTGGAGTTAGAAAGTATATTACTTACTTAATTCTCTAGTACTGTGGGGGAGGGGTAGAGGGCATGGGAAAGGGTAGTGTGTCCAAAAGGAAATTGAGTGTACAGTTACACAACTCTAAATACACTAAAACCCTCAAGTTGCACACATTAATGGATGAACTACATGGTGTATGAATACTTAGTTTTTAAAAATTGGTGGTTATATCTAAAATAATAAACAAAACAAGAAAAGCCTTTCATGTGGCATGCTTGAACACAACACTAAGGAACTTTGGGGTGGCCACGGATAGTGTTTCCTTGGAGGACCTGGTGACCGGCGTGCACCCCTGTGGCTGTGACTCACAACCTCCTCCACTCACCTTTGGTGCTGTAGGTGACCTCCCCCGCGTAGTGCAGGAGGCGGAACTCCAGCCAGCCAATCCTCTTCCAGCCCTTTGGACCAGCCAGCTTCCTGCTGCAAGACACAAACAAGCCACTGGACCCTTTCTCCACCTCTGCGGCAAGAATGACAGAGACGTACGTCCTGGGCCAGCTGCTCAGGGACATTGCCGTCAGCATTGAAGCTGACTCCATGGAGGCTCCCAGTGAGCCTCGCTCCCTGTGTCTGGCTGTGTATCAGTTCCCACACTTAGAGCCTCCCTTCACACCTAAACTAGTGAGGAAGAAAAACATGCCTGTGAGAGACATTCAAGTTTTGCTATTTAAATAAAGTAACCTGGCGCTGGGGGCCTGACTCTGTAGAACGCTTGCCCGGCAAGCACGAAGACTTGGGCTCCCTCAACAACAATGCAGGGGGTTGGGGTTATTTTTTAATTTTGTGTTGATGGGTGTTGCGCCTGCATGTATGTCCGTGCACCACATTTGTGCCTGGTGCCTGCTCAGGCCAGAAGACGGCGTTGGCTGGCCTGGAACTGGAGTTAGAGACAGATGTGAGTCACCATGTGAGTGTTAGGAACCAAATCTGAGCCCCCTGGAAGAGCAACAAGTGCTCTTTATCTTTTTAGCCCCATTTTTTTTAAAAGAAATAATAATAATAATAATAATAAAAATAATAAAGAGGTTGGGTGTGGTAGCACATGACTTTAATCCCAGTACTCAGGAGGCAGGAGGATCTTTGTGAGTTTGAGGCCAGCCTGGTCAGCATAGTAAGCTACAGGCCAGCCAAGGCTACATAGTGAGACCCTGTCTCAAAAATATGGAAGAAGGAAGAGGAGGAGGAGGGGAATCCAGTGAGATGGTTCGGTGGGTAAAGGTGCTTGCCACCAAGTCTGATGACCGTAGTTCGAACCCAGAGACCCGCCTAGTGGAAAGAGAGAACTGACTTCCCCAAGTTGTCCCCTGACCTCCACACAATGTGGTAAGTGTGTTCACGGGCATTCTCACTCACGCAAATAAGTAAACTAATACATATACTTTCAAAAGGTATGGTAAATAGTTCATTTGGCAAAATGCTTGCTGTACAAGCATGAGACCCGAATTTGATTTTTTAGAACCCAGGGTTTAAAAAAAAAGGCCAAGGTTGATGGCGTGAACCTGTAACCTCAGCCCTGGGGAGCTGGAGGCAAGCTGGTCCCCGGAGCTCACAGGCCAGTCAGCCTCGTCTAATGGACGGACCCTAGTCCCGGTGAGAGGCTGTTTGTGACTGTGCTCAGTCCGTTGGCCACGCTCACTTCATTTGCATATACAGCTTCATCCACGTGTCTCTGGGGTCTGACAGGTTTCCTGCGGATGACAACTTCTGTGGACACTCACAGAGCTGCTGGGTAGGTGTGGTGAGACCCCACTTTGTAGCAGTGAGACTCCCATGCAGAAGACGTTGCTCGTCCACTCAGTCAGCGGCCACGCTGGGACAAGGACTCGAAGCCGGGTTTTTGTTTTGTTTTCTTTTGTTTGTTGGTGCTGGGGAATGAATCCAGGTCTCTGACTGACCAGGAACTTGTTATGTAGACCAAGCTGGCCTCGAACTCAGAGATCCTCCTACCTCTGCCTCCCAAGTTTGGGTTTAAGAGAATGCCTACTCCTGGTTCTAGACCCTGCTTACATTTTTCTCTTATTTGTCTCAAAGACTAAGTTAGAGTTTGAATTTCCTTTCTGAGCCATTGTGAATGCTTTTGATCGGCATGGGGCTTACGTATTAATAATGTTAACATCCAGGGGCTGTAGAGACGACTCAGAGGTTCCCAGCACCTACATAGGATGGCTCACAACCGCCCATAACTCCTACATGTATGTGCATGCATATGTATGCATGCATGTGTGTGTGCGCGCGCACACGCACGCGCACACACACACACACTCCCTGCTGCACATTCACACTATTTTAGACACAAATCATTTTTCATTTTTATTTTGCCAGAACTAGAATGAAGCCTGGGGCACTGCACATGCTGGGTTGAGCTACAGCCCCATCCCCAGGTTTTTCTCATTTGTTTCTCCATTTTAAGGTCCTTCAGTGTGGCCCAGGCTGGCCTGAACTCCCGATTCCCTGTCTCAGCCTCCCGAGCACTGGGATGGCAGGGCTGTATCCCTGCATCTGGCTGTCCCTACTGTCCCTAAATTGTTCAGAAGGACCATCTCACACCTGCACCACACATGAAATGTAACCATCGCCGAACAAAGCGAGACAGACGCTCTACTTGGAGTTCCCGTCAGTCCGATTTCTACTAACAAGGGCATGCTGGCACACGAGCCAGCTTTCGGGATGCTACTTTTGTATATGGGGTCACTGTGCTGTGTGTATGCGTGTGTGCGGTGTGGGTAAACATATGTACATGGTCAGCACAAAGAGACCTGAGGAGGACAGACACTGCCGTCCTTCTCTGTCACCCTACTCCTTATTCTTTTAGGTAGGCTGGCAGCCAGCAGGCTGCGGCAATTGTCCCTCCGCCTCAGCCCTGGGGTTCCGGATGAGTGCAGCCATGCCCAGCTTTTCATGTGGGTGCTGGGATCCAAACTCAGGTCCTCACGCTTTCCCAGCAAATGTTCTCACCCACCGAGCCTTCTCTACAGCCCCCAAGTACTTGTACTTGGACACAGGTCCAAGACAGACGCCATAGCCTCCTCCCCGCGGGCCAGCCCCCCAGATGAAGTACGCACGTTTGGAAGTGTGCATGCTTGCCCACTTTCTCTTCCAGCTTCTCCAGGAAACTCAAGTCTGTAGCGGGACCTGGACGGATGCATTCTTCATCCTTTCAAAGCAAAAGACACCTCAGCTGCACACCGTGGCATATGCCAGCTAAAAGCTAAGTACGTTGTCTCCAGCAGTGGTTGAAGGTTCTAGATTAAATTCCTGTCACCTCGCATGAGACCAGGTGCACCTCTACGAGGAAGGGCCTCCCATCACGTGTGCTTGGACCCTGGGACTGGCTGAGGGAGCCTCCGCCCCAGAGAGACTGGAAATATCACACAGTGACTCTCCTGCATCTGGCTTGTCCAGTTTCCTTCCCCATCTCCCTACTAGCCTTTCCTTTCCAGGCAGGGCTTTGCTGTGTATCCAGGCTGCCTCCAACTCCTGCTTTAGCCCTCCCAGGGCTGAGAGCGTATGCGCACCACCAGCACAGGCTCCAACCTGTGTCTTTTCCTTCCTTCCCTCCTTCCTTCCTTCCTCCCTCCCTCCCCCTTCCTTCTCCTCTCTTTCTCTTCTCCCTTGCCTCTAGTTGGGATCTCGACATTTAGCTTGAAGTGGTCTCAAACTCATCATCTGCCTGCCTCAGCCTCCTGAGTGTTGGAATGACAGGTTATGTACCACCACACCCCAGTCTGACTCATTTTTCTGTCCCTTCTTCCTCCCTCATCCCTTAGTTAGTGTCTTAATATGTAGCTCAGGCTGGCCTCAAGCTCATGATTCTGGAATGCTGAGATGGCAGGCAGGCCCCACCATGTCTTGCTCTGGCCATAGCTTTGGACTTCCCGAAGACACTCGCGGTTGCCGTGGCAGCTTACGTAAACACTCTGAACAGATCGTCAAGGGTCAAGAAGAACCGCACGCACCATGTGGAGGCCTCATGGAGTGAAAGCGGCTGAGCCTGAACTAGCGCCTTTCTCGGTCCCTGTGTGTGTGGTTCCTCAGCAGTGATACTACCTCACTGCCCATCGTAAACACTCGCCTGTGTGTACACACACACACACACACACACACACACACTTTGAGACATCCCATTCTGTAGCCTAGGCTGTTTGGGAACTTAGTATGTAGTCCAGGCTGGCCTCAAACCCACGGCAATCCGCCTTAGTTGCTGGGGATACACGGGACTTCCTCTACCCCTTTCTAGCCCTGGGAACATGTGTCCATCTGTGGCAGACACCCAGCATGTGGAGGGAACCAGCCTCCACTTTTATGACCAGGGTAATATTTAGATAGAGATACCTAGACAATGAAGAGAAACACAGAATAGCCTCGGGAGGGCCTGGGTCAAAACCCACGGCCCCTTCTGTCCCTACTAAAAGGCTTTTAAAGGAATGCCAAGGGGTGGAGCAAAAGACCTCCCCCCAGCACAGCCCAGTGCAGACCATCCCAGACACCTGGTGACCATGCACGTGGTCCAGCCATCCCCTAATGCAGCCCTACTGGGTAAAGCAAGCTCAGATCTCACTAGGAAACCTCTGCTGGCTCCCACACCAGTGAAGGAACTGGGCCATTGTTTTCTCACCAGAATAGACATGATCCCTCTGTGTCTCTCTTCGACCAAATCACAGATGATCTTGTTGTTGAAGTACTGAACAGGCTCCCACTAAAAGGACGAGAGGGAAGAGCTCTCCCAGCATGCACAGGGGCATCGAGCACATTGGTTTGACAGGGATTTTCCAAATACTTTCTCAAAACCTGGTTTTCCTATCCAACCTGAAGAATTGCATTTTGGGGGGCTGGAGAGACGGCTTGGCAGTTAAGAACATTCACAGCTCTCACAGAGGACTCAAGTTCAGTTCCCAGTATGCACATTCTGTGGCTTATGACTGCCTGTAACTGGCTCTAGGGCGCCTGCCCCCTTTTCTGGCCCCCACGGGCACCTGTGCTGAGGTGCCCGTACCCACCCAGACACACACACTCACATAACTTAAAATCTTTAAAAATGGTGCTTTGGGGGCTGGCGAGATGGCTCAGCAGGTAAAGGGGTTTGCCACACAAGCCTGACGCCCTGAATTCGAACCCTGGGACCCGTGTAAAGGTGGAGGAAAGAACCGACTCCGGGAAGTTGTCCTGTGTCCTGGCATGTGCATCTACACACACATCATGCCGACGCACACACAAAACCAAAAGTTAAAAATCCTTCAATGAGCCGGGCGGTGGTGGCGCACGCCTTTCATCCCAGCACTCGGGAGGCAGAGGCAGGCGGATCTCTGTGAGTTCGAGGCCAGTCTGGGCTACAGAGCGAGTCCCAGGAAAGGCGCAAAGCTACACAGAGAAACCCTGTCTCGAAAAACCAAAAAAAAAAAAAAAAAAAAAAAAAAAAAAAAAAAAAAATCCTTAAATGATACTTTCTAAATATCCCAAGTATCTTCCTAGGGAAGAATTAAAGTCCTCAATCCAGGAACTACCCAGTGAGATAACACTTCCCAAATGAATGAGGAGGGGTCGGGGTGGAACTGGGGCTAGAACACCTCACCAGTGTGTTCAAAGCCCTGTGGGGGGGGGGGGCTACTGCCAGCCCTGTGCCCTCCTGTCTGTCCGTCCGTCCCTCCCTCCCTCCCTCCCTCCTCTCTGAGCCACACACTCAAATTCAGAAACACATCCAATGCTCACCTCGATGCCTTCGGATTCATACTCGGCCTGCTCGGCCTTCAGCGTCCTCTCTATCAGCAGCTGCTGCAGTTTCTCGTTGCAGTAGTTTATACAGAACTGTTCAAAACTAGAGACGCAGGGGATTTCGATCATGCAACGAAACATGCACCGACCGTGCAGCTAGGCCAGGCACAGCCAGACCACCTCTTGGTGAGTACACACAGCTCCTGTCTACAGAGCGGTCCACTAATAAACGATGGAACAGGTGGGAACAGGGTCAGGTGGTTTGTGGTTCTGCTTCCGGGACAGCGTTGGAGTGGCCAGGGATGCGGCCTGTGGGTGGAGCACTTGCGTAGTGTGTGGATTGAGGACTGTAGTTCTAGGGTCAGGAAAACTAATTCCAGCTCCTTAACCATGGCGTAGACGCTGACTAAAACCACAAAGAGGAAAACACAGCAGGCAGGCAGCGGCAACTCACCCGTTCTTGTCAAAGACTTCGAAACCGTAGATGTCCAGCAACCCAATCACAGTCTTTTGGGTAAAATCCTAGTGGGAAAAAAAATGCATGCCTTTAGCTGCTAGTACTGCGGCGTGGGCCATCCCGTGTAACTTCCAAAACTTCATTTAAACGTTTATTTTTAGTGTGTGTGTCTGCCACCTGTTTGCGGGTGTCCACAGAGGCCAGAAGAGGGTGTTGGATCCCCTGGAGCTAGAGTTACAGTCGGCTGTGAGCTGCCTGATGTGGGTCCTGGGAACCCAACAGGTCCTCTGCAAGAGTAGCAAGTGCTTTGAACCACTGAGCCATCCTTCTAGCCCTTACCTAAAGGCTCTTGTGTTGAAACTTAATCCCCACAGTGAAGCTTTAAGAGGAAACTAAACTTGACTGTAGAGTTTGGAGGTAGGGGGAGAGCTTTAGGGGGTCATCAGCTAGATAAGAACATCAGAGTAGAGCCCCCGTGACCCGCTGCTGCTGACTCCCCAGGAAGAGAGAGAGACACCAGAGCAGACGCATAGAGCGTCTCCTCTCTTGCCATGTGGTACTCCTCGTCCTCCTCCTCAACAGAGTAATGGAAAACAGACTGATTCAGCTAGGTTTGTCATTTTGTAATACTTGAAGCCATGTTGTTGTCCCTGAGGTTGGGACTCAGCGACAAAGCTCACGGCTCCTCCTGCCTCTTTCTTCAGCAGCTGCTCACAGGGTAACCTCTGGGGCCTGTCAGCTGGCTCCTCAGCCGGACCTGCCTGTGGCTTGTCTAGGTCAGCAACACATGTCTTACTGCTTCACATCATGGCTTCATGTCTCTCCAGCCTCCCAAGCGGGCATTGGGATCCAAAACCAACAATGAAAAGTGACCTGCAAACCGCCAAGGAAGTGCTTGCCTGGGCGAGAGGGGACAGCCACATGGATGCCATTTTATACAGGCATGGGGGCGGACACCCCACAATGAGGCTCTGGGTTCCGTGTTTCTCCCCCAAAGTCTACGTGTCAGAAATATCTTGCGATGCATGTTATCGGTACTTGGAGGACAAGATCCTGAGGAGGGGCCCCAAGATGAAGAGGCTCACCAGCAAATCGTGCCTCCCTACGGGATGTCCTCCGCCACGTCAGGGGAGGAGACGACACCAGATGCAGCATCGTGCTCTCAACCCCCCAGCCTCCAACCCTGAGCTAAGTAAATGTCTACACTTTTCCATTGTCCAGCTCGTGGAGCAACAGAGAATGTGCTTGTTATTATTAATTTGATTTATTTAATTTATGTGTATGTGTGCATGTACACGTGCACATGTGCCACATGTATTCAGGCACACACGGAGGCCAGAACTGGTCATCTGGGTCCCCTGGAACTGGAATTACAGGTGGTTGTGTGCCGACCATTGTGGATGCTGGAACTGAACTTGTGTCCTCTGCTAAAAACAGCAGCATTCTTAACTGCTGAGCTATCTAGCACCACTTATTATTTTTAGCTGGACACAGTGGGCGCTTCTGTCTGAGTGGACTAAGATATGCTGCCTCCCCGGTCTGTATTCTCCACCCTAGGCTTAGAGTCATGCCTCAATGTCTGGCTTTAGATAAACTCCCATCTTACCTGATTCCACTTAAAAAGGGAACTTAACCTAAGTAGGAGTTTGGGGATCCACTGCATGTTCTTAGACATATTAAAATTCTATGTCTTTATGAAGCTTCTGTGGGCACGCATAGCCATCGGGTGTACCACAGGTGCTATGGATGCTAGACTTTGTGAAGGACTGCCAAAGTATGTGGTACGTACGCCTGTTGGCCTACTGTGTGCAGGCACTGGAAGACCCAATACGATGTTACCCCTGCCCATGAGGAGCTTACGCTTCACCCTTCACAGCCACTTCACTATGGGAACGGTAAGACATCAGCACTTTGGTGAGACCAAGACATGCCACCCGTGTTGACCCACCTTGTTGACTAGGGAGGAATTGATTTTATTGACCAGCCAAGTAAACGTCCGTCCGTAAACGGCCTTCGCCATGGCATCTCTAGCGTAAACGGAGAGTTCTACCGTCAGTGGGCATATCACCTGGAAGGAAGGGCAAGGTACGCCGTGTTACAGACAGGACAAGCCCCGCCCCTCAGTGGTCACGCTAGTCTTCGATGGTGACTGAGCAAAGAATACAAGTTAGGAGACCGGGACCCAGACACAGCCCTGCTGTCCCAGTGTTTGCGGGCTCAGCTTGGTGTAGAGTTGGGAGCGCTGACCAAACACACCAAGAATCACACCAAGGAAAGCCATGGGGCAGGCGGAGTGACAGGTGCCACAAGGAGAAAGGTGAGGTCGAGGCACGTGATCAGGGAAGGGGCCGTGATTCAGGGCTCTGGGGGCTAGAGGATGAAGAACAGGGAAGGGCATTCCAGCAGAGGGAACAGCATGTGCAAAGGCCCCGTGAAGGAGCACCATGTACAAAGCATGAGCTGGTGTGGCAGTGTAGCGGGAAGGGGTGGGGAAGAGGGACGAGGGGTGGGAGGTGGGGATGATTAATGGGGGGTGGAGGAATGGGGGTGGGGAGATGGGGCTGGGACCCCAGCAAGAGAAGAACCACTCCAGGCCTGGTAGGCTGGGTTTGGGGGTTTGTTACCCACAGCAGACACCAGAGCACTACCATCTGAGTCAGGCAGTCATGGGTGGGGGACAGAGATCTCCCCAGTGCCATTTTCACCTCCTCTGTTTTGGCTTCAATCTTCCTGTGGGTGAGAGCTTCCAGGAGAACCACCGGGCAGACCCCCAGGAGCTGCAGGAAAGAATTCGGTCGTCCCTTGGTGACTATGAAGAGCCTGTGTCCCCTCCAGGTCCACTGTCCCCCACCCTCGTCACTGTGCTTTAGGGAGGAAGGGGCCTCACTGAACCCGCTATGTGCTGCACCCCTGTCATCTCAGGGGGCCCGAGACAGGATGATACCAGCTCAGGGCCAGCCTAGGCTGTGTAATGAGATCTTATCTCAAAACCAAAAGAAACAGAAGCAAGTTCAGTGGTCGCTCTAACCCTCCTAACTGGCACCAGCAAAAGAATGTGGTGCTGGCCATGTGGGCTGCTGTGGGCACCTGGGGCCGGGCTCCCCACTCCACTGCTCTTCAGGAAAGGAAGGTCACCTTGGCAATCCACTTGATTTCATGAGTGTCCGGAACGCTGGCACAGCCTTGCTTGTCCTCCTTGAAACAGATGTTGCCCAGGTGTAGGACGCTGGCAATGATCCCAAAGAGGTTCTAGATATGTAGGCAGGCAGGGGACAGCGACAGAGGGGTCAGCAGCACCTCCCTGACAAATGGCATTGAGACGTCTCCTACCCTGAATCCCTGCCCAGTTCACAGAGCCAGCCGCCTCCTCCCTAGGAATGTGCCCTGGTCACTTCCGGTATTAATTATCTTAATGAAGAATGAGGGCTGGAGGAGAGCCTCTCTCAGACCCCAGCACAAAATATAAATACATAAGCATTTTATAAAAGCAGTTTGTAAGCCAGGTGTGATGGCGCACACCTTTAATCCCAGCACTGGGGAGGCAGAGGCAGGTGGATCCCTGTGAGTTTGAGGCTAGCCTGGTCTACAAGGCCAGAATAGCCAGGGCTACTACACCAAGAAATCCTGTATACAAAAATCAAAACAAAACACTCTTTTTAAAAATCAGTTTATAAAACAACAAACTCCCAGCTAGCAGGGGAAGTGTATGCATGTAACTACAGCACTTGGGAGGCTGAGGCAGGGGGTCACTATTTCCAAGCTAGCCTGGGCTACGTAGCAAGACCCTGTCTCAAAACAAACCAATCAGTCTCACAGGTAAGCCATTCAGTTTTCAAACAGTGTGTCTCAAATATTATCATTTTATAAAACTGCATTTTGGTCCTTGAAAGATGAACAGATTTATAATCAGAACAGAACATCAAAAGACAAAATTCTATTCAGTGTTTACCCATGATGCAATTTGTTTCAAAATTGAAGAGTAAATAAAGAATAAATGTGCAAGCCCAGTGGATCTAAGTCGAGACTGGACTTAACCTGGAGGAGGGACCATGTCACCTCCCTCTACACTGGAGAAATTCAAGCTGACAGGAAAGAGGCAAAATGCCCATTTTTTTATTTGACCAGGGTATGACTGATCTTTTAAATTGTTTAATACGTGAGGCAGATTTACATTAAATACTCTTCACTATCTCAAAGTGCTTGCATTACAATATGTCCTATATTTTACCCTATGCAGGTTCACCTGTGGGCATGTCCATACGTGTACACATGGGTGTGTTTGTGTGCGTGGAACAGGTGTGAGCTCACAGGCATCATGTCCACTTTTTATTGGTTTATTTATGTTTACCAGTGTCTCACTGATCTGGAACGTACCATAGGAGCCAGGCTGGCTGGCCAGTAAGCCCAGGGACCCCCTTCCTCTCCCCCATCACTGCTGGGATCACAGGTGTGCGCCATAACACATGGCCTTCTTTTTTTAGGGGCTGGAGAGGTGGCATGGTGGCTCTGAGTACTTGTTGCTCTTGCAGAGGATCTGGGTTCTTTTCCCAGCACCCACATGATGTCTCTCAAGCATCTGTAACTCCAGATCCAGGGGATCTCCCGCTCTCTTTTGGCCTCAGTGGGCACCAGGCACGTATGGAACGTACCGACATGCATGCAGGCAAAACACTCAAACACATAAAATACATCTTAAAAAAAAAGATTTATTATTTAGCACTGGGTCCGCTGGACCTGGAATTATGAGTGGTTCCCCAGCCACACGACATGGGTGATGTTGCGAGAGCCACAGTGTTCTTAACTGCTGAGCCATCTCTCCAGCTCCTACACCCGGGTTTTGATGCGGGTTCTGGGGATAAAGCACTCTGCCGACTGCACCATCCCCAGCCATATCCCAGGTCTTTACCTACCGACTGCACCATCCCCAGCCATATCTGGGACATGCTTATCAGTTCCTCCAGCCCTGTCTCATGCCTTTCTTTGCTGAGTCCAGTGGTCCTGCAGTGACCAAAACCCCAAGAACACAGGGCAGTTCCCACCCAGACAGAAGCCCAGGGCCTTTACCTCAAGGTCAGCTTCCGTAAAGTCGATGACAGAAAAGGCATTGGACACAGTTTTCCAGTCATTCCTGTCGTTGATAGGTGACTCTCGGGCACAATGACCCTATGACACAGTTGGATCCGTTAGTGCCATTTTAAGGACAGTTGAACATGCACACACCGGTTCCTAACGTGAAGTGGTTTTCTGATCCCGCAGAACCCACTTCTGTAACGTCCCAAACCGTAGAGGTTTTAAACCACCTCACAGAGGTCATTGGCTGGCGGCAGCTTCTTTTCAGTTTTATTTGGCATTTTATCTTTAAAAGTCCCTGTCCTGAGAAACTTCCAAAGCTAGTGGACTGTATTTTCAGGACCTGTTTTAAAACACGTTTCCTTTGTGCTAATTGGAAGGTGTTTGTCTAAAAGGGATTGGCTGAAGCATGCAAAAAAAAAAAAAAGTGCTTAAATTTGGATGATGGCCCTGTTCAGCAAAAAAAAAAAAAAAAAAAAAAAAAAAAAAAAAAAAAAAAAAAAAAAAAAAAAAAAACCCACCTCACTGTAGAGTTAGACTGGGGGCAGCCTCACTGAAGGAGGGGAGGATGTACACTTTACAGACTGACAGACAACATTCAGTGCTTGGTGGCAGAGATGAGATCAGACTTCTCAATCAGCTCTGAATGTTGCCTTTTAAATAACAGACCCGCCAATGTCACAGTTTTCATTACACGTATTTATTTATTGTGTGTGTGTGTATGATGTGTGTGTGTGTGGGCACACGCATGCCTGGGTGTATGTGTGCAGATCAGAATTGGGTCCGTTCCTCCGCCATGTGGGATCTGGGGACAGAACTCAGGTCACCAGACTTTGAGGCAAGTGGCTTTACCCCTCAAGACACGTTGCTGGCTCAGCAACGTGGCAATTTAAAGAGGCAACAGCCTAGACATTTTAAAAATTATTTTGCATTGGGGGTACAAGGTGTTCCCAGTTTGCTGGTTACCTTATCATCTCAAAATATGTCTGTATTGTACACAGCATTCACCAGAGAATCAGCCAGAAAAAAAATTCAGTTTTAGAAAACAGAATTCCATGTCTGTGAGTTCTGTGTCCTCACGTTCAACCAAAAATATTCAGATAAGTTATGTTGCAGTGAGCATGTGCAGACTTCTCTTGTTGTTATTCCCCTAAATGGTTTACAGTGTGACAGTGTTTACTTAGTGTGCCTGTGGACATGTGTTTGTGTGTGCACATGGCTTCATGTCTGGGCATGGAGGTCAGAGGTCAATGATGGGTATCTTTCTTGATCACCCTCCATCTTATTTTTTGAGACAGGGTGTCTCACTGATCCTGGCCCTCACTGATTTGGTTAGTGAAGGGACACTAGCATGTGGCTCTGGCAGGCCTTGTCCTTCTCCCCCATTCCCTCTGCCTTGCTAAAACATTAGACTACTTTCCTAAAGCTAGCCACCAAGGTCCATTCCCTTATTTGGCCACTTCCTCCTCCTGAGGCTGACTACCAAGGTCCAGCTACCAAAGTATTGAAGTCCAGCAATCAGAAGACCCCTTTGGCTCACCTAATTAACATGCCCAATTAAAATTAAACACCTCATCCTAACTGGGGGTTTCCTCCTTTACCTTTATAAACCACCATTTGCCAGTGGGCCACATCTGTCTCTTCTCTATCCAGAGGCAGTCCTCTGTCTGACCCCCAGCCCTCCGAGACAAATATCCCTGCCCCCTTCCCCTTCTCCCCCACCCTCTGTCTCCTCTACCACTGCACCCTAGTCCATCCCAACACAGACCTCCCCTTTTTCTCTTCTTAAAAATTACACCTGCAAGCTCTGAGTCAGAAAGCAGCCACGTTGACTCCTCTCCCCCGCTTAATAAAGGGTCTTTCTGTGAGAACAGGTGTTTGGGTGTGGTTTGTGCCTAATCTGGGGTCTGGGAGGAAACCTCTGCTGTGCAGGAGCCCCCTTCAGTTAGCCTGACTGGAAGTAAGTCTCAAAGGTCCCCTCTCATCTCTGCCTCCTCACTTTTGACGTGGATGCCAGGGATTCAAACTGAGGTCCTCACGCTTGTGTGGCACTTTTCTGACTGAGCCCTCTCTCCAGCCCCCATAACTTCCTATAGCAGCATTTGTATTGTATTTGGTCATGCAAAGGACCTGGAGACACCTCAGTATACATGGGAGGATGCGTAAGTCATATGCAAACACTTGGGCATCTTACACGAGACTTGAGCATCCTTGGATGTTGCCACCCATGAGGGGTCCTCGAATGGATCTCCATGGAACCTGAGCAGCTGTCCCTTCCCACAAGACATCTTCTCCTGCCCTCTGCAGGCAAAGCGTTTGCAGATCTGTCCCTTTGAGTCACACAGCTTGTTTAGAGCAGTGCAAACTGCTGACCGTGTCCCCGACATTGTGGGGCACCAGGAAACGGATTTAAAAAAATACAAAACACACACATGCTGGCAAAGCCAGTGGGCCATATGGGTCTGATTAAAGCAGTAGAGCCAGGGAAAAAAAATCTATAAAAATAAAGTGCTGTGTGTGTATGTGTTTGTCTCTGTGTCTGTGTGTCTCCAAGAGAGAGATACAATTCTCAAAGGGAAGACACATGTTTGGGGAAGTGACTGAGGTTTCTGTCACTTCACTCTTGTTCCAATCAGTCCCTCCTGGCCATGCACCAATGATGACACAGATGTGTGGCTACCCTGCGAAAACCAGGTCCTTAAAAGGAAATGCAAAACAAACCCAAATCAGACGCTGTGTTCTGAGAACCAGCTGTGGGCTTATCAAACATAGGTGTTAGGAAACTTCTTTCCATCTGGCTTTGCTTTTCCAAGACATTCCTGCTCTTCTCCTAAGGCTTCTACGCAACGCCGGTCCTCATTTTACGAAAGCTTTGCTTTCTCCCTCACCTGCATTCTGCATGGCCGCCTCAGTGCAAAGCCAGGCCCAGTGAGAAGGAAAGGAGAAAAAAAAAAAAAGCTTTGGGCAAAGAAAGGTGCTAGCCGCATCAAATGCTTCACACAGCTGGGAATCTCGGAACCCAGGCACAGGCTGCAGAAAAAGTAATGCATCCGAGTTAAACTCTGAACAGCGCTAGCTCCCAGGCCCGCTCCCAGGGCCGGCCTGAGCTCTCTTCACTTTGCAGCAGAGCGCTCTCGCAGTGGAAGGTGGGGAGCTGTAGAGAGTTCTTTTCAGATTGGTGGATGGGGCAGAGGGAGAGGACAGTGCCCGTCACATGTGCACCAGCAACTCTCACCTTGACTGTGTGCCACATCTAAGGGGAGTGTGTGTGTGTGTGTGTGTGTGTGTGTGTGTGTGACGCTGGCACTGAAAACCAGGACCCTGTGCATCCTCGGCAGGTCCTGGACCACTGAGCTGCATCCTCAGAACATGGGAGGTGACATCATAACAGCTCTGGCAGCCCCATCCCACCCTGGAAGGACCAAATTTAAACATCCGAAGGTTGACTCCAACATGTCTGTTCACCAAGTTGGTGCTGAGTTTCGAACCCAGGGCCTCGTACATATGAGGCCAGTGCTCTACCCCGGTGGTGTTCCCTCTGTTTCTAAGACGGTTCAACCAAATCTCGTCTCGTGTCTACCAGGAATTAGACATTGGTATGCTTTTCCCAAGGTGAGATGGTTGTCAGTCTCGAGAGAAGACGCGTTAGCTTGCTTGTGACAGGTGTCATGCAGGAGAGTACAATCAGAACAGCAAACGCCCCCAGCCCCCTCCCCCACTCCTGAGGGCCACCAAAGCCAGGCACTGGTCCTTCTAACCTGAGAGAGGTATTTGTACAGCTGGGGGTCCTGCTCAAGTCCCAGGGAGGTGAGGCGCTCCACTTCCCCACCTGCCAGCAGCTGGTAGAAGATGTGGAAATTCCGCTCCCCGTGGTTTTGATAGACAACGCGGGATTTTTCGATCAAGTAACTGATGATATGCCCGCCTACAGGGATGCCCTTCAAAACAAAAAAAAAATGCAGGGTGGTGGCTAGGACAAGTCCCCTCCCACTGCCGACCTGATGAACAGCAGCGGTCTAGCTCAGGGTGGTTTTCTTCATTGGTGGGATGGGGGGAGTCTCCGTAGCAGACTGGCTTCAACTTTACTGGGTAGTCCAGGCTAGCCCTGAACTCACACGTTTCCTGCCTCATCTCCCAAGCGCTAAAATGACAGGAATGCACTGTCGAGGCCAACTCAGAAGCCTTAAAATGTGAATGAATAACCATCTCCCTGGGTCAGTGATTGACGTTTCCTCGGCTCTGGTTTTTGCCCACTCCGAGGTCAGGAAGGTACTTTCTCTGCTTGTTTTAAAGTTTAATGTTTCAGACTATGGTCCATCATGCCAATTTTAAGGTAACTTAACATTTGTATTTATTAGTATGTGTGCACAAGCACGCATGCACATGTACTATAGCATAGATGTGGAGGTCGGAGAATAACTTTCAGGATTTCATCATTCCCTCCTTCCACCATGTGGGTTCTGGGGATCGAGCCTGGGCCATCAGGCTCATGTAGCAAGTGCTTGTACATACCAACTCATCTTGCCAACCCACACTGTTTAATTTTTGTATATGGTGTGAGGTAAGGGTCAAAGGTCTTCTAAAATCATTATTAACACTTAATGTCAATAAAAAGCATCATTCATTGGAAAGATGGCGTCGTCCCTACTGAATCTCAGTGATTTTAAATAGATTTTTTTTTAAAGCATGGTTGGTTGGAGAGACAGCCCACTTCTAGCTCTTCCAGAAGGGAGTTCAAATCCTAGCACTGAGGTTTCTGTCACTTCACTCTTGTTCCAATCAGTCCCTCCCGGCCATGCACCAATGATGGCACAGATAACTCCAGCTCCAGGGGACCCGGCACCCTCTTCTGGCATCTGTGGGCACCTCCACACACATAGCACATGCTCACATACATAAACATAGATTTTAAAAAATTAAATATTTTTTCACTTTTGTGTATTTGTGTATATGGCAGGAGGGCAAGGAGGTCAGAGGATCTCTCATCTTCAGGAGTCCGTGGGTCCTGGGGTTGAACTTCGTCTGCTTAAATGATAAGTGATTTTACCCTCTGAGCCATCCCCCAGTTCCACCTCACTCCCATACTAATTTTGAGGCTCCAGTGAGTTACCATAGTTCTATGTCTTCACGGACAAGAATCATATCTGACAATGTGGGGTGTGAGCAGACACATGAATGGTGAGGAACCCTCACACATGGCTGCTGGGGTTCACAGGTGAACCCATTAGAAAATGACAGATTGCACCAAGGATAGGCTCCTGTGTAGCGAGGCTCTTGTCACATGATCCAGAGTACAGCCAAGTGCTGTGGTGCACAATCCCAGCACTCAGGAGGGTACACAATGGATTTAAAGCCAGTCTAGGCTCTGTAGTAAGTTCTAGGCCTGTCTGGGATACAGTGTAAGGCGTTACATTGTGCATTATGTATTTTATGCCTGGCTTTCCTTAGTCAACATGATACATTTGAGAAATCTATTTGCTGTAGGCAAAACTGTCCACTTAAAAAAAATTATTTTGTGTGTGTGTGTGTGTGTGTGTGTGTGTGTGTGTGCACGCGTGCGTCCATACAATTATTATTTTTAATATCTTTAAGGCCGGGTGGTGGTGGCGCACACCTTTAATCCCAGCACTCGGGAGGCTGAGTTCCAGGACAGGCTCCAAAAGCTACACAGAGAAACCCTGTCTCGAAAAACAAAACAACAACAACAAAAGTAATAATTAAGACAGTGCGGGGGCTGGAGAGATGGCTCAGAGGTTAAGAGCACTGGCTGCTCTTCCAAAGGTTCTGAGTTCAATTCCCGGCACCCACATGGTGGCTCACAACCATCTGTAATGAGATCTGGTGCCCTCTTCTGGCCTGCAGGCATACTGTATACATAATAAATGAATAAATTTAAAAAAAAGACAGTGTGGATTTCAAGAGGAAAGGAAATAGATATTGTCAAGCATGGAGAACAGAGAGACCCCACATATTCCTGTCACAAAATCACCACTATGGGGCCAGTGAGATGGCTCTGTAGATGGCCAGCAGATAACCTTACCTGTCACTAAGCGAGATGGTCTGAGTTCAATTCCCAGAACCCACATGGTAGGAGGAGAGAACCACCTCCTGCAAGCTGTCCTCTGACCCCCACACTCACATGGTGGTGCATGTGTCCCCTGCCTTGAGAATCAGCTGCATGCAGCTGTGATTGCAGGAGCTAGCACCCTGGTAACCCTGGACTGGTAGATCTTGTTGGGCCAACTTCTGGCTGCTGGGAGTTTCTACATCTTGCTCTGAGTGGTAACACCCCACCGATAGATATATATGTAAAATGCACTGAGCTGACATTTTCAATGGATATGTTTAATTTTGATTTTTTTTTAAAAAAAAAGTCTGCAACCATGCAGAGGCAGGAAATATCTTTCCAAGTCTACGTACATGCTACCAGAGCAGCTCATGGACCAATTTCTGGGAGGCCCTGAGGTAGCCAGACTAAACGGCTACTCTGCAACCCCGGACACCTGCTGCCCCCCAGCCTGTCACTTTGCCACTTGGAATGTATGTCTGTAAGGGGAGTATGTACTCACATGCAACAGATGCACTTTAATTTCGTGTGTAGCACCACCTCATTCATTCATTCATTTTTTCATTCATTCACATACTGCTCATGGCTACCTTCAAGCTACAACAGACAGCGTTTTGATTGAGGCTGTCTGATCCAGAGTGGAAGATATTCCCTACCCTGCCCTACCTGAGAAGGTTGCATGTCCCTTCATGCAGACCCCACACCTGCACAATGTGTTGTTTACTTTGCATTTGTTTTATAAAAAAAAAAAATGGCAGCCTGTCTGTCCCCAGGGCCCACCTGTATAACACCAAGCTGTGGTATGTCTGTGTCACCTCACTGTGTAAGCACACCCCACGTTAGTATTCCTCTGTGGGTGGACAAGGAGCCCTCTCCATGCTGGCCGCTGCACCCAGTCTTCTGTCATTGTGAGCAGGGCTGTTGTGGATGTGTTTATCAATCAGTGGGACACCTCTCCAAGTGGAATGCTGCCCATACTTCACACTGTAGCCCAGGCTAGCCTCAAATTCATGGCTGTCTTCCTGCCTCGGCCTCCTGAGTGCTGGGATTGTGCGCCATAGCACTTGGCTGTACTCTGGATCATGTGACAACAGCCTCGCTACACAGGAGCCTATCCTTGGAGCAATCTGTCATCTTCTAATGGGTTCACCTGTGAATCACAGCAGCTGTGTGTGTGGGCTCCTCGCCATCCATGTGTCTGCCCACACCCCACATTGTCAGATAGGATTCTTGTCCACAAAGATGAAGAACCACAGTAACTCACTGGGGTCCTAAAATTATCATGGAGGGAGTGAGGTGGGGCTGGAGAGATGGCCCAGAGGTAAAGTGTTTGCTCTACAGTGTAAGGGCCTGACTGGGTCCTCAGCGCATGTCTACAATCCCAGTGTTTTTACAGTGAGGTGGGAAGTAGAGATCCCCAAGAGCTCACAGGCCAGCTAGCCTGACATGCAGTGGTGGAACAAGAGACCTCGTCTCCAATGAGGCAGAGGTTGAGGACACTGAAAATGTCCTTTGACCTCCACGTGGGTGCCACGCTACATGTTCATGAATGCACCTGCAGCATATGCGCGCGCGCACACACACACACACACAGAGAGAGAGAGAGAGAGAGAGAGAGAGAGAGAGAGAGAGAGAGAGAGAGAGAGAGAGATTGCTAAAAGTTATCCTTACCCTGAATTTTTCCACTGCCCTTTTCCCGAAAGTTACCTTGGTAAAGGGTCCCCAGGAACCCGTGCAGGAATTACTGCTTACCTGGAAGTCAAACTGTATGTCCATATACTTCCCAAATCTGCTGGAGTTGTCATTCCGGGGTGTCTTGGCATTTCCGAAAGCCTTTGAATACAAATGTCACACGGTGTCACTTTGGATCACTATGCTTGGCAAGTCCCTACCCCCAACCAACATGCTCATTATGAAAATAGAGGGCGCTGGGGGGCGCTAAAGAGGGAAACCACACTTGATCTTCTAAAAAAAAAATAGTCACTAGCTACAGAGGATCCAATTCTTATGCTGTATTTGGACACAGGGAAAGTGGGGGGAGGGGGTCCCCCCAGAATCTCTGAGGAGATCTATTAGAAATCACTGAGGACAGTATGTGCGGCTTTGCAGGCTCGGCTGGCAGCCTGTCACCACACCCTTCTCACACCCAAGGACCAGTCGCAAACCCCTTTTGCAGAGCATGTCTCACAGACGGGGCAGCCGCACAGGGGACAGGGACTTGTCCTGCATCAGCCAGCAGGTTGGCGCATCGTCATGGTAAAAATGACAACCCAGATGATCTCAATTAGAGGGAAGTGCTAGTCATTTCGGCTTTTGTCATGTGTCCCATAGAACCTTCAAGGCCTCTGGAGACTCCAGGATGCTGAGCAGACACATTCCTCAGCTGGGAAGATGGGCTCTTCGTCAGAGGGCTTTGCGGAGGCCTGCTGGATTACATCCAAACCTGCAGGCTTCACTTGAAGGACATGTCCCTCCCTGTGACAAGGTCATGTCACTCCCTGTGACAGTGCCCTTCAAGCCCCTTTTCTCCATCGTCACATGCCAATTTTTACTGCTCTACCCAGGCAGAGGACTCCTTTTCCTGGGGGGCCTCCTGGAAGTCCCCTCAGGGGGTCCTCAAGGTCACTCACCTCCAGGATTGGGATGGAAAGCAGCAGCCTGTCCCGGGCTATCTGGAGTGACTCAGTCATCGGGCAGGTCACCGCGAAGTACTGGAGGATCTTCTTGGAGGCCTCCGTCTTCCCAGCCCCGCTCTCTCCAGAGATGAGGATGAAGTGATTGTTCAGCTCTGAGCACATCATGCGGTAGGCGTTGTCGGCGATGGCGTAGCTAGAGGAGGAGCGGACGGGAGCACCCCGGTTCCTGATGCTGCGGGGTCACCCTGGCGCTAACACACGACTGGGCAGACAGACCGACTATCCTGCCTCTAGGCAGCCACAGTCAGACTGCGCCACCTCAGAAACATCTCTGCCAGGATCCCCCGAGTGAGCCGGCACAGACAGGACCAGATGACAAACTTCAGGGACACAGGAGTTAAAGGCAAGGGAGACAGTTTCAAAATCTACCCACGTGATACCGAATCTAGAATCACCTGGAGGTGGGCGGGGTCTGTGGGAGATTGAGGGGAGAAGATCCACCCACCACGGACGCCATGCCTGGGATCTTGGACTGTGTGACTAGGGGCAGAGAACTGAGCAGCAGTAGTGTGCATTCATTGCTCTCTGCTTCCTGATTGCGGATACGGTGTGCCCAGCTGTCTCCTACTCCTGCCTCCTTAGCTTCTCCACCATGACGGACTCTGCCCTTCAACCGAGAGGCAGAATCGACCCTTTCTCCCCAAAGTTGCCTTTGTCATGGCAGTTCACCACAGCAACAGAAGAGTAGCTGAGGCAGTCTAATTAATTTGATTCTAGAGATTGAATCAAACACATCGTCTACCATAAAGCACACATCGAGCCCCACCGAGTTTATTTATTTTTATCCATTTCCATTTCTTTTGAGAATAAACCAGATGCTAAATCACATCCCTGTGAGACATTCTGCTAACCTCAGGTAGAAACAGTATCTTCTCTGAGTATTAAATAACTCCATAAATACAATAAAATACTGTTTTCTCAACACCTGGGACGCAGGGAAACCAAAAATTCAAAACTCTGATACCGTCAGCCCATGAGGTTAAACTACCATGTGCATTTTATTCCTGGAATCGGAAACCAAACTTTAAGCTCTCCTGAGAGCTGGTGAGCTGGGGTCTCAGTGGAGGAGCCATTGACGGTGCTGCTGAGGAAAAATCTATAGATGTTTTAGGAGGAGGTTTAGCCTCCAAGACACACCAGGGGAGAACTAGCCTAGAGGCCAAGAGCAGAGGGACGCAGTTGACAGCGTGCAGACCAGGCAACCAGGCAAGAAATCGCTCCGGCCCAGACCCAAGGGGTCCTTAGCTGCAGTAACTCTCAGACACCAGCAGGTGGCACCACAGCAGCCACATCCCAAAGAAGATGACTCTAGTCACACAGGTCTGAAGTTCCACAAAGATCCCCCCCTCCTGTCCATTTAGGCTGAGATGCTCATGTGACCTGCTAACGTTTTTCTACTGCTTTGACATGAAAGAGCACAGGACCTAAGGGACATCCATCATGGAGGTGGGAGGATGGATGGATGGATGGGCGGACAGACGGACAGACAGATGGGAGGATGTGAAGAAGGAAGAGATAGGGAAAACATGCAATGAGGAGGAAAAAAAGGAAACTGGGCCCGGATGTGACCCTAGGGAAGCTACTCACACATGTGGTGGGAGTTCAAAGAAATTAACGCCCTGGTAAAGTTCCATCTGGCTGGCGGTGTAGATTCCCAGCTCCTGGTACGGATTCACGGACACGAGCAGCGTCCCGATGTATGTCTGAAGGAAGAAGGGACCACACCCTATGTGAGGAGTCCTGTGTACAAATAGAGCCGCACACTCCGGCCCCCAGGCACGGACTCCACATTGACAATGTCATCCAACGAGGCGTGTGCTCCGCTGGCCCAGAGCTCGTGTGTGGAGGGGTGAGAGCAGACAAGATGCAGCCCAGACTCAAGACAGCATCAGTGAATCCATCGTTCAGGGGTGTGCAGAAGGCAACGCGCAGGGAGGCTGCATTAGCTAGCGGGCTTCCAGAAGATTCCACTGAGGAGTGGACATCTGTGTGGAAGCTTGGAGGTCAAAGAGCTAGTCATGGCCAGGAAGTGTGCTTCAGGATGACGGGTCCAGACGGGAGGGCTGACGGCACTCAGCCAGTGCAGCTAAAGTCTGTGCATGTGGGGAGCTGGGAGAAGGGCAAAGAGACTGTCAGGGAGAAGGCCTGAGCGCTGCAGGAACCGGCACTCTGTTCTGAACACAATGGGTGGGGAAGACATGCTCTCCCCTAATGACATGAAGACCAGCCTGCTACTCTCTCATAAATGGATGTCCCTGAATGGGCGCCTGGACCCAATTAATGCTTTGCAGACGTCTCCCTGAGCCCCGGCTGAACATGCAGGGCAAGCCTGCTTACCCGCACTCTAACGCCCCACATAAGCCTCTCATCACCAGCACTTCTTCAGACTTCGGCTGTTGGCTCTGCTCAGATTCAGACCGTCCCAAGTGCTCATGTCTGTGATCTAGCCACCGACTGAAGGCCCCTTGGGATGCAGTCATAAATAAACGAGCTGCTCTAAGGTCTTAATGCCCAAACAAAAATATTCGGGTTCCTTTGAAAATACGTGGGGCACCTTCAGACTCCGAACTTGCGGTTTCGCACCATGGAGGGGCCGACATCTACACCAGACACACTCAAGTCATTGCGGACGACTTTTCTAACCTCCAGGACAAAGGTCAACTGGAGACCCGAAGAGAAAAGAGTATTTTGATACAAATTTCCCGCTATTTTAATCAGTGTAATTGGTGGCCTTGAGGGTAGAAAGTTGTCCCTGAAGTTCGCCCACTGAAACCGGCAGCTTTTGGTCCAGCCCTGATGACTCTGTCATACCATATCATTTACACTTCGCTTATATAGAAAGTTTGTTTCCATTTTTACAATTAAGTGTGAGCATTCTGAAAGTCAGGGGATGAAACATTTAAGAAATATTTTTTCTAGTAACTTTGGTTTCAACACATTGAATTATAATATATATGAAATAGTATATGTGTATGTATATTATATATATTATATACACACACTTTATAGTGTGCACACACACACTACAAGTTGTTTCTGCTGGAGATCCAGCCCAGGTCCCTGAGCATGCCCATCAGGACAAGACCTGTCTGAGATGGGTTTGGTAAAAAGCTATTTTCTTGGTCCTTGAAGATGTACAGTAAGTACAAAGGTGATCTCTTAGGTTCCCTGCCTGGCATCTATTCCCCTACTTGTTCCAGTAGATTCCACAAGCGTCAAGGATGCTGGGACTTAACCCCTCACCCCCAGAGTGGGCTTGTAAAGCAGCCTGACCAATCGAATCCCCGTCCCTCTCTACGGGGATTGGTTGAATGGCAGGCACCTGACCCAAAATGAGCCAATCAGAGTCAGCATCTACTCTGGACCATCTGCTAGAGATCCCTCCAGAAAGACACCACTCCCTTCCAAGGAATCAAGGCACGGGCTGTCACCCTGCCGCTCAGCCCAGAGAAGTTGCATCAGGAGGAATCAGCAGCAGGGAAGGCAGAGCAGAGCAGTGGCTGCCCGAAACCCTAGTCTGTTTCTGGATTCTCGAGTTATGTCAATTGGTGGAGGTTGGTGTGACTCCTGCCTCCCCGGCTGGGTGGAGAGCGCCCCCTGCAGGTCCCTAGTGGTGAGGTCATTCAAGGTCCTCTAGGCTGTGCACAGGGAGGGACCGACGGTGCAGGCAGCTGCTTACGTACATAGATGAGGTTCTCTCTGAAACGCTTGCGAAGATTCTCCAGGAAGGCGGATTCGCTGGTGTAGGCGTCCAACAGCACGAAGTCCTGCACTCCGACCTTGTCGCGGGCGGTGAGCGTCCCCTCCATGTGCAGACGGATGTGTCTCTTCCTCACTTCTTCTTTCTGTGGGGAACAGGACATTCCTCAGCAGGCCACTCACCGGGAATCTGGTGCCTGCCACGAAACACGCTAAACCCTGGGGCAGCAATGGGCTGAGGTGACGGTGGCTGAAGTTTTCATGACTTCAGAGCAGGTGGGAGGGCGAACGTGGATCTGGGTGGCATATGACACACAACTGGAAGAGACAGGTCAGGCTCCTCAAACAGCCTCGAAGAAAACTTACGAGGAAAAATAAAGGAAAGGGGAGGTGACTGACCCCGTTCACGGGCTGGAGACAGCTCCACCGTTGGGAGTGCCCGCTGCCCTTGCAGAACGGCCGAGTTCAGTTCCCAGCGTCCACACTGGGCAGCTCACTAGCGCCTCTTCTGGCTTCCACAGGCACCTCACGCACATGGTGCACAGACACACAAATTGAAATTAATTTTTAAAACGTTTGGGTTTTTTGTTTGTTTGTTTGTTGTTGTTTGTACCAGAACATTTCAGGGAAGAAATGAAAAATCATTTCAAGAGACAGGGCAGTAATCACTAGCTATCCACAAGTCCAGCTCTACAACCTAACCCCCTCTTATACCATGTGTATACACATAGATATGCACACTGTACACATGCAGTGTGTAGCCAAACATGTCATCTGTAAATTGAGGTGCTCTTAGATCTATGTGTGACAGTAAAACTATGAAAAACAGTGTTTTCCAAACAGAGGAAGGTGGAAAGCGTTCTCAGATGAGACACAGAGACACAATGGTTAGAGGGAAAGGAGGCGGCTGGACTCCAGCGAGGAAGCTTCTCAGAACTGAGGACATACTAAAAACTACAGCTGCAAAGGATCTGCACCTGGGATAGCAGCTCTCTTCTGTTCAGAGCCTCAGCAAGCAAATAGCCAGCACCCAGCTAAAACTCAGGCACAACTGCCTGTGCCCATAACCCCAGCACTTGGGGGCAGAGACAGGGAGATGCCCGGAGCTCACAAACAAGTCAGCCCAGCTGAAATGGCTAGCCTCTGGCTCATCGAGAAACCCTGCCTCAAGGTGAGGTAGCAAGCATAGGGAATAGAGTAGCACCCAGGACTCTACCTAGCTTGGGCTATGCTCACACCTCTCTCCTAATGAAGCATTTAGCATCCTGGGACCCTGATCTGCACGTGCTATGCACACAGACCTATCTCTGAACAATGCACCAACAGCCTTTTAGAAAACTAGGAACCCCTATCCACACCCCAAGCATCAAACTGTGGGTACATACACTCTGCACTCGAAACAATGGGATACATCTCTCCTAACAGCCACTAAATGTAGGTTCTATTCCATCACACCCCAGTTATGTCTGGTGTGAGAGCAGGGGACACCAATCCCTCCTGAAGTGGCTTGGGTACATGTACAGTGGGGCAAATTGTGTCCTCTGAGTGAACATTAGGGAGAATCCCCTATAACGTCATGTGCACAATTGGACATGTGTATAATTAAAATTGGATGCATTATTTAAAGGGACATGCACAGTGAGCAAGGGACTTCTTAATCCAAGCCTGTCGCCAAGCCTCATGATCTGAGTTTGATCCCTGGGCCCCACATGGTAGAAAAGAAGCAAACCCCACAAGTTGTTCCCATGGTTTTTACACACACACACACACACACACACACACACACACACACACACACACACACACAATTTAAAGTAGAGAATTATGCTGTCCTAAAAACCAAACTCATTCCTTTGAGAGAAGCATTAAGCAATCACCTGAGGGTCCACGTACCCCCATTCACGTGGCCCGTTGTCAATTTGTTTTGTTTTGTTTTTGTTTTTTTTGAGACAGGGTCTATGTTGTTCTGGCTGGCTGGGAACTCACTCTGTAGACCAGACTGGTCTCGAACTCACAGAGATCTGCCTCCTCTGCCTCCTGAGGGCTGGGTTAAAATCATGTGCCATCATGCCTGGCCTAACGTTAATATCGACAGCATATTTTCTTTCTGAGCTGTTCTAGCTCTTTTCTTTGAATATTTGGGGCTTTGTTTCAGTTCTTTGACTAAAAGGTCAAGAACTCAGAAACATCTGGCCCGGATACAATTACAGATAGCGAAGACAATGAAGGAGGGAAGCCATAGGGGGAGACACCTCATGCTCTCCTCCAGTCTCTGTGGATGCATGCGCATGTGCGCACAGGTGCACATGCACAAACACACACGTGAGCATGCACAAACACACACACACACAGAGCGCGCTATAGTTCAATAATAAAAAAAAATCAAAACTTAGGCAAAAGACTTGAATGGACCTTATTACAAAGGAAAATAGATAAATGCTCACTCAACACAGTGCTCAAGGACATTGGTTACCAGGGAAATGCAATGCAAAAAACCATGAAGATTTCACCAGAAGAGGTCAGGTACCCCACACCACCAAATGTGACTGAGCTCCATGTCCATTGCCGGCAGGAAAGGAAGTCTGGCAGTTTCTAATGAAGTCAGCCACATCTCTAGCCTTTGATCAACACTTCCACCCTAAGTATTTACACAAGAGCAATGTAAACCCAGGTCCACAAAAGGCTGAAACACCAAGTTCAGCCCACGGACAGCTTCATTCAGAATGGCCCGGAACTGGACGCCGTCCAAAGACCCATCAACTGGAGAATGGATGTGGCCCATCCGCACTGAAGACCGAACGTAGCAATAAAAGCGAAGTAAAGGGTTCGAGAGAGCGTGGAAGACCCTCCCGGACATTGTGAAAGAACCGAGATACAAAAGAGCATGCACCACGCGATTGTATTTGTGTGACTGTCTGGGGCAGGCAGAGCTAATCTACAGCGGACACTCAGAACAATTGTCGCCTGGTGGGGGCTGCCGGTGCGGGGAAGGACATTTGCGCAGTAATGGAAACCTTCTGTACTCGATAGAGCTGTGAGTCAGCAAACTGCAGACACGTCACTACTAACGTGTGTGGCTTTCAGCCTGGGTGTGCCTGATCAATTCTTACTAGACGGAACCATAAAAATGATGGAGCTGGGTAGAGAGAGGTGGAGGTGCACACGAAAATACAACGGTAAGATGGAGCTGAGACCGCAGCATGCTATTCTGTTTGCTTAGCATGCGTTATTAAAAACTTTCTCTAGCAAAATAAAAAGTTTTAAAAACAATGTCCAGCAGATGTCACCCTACACTAGCCCACTGGAGCCAGAAAAACCAAATCTACCCTCCCTGCTGTCTTTTGTAATTGGTTAACTGAAATCAAGACCCCAACAAGACCGGATGGGTACCGGAACGGAACTCACGTCCTCTGGAAGAGCAGCAAGTGCTCTTAACTCTGGAGCCATCTCTCCAGCCCTAGCTGGACACTTCCTAGGAAGAGAAACGCCCCTTATCAGTATGCAGCTGCCACACGGTGCAGAAAGGGAAGGAGGCAGGCACCTTCGTGGTGAGCCCACATCGTGGCAGCCCAGAGAGGACAATAAGCTTATGACGGGTTTATGGGCATTTGATGGGTTTCACCTGTGTCAATCATCATCACCGGTACTCAAGGTAGCAGTTTTGTTTGTTTTGTTTTGTTGTTTTGTTTTTTGTTTTTCAAGACAGGGTGTCTCTGTGTAGTTTTGGTGCCTGTCCTGGATCTCGCTCTGTAGCCCAGGCTGGCCTCGAACTCACAGAGATCCACCTGCCTCTGCCTCCCGAGTGCTGGGATTAAAGGTGTGTGCCACCACCGTCTGGCCTGGTAGCACAGTTTTCACTCTTGGGAATCTACTAAGTGGGTTCTGGAATCCTCCTTCAACAGCTTCTCTGTTTGCCAAGAAGCCAAGATGGGTGCTGTTTAGAGATGGCTCGGTGGTTAAGAGCACTCGCTGCTCTTGGAGAGGACCCAGGTTCACTTCCCAGCACACACACAGTGGTTCACAACTAGCCTTAAGTTCAGTTCCAGGCGATGTGATGCCCTCGGCTGACTTCCAGACACACATGTGATGCATAGACACACATGAAGGCAAAATGCTCATCATGTACAAAATAAAATAGAAGAAGGAAGAAGAAAAAGATAATGATGATGGAGGAGGAGGAGGAAGAAGAGGAGGAAGAGGAGGAGGAAGAGGAGGAGGAGGAGGAAGAGGAGGAGGGAGAGAAATAATCAAGATGTTCCAGGCTTATTTTACTTGACTTGCAGATCTTGGTTCTGGTTTCTCATTGGGCAGACAGGTGGATGCAGAGGACACTAGAGCCCCGCCCACACGTGTGCACGCTGTGGTCCCACTGAGTCAGTTCCTGAAGCTCTTGCCTCTCATTGTACCTGTCTTGAAACCCCTCCCCTATCTCCCTCATTTAAATGCTAGTTCAGTGACCTGAGAAATTTTTCACAGGCTTCATCCCATGCTATAAATACAATGGACAGGTAAAAACAATATCAACACTGTCATCAATGCAATCGATGAACAACTGGGTTTCCATATCTTAAGGGATATTTGAATTTATTCTTTGGCCTCACACACAGGGTATTATAATCATATTACCCCCAACTGCCCCCCATGCCTCTTTTTAACCTTCATATCCTATTTTTATAACACACAGAGGCTTCTTTCTTTGAAACAGGGTCTCAAAGTGTAACTAAAGCTGATCCTAAACTTGCCGTCCCCCTGCCTCAGCCTCCTGAAGGCTTAGGATACCAAGCATGCACCACTGTGCCAGCACCAGTTTGGATTTTGTAAGATTTTAAAACACGTTATTTTAGGTGGATGAGTGATTTGTCTGCATGTGGGTCTGTGCACCACGTGTGTCAGAAGAGGGCATTTAATTTCCTAGAACTGGAGTTACAGGTGGCTGTGAGCTGCTATGTGGATGCTAGGAATTGAAACCAGGTCCTCTCCAAGAGCAGACAGTGCTCTTAAACACTGAGTCATCTCTCTGAGCCCAACACTTCGATTTTAATGAGATCTTTGTTCTCCAGACATACCTCATCAGGCAGAACACAGTTCTGTGTTTTAATTTCCCTTGAAATGATTGATCTCTGTGGCCGGAGTGGCCACTAAATGTACATTTAAATATAGGTCTATCTTTATCATCATGATCACCACCACCATCACCGGGGTGAGAGGGGCACATATGCCACAGCTATTCTCTGCTTCCACGATGGGTTCCGGGGATTGAACTCAGGTTGTCGGGCTTGTGCGGTACATGTTTTTACCTGCTGAGCCATCCTGCCGCCTCCAGTTCAGTAGTGTACACGATCAACCCTGAAATGCATGGACAACTCTACAGAATAAATAACCAGTTTCCTTCAGACCACTACGGAGCCTGTAAGTTAAGAGATGAAAATACACATTGAAAGCCCAAGGGGAGACCACCTCCTGGTCTCTTAAGATGGGAACAATGAAAAAAAAATCGTCAGATACGAGCAAGTGCTGGGAAGGAGGCAGAAACAGTAGACTCCACCCATTGCCGAAGGGAACACAGAATGCTGTGACCGCTGCACCGGTCCGCCAGCTTCCCCAGAGTCACCCTGTGCCCCAGCAGGTCCATTCCCTGGCAGGCTCCCAAGAGCAGTGGACACCTGATGATGTAAGGTGAGGGTCTTGTGACCCTTGGACAGGAAAGCCACAGTATGGCAGGGAAACATGAATTGCAAGCATGTGGATGAGGTCTTCATAAAGCTTTTCTTATTTTTTAAACTGTTGTTTTCAAATGTAGATTAAAAAAATGTTTTCGTTTATTTCATTTTCTGTGTGTATGTCTGAGTGAATACAGAGGTCAGAAGAGGGCATTGGGACCCCTGGAACTGGAGTTACAGGCATTTGTGAGCCACCGTGTGGGTGGCTGGGAACCAAACCAAGGTCTTCTGCGAGAACAAGCGCTCTTAACCCTGGAGACGCCTCCTCAGCCTCCATGAAGCTGCTCTTTTGAAAAGGGTGTAGCAGGACTCTAGGCCTTACCTTGCCATCAGACCCTAGCACAACTGACTCCATGATGGAAGTATCATTCAGGCTGTGAAACTCAGCACGCAGACAGCACCACCTGCCAACACTAAAAGACCTAATCCACCGAGGTCAACAGTTCTGGAAACGTCTCTAATGTGCTAACCTTGCTTTTTGGCTTCTGTAGTTCCGCTTCTGGCTAACTGTTCAAGTTAACTAAAGTATGTCCTCCCGGGATATGGTTTTATGCTTAAAAGCTCACCCTGAGAAAGGCGCAGGACTACACTGGGAAGATATTACTGTGTAGATAGACCCACAGAGGAGTATGAAGTCGGCTGGCTGCCAGAGGATGGCGGGAGGAACCATCGGGGGAGACCTCTCACTGCATTAGGCATTTTATTTTTGAGCAGTGGGAGCGTTCTGCTGCTAGAGAGAGGGGGTGGGTAGAAGACATGTGTGAGACACCACGGAGTGCCTCATTTCATGTTATGGGGAATTTAGTTCAGTAAATATTGAAAGGATTTAAAAGAGATCTGGGAACCACTGGCCAGCGGGCCTTGCTGAAGTGGCAAGCTCCAGGTTCAGTGAGGGACTTAGGTTCAGTGAGGGACTTTGTCTCAGAAAACAAGGTGGAAAGCTATAGGGAAGACTCCAGACCTCAGTCTCTGGATCCTGCATGCACACAGACAGGTGCACTTGCACACACATGGACATGCAGGCATGCACTGCACATCACACACATACATGCCACCTCCCTACCACACACATACACACCCTCCATACATACACACACACACCAACCACACCTACACCACACCCACCCACACCACACAGCCACACATCACACAGCCACAAACACACCACGTATACCCACACACACACCAGTCACACACATACCCCCCCACACCACACACATACCATACACACACCACACAGCGACACACACCCCTCACAGCCACACACACACCACGCATCCTGTGATAGTTTGAATGTAATTGGCCTCCATAATCCCAAAGGGAGTGGCACTATTAGGAGGTGTGACTTTGTTGGAGTGGGTGTGGCCTTATTGAAGGAAGCATGTCACTGTGGGGGCGGGCTTTGAGGTTTCCTATGCTCAGGATACTATCCAGTGAGTCAGTCAACTTCCTGTTGCCTACAAGATACAGGACTCTCAGCTACCTCTCCAGTACCGTGTCTGCCTGCAGGCCACCGTGCTCCCCACCATGATAATGAACTAAACCTCTGAAACTGTAAGCGAGCCACCCCAATTCAATGTTTTCTTTGTAAGAGTTGCTGTGGTCCTGGTGTCTCTTCACAGCAACAGAAACACCAAGACACAGACAGACAGACACATACACAATAAAGAGTGAGTAAAAGCTACAGAATGGGGAAATGCCTTGTCTAAAGAGATGTTAGGGCCAGGTGGTGGTGGCGCACACCTTTAATCTCAGCATTTGGGAGGCAGAGGCAGGTGGATCTCTATGAGTTCGAGGCCAGCCTGCTCTACAGAGTGAATTCCAGGACAGCCATGATTACACCAAAGAAACCCTGTCTCAACGCCCCCGCCCCCCAAAAAAGAGATGTTAGAAATAACAAAATCAAACAGCTCAGTCTGAGAGGGGACAGATGAAAAAAAAAAAGCACTTCACAGAAGAATCAAACTGACATGTCAAATATGCAAACCAACGGACAACAATCCAGCTCCGCTACAAAGGACAGACAGACAAGGATGACCTGGAGAAAGCCGCCTCTGCTGCGGGGTTGATCGTGGTGGTGGTGGTGGGGATGGGAATCATACACCACTTCAGAGGGAAGCAACTCAGCAGGGCCTGGTGAAGGGGGAGACAGGGCAGTGACCAGGCAGCCACTCCTTCGTCGTGGGCAGTGGAGAAGCAGCAGGCTGAGAGATGCCCACGGTGACATGTGACAGCTCCAAGAGACCGGGGCCGAACATCACACCACAAACAGTTCCACAGGCTGCGCGGCACCACGTGCCTGTGGGGGACAGGGACCCGAGGTGACAGGTGGAAAATCAGATGTGGAGAAAAGGACTCATCATTTGGCCAATGTCAGCTGAGACTAAAACTGAAAGTCTGATCCCAGAGTCCGAGTGCTTGTCACACACACCTCAAGAACGGAAAACACGCACCATACTGGTGTAGAGAACTGACAGACACACATCACATCGTCACTGTGCTGTTTGCAGCCGCTAGAGTGAAGGCGGGACCACTGTGCTCCTCAACATCTGTCCAGTCTCCAAAACTGGCGAGTCCGAGGGCAGCAGGTCACATTAGTGTGTATAGTCTGAGTCTATTTCAAGAAAGATTCCAGATGAGCATTGTTAAGGCATCCATGCATGAGGCCGCTCGGGGACCACTGACACCGCAGTGGGTCAAGGATGGTCCTCCACACTGTTCAGTGGTGGAGGCGGCTGGGCCTGCGTGGTGGTTTACATTTTTATTACATTTACTCAGTGACTTGTGTGGAGGCACACGTGCACGTATGGACATCAGAGGACAAATTGCACAAGGCAGTTCCCTCCTTCCATCAGGTGGCTTCGACGTCAGATCAGATCGTCAGGCTTGGCAGCAAGCGTGCCCGCCTGCTGAGCTGTCTTGATGGCAACACAGGTATTACATTAACAAAAGAAACTACTCAGGTAGAGCACGCCTTTAACCCCAGCACTCGGGAGGCAGAGCCGGGCGGATCTCTGTGAGTTCGAGGCCAGCCTGGACTACCAAGTGAGTTCCAGGAAAGGCGCAAAGCTACACAGAGAAACCCTGTCTCGAAAAAAAACCAAAAAAAAAAAAGAGAGAGAGAAAAAGAAAAATAGGAAGGAAGGGAGGGAGGGGAGAAGGGAGGAAGACTCATGAGAGAAAGAAAGGAGGATTGGAGAACAGAGCTATCTCAACCATGGAGTGTTTATTATTTGATACTTGACCTCAGGGGCATCTTATTAAAAATCAAATTTTACTGTAAATTATATCTTTATATGAGTCATGTTTTAATTAACCTGACTTTCAGAGTTAATGGTGGGACACTTGTTAATTCTTGTTAATTGACTATAAAAAAGTTGAAGCTATGGCCACTCAGCTAGAACACACAGACATAGCATTTGGGTTTTTTTTTTTCATTAAATAATGTGTGTATGTGTCCGTGTGTCCGTGTCCGTGTATGTGTGTGAGTGTGCAGGTGCCTTTGGAGGCTAGGCGGCGGCACCAGATCCCTCGGAGCTGGAGTTACAGGCAGTCGTGAGCCACTGGCACGGGAGCTGGGAACTGAACTCATGTCCTTTGCAAGAGCACCAAGTGCCCTTAACCACTGAGCCCTCTCTCCAGCACCCAGTCATGGGAATCTTTATGTGTTAAGTTTAAAAACATAGTCTTGAGTGTGTCTGAGGAGAAGCCATGAGTTCAAGGCCAGCCTGGGCTACATGCTGAGACCCTGTCTCAAAAAAAAAAAAAAAAAATAGAAGGAAAAAACAATGAAGATATTCTTCAAGTGTGGAAAGGGGGTGCTGGTGCCCTCTACAGATGACGTTTGTCTTCACTCTGGTCATTTGACCTTGGGATGAGTGTGGACGAGATGGTTCTTTTTCTCCCCTAACGGAACATCACACCGAGGACAGAATTATCATCATTTGTGGTCCTGGTGATCAAATCGGCCTCCTGCAGGTCAGACAAGGGCTTTGCCACTGAGCCTCAGCCTAAACTGGAACATGTGTGCACGTGCACAGGCGTACACTGGCAGCAGCCTGTGCATGTATGTATGGAGGCTGGAGGATGATGTGCCTTCTATTGTGCTCACCTTAAATTTGTTATTTTTTTATTTGATGTGCATGCATGTGTGCCTACATGCATGCATATGCACCATGTGGGTACAGGGCACCCAGAGACCAGAAGAGGGTAAGACTGGGGTTATGGATGGTTGTTATGGATGGTTGTGAGCCACCACGTGGGTTCTGGGAACCGAACCCAGGTCCTCTGTAAGAGCAGCCAGTGCTCTTAACAGCTGAGCCATCCCCTTATGTATTTGGAGGCAGTATCTCACCCTGAACCTGGAGCTCACCGATTGGCTAGCTTGGCTGGCTGGCAGGCCTTAGCACTGGTTATATAGATGGTGCTCTGTGCCTAACTTTTACATAGGTCCTCGTATGTGGGCAGCAACCACTACCCACTGTGCCATTTCCCCACCCCAGGTCCCTGGATCCGCAGGACTGGAGTTACAGGCAGTTGTGAGCTGCCCAGCTTGGGTTCTGGGAACCAAACTCAAGTCACCTCTGATAGGAATTCCAACCACACCCCCATAGTCGAGTATGCCTGGAGCATGCCAGTGGGACACGTAAGTCATTTCCGCCTAGTCATTTCCAGGCCATACGTCCTGCATAACCCATACCCCCACTCCCGTGTGATCTATGTGAATGTGTGGAGTAGCCACGTGGGCCTGTGTGCACAGGTGCAAGCTGGCCCTTAAAAGACAGGCCCCATGTTCCCCTGCCCCCTTCACACACATGTCCTTCCACAGGCCTGATCACGTCTATCCCTTTCTCCTTGTCATAATAAAACTTGTTAGTGGATTCTGTCGTGTTTCGTGACTTTTCCCTAGCAGGGTAAGAGCGCCACTAAAAATCATCCACCTGGAAGAGCAGGATGCAACCTTAACCCTCGGGTTTATCTCTAGCCCAGGATGGAATTTTGTAACTATGGAAAAAATAATGATCATCTTTTATCTCAAACCGTGCACCAATGAGATGTAATGCTGGGCTGGGTCCCCTGCCTGGAGTCCCATCTTCCCCCATTTAGAACACTAAGCTCAGAGGATGCTCCATAGCAAGTATTTAGCAACTCATAGTTTGGGGTACATCTCCCCTCTGAGCTTAAAAAGCTAGCGAGCCTCTGGGTGCTGAGTGACAAATCTGCTTTTCTCTGCCCTCTCTTCCCAGGTTTAAACAGAGAGCCACCCACCCTGACCCAAAGATGGTTCATCACCACTCCCACGGCCCCTCACTCCGGTCGCAGTGTCTGCTGTGGTCAGAGCTCCTGTTCCATGACTCACTCCAGTGGTGAGGGAAAACCACAGAGACCTCTGCTTTAAGTAACAGACCCTTCCCAGGAGCTCAGCTTACTGACTCTTTATCCTTATTCCCTCTCCTCCTTTCCCCTCTCCCCGACCGACCAGGCTGAGGGTCAACCAAAAAGCCTCCCACGCCCACCATGGGAGCACTCTACCACTGAGTTCTCTCCAGCCCTTCGGGTTTAGAGGCAGGACTTGGTATTTACCACTGGTCGGTCTCAAACCTGCTATGGAGCCCAGGCTGACCTTGAAGTCACAATCCTCCTGCCTCAGTCTCCTGAGTGGTAGGATGGCAGAAGTGTACCACCCGGGTACTTGACACATTGTTTTTCTTGGTATCTAGGAAGAGCCGCCTGTGAAGCTGGTCTGGTTTCTTTTACACACACACACACACACACACACACACACACACACACACACACACACGAGAGAAAGAGAGAGAGAGAGACAGACAGAGATAGACAGAAAGAGACAGAGACACAGAGACAGAGAGAAAGAGACAGACAGAATGCACAGTGCATGAAAACCCAAACTGTGACTGACTTTGGTGTCAAGGGAGGCGAGAGGATTAGGCACCGACGGGCTTTCTGGGGTACTTGAACCTTCTATCCAGACCCAGATGGTTGGACAAGCACATGGTTTATAATAATCCAGGAGGCTCCACATTTTTTTTTATGTACTTCCCACATGCAGGTGACATCCCACGATAAAAGGACTCCAAAGCTGTCACATCTCAGTTCTAACGCTCACAGGGAAGCAGATGAGGCTGCTATCTCTGTGGAGGCCCGCACAGTCGTCTTTCACATTTTCTGTGTAGAACTGAACTAGAGGCCAAGAAGGTAGGAACCTTCATCTCCTCTCGAGAATTAGACTTGTGGGTGAAGCGAGCAAGTCCGCTTGATCCCCTCTACCTTCAGAAAGATTTCGGATTCAATTTGCCACAATGTCCTGAGGCTGTCTCCTCCAAACCTTCAGAGAGCAAGTCTTTCAGGCTCCATTTTACAACCAAGACCCATTACACATCTGTCCATGGTTCTAACGCCCGGACAAGAGGGAGTCGCTCTTTGTATACGATGTCAGTGTGATTTCTTCCTATCAGGGAGAGGGGAAGCAAAATGGAAGATGTTTGGGGTTTGTGGATTGAAGTTTCTAGAAAGAAAAACACCACATTCAGGAAAGTTTTTTTTACAAGGCTGAACGTTCCAGTTCACACATCCTGAGAGAGTGCCAGACACAGGTGCACATGGCTCGAAGGTCGGGCTGGGGCATCAGGAAGCTGCTGCAGCCACTCGGCCAGCTCCCCAACATCAGTGAAGCTGAGAGAGAGACACATACACAAAGAGGAAAGGGGAGGAGGGCAGGCTAGACCCTGCACACACCGGTTGTCGAATTAGCAACAAAACAGCACCGAGACTCTGATGTTCACATTGCACCAATTCAGGCAGCCCCAGAAACTTCGATCGCTTTCAGACAGAGAGGTAAGAACTCAGACATGAGCACCAAGGCTCTGTCCTAGAAAGACATCAAATAACCAGAGAAAGGAGGAAGGAAGGAATGGGGAAAAAAGACAGACCAAACGTAGCTAAGGGAAAGCAGCGGCCCCCATGCCTGGGGGTCTCGGGCTTGTGCCTGAGAAGCGGCTGCAAGAGACTCCTCTGGGATGGACAGAGGTCGGGGAGTTGCTTCTCTTTCCCAAACCCAAAGGAGGGGGAAGTAAGTGAGAAAATCGCCCGAGTTCAAACATTCCTTTACAACCACAACTCTAAATACTAAATGTGTCTCATGGTTGCCGTCTTGAAAAACATTAGTTGGCCAAAGGCGCCCTTTGATTCCCATCTGGGATGGAAACACTGGCCGATAATCCATTGAAACGGTCCCAGCACAAAGGCCTTTCTGCGACAATCATGGTGCTTGTGAAGGACAACATTTTTGTGTGCAAAATAAAACATTTTAATGCGCTACAATCCATTACACATATAGCCCTCCATTTCCTTTCAGTAATGATTCATTAGAAAACATTTAACGTCACTGTTGATTTCACACTGGGCAGTCTGGGCACAAAGGACGAGAGATGGCCCATTTAGAAGGGGCTGGAGCCTTCTTTTCTAATCTGAGAGACTCCAAGGAGGTGGGGCCCACAGGACACAACAGGCCGGCTAAATTGTGCGGTTAACGGTCCAAGCACCCCCGCCTACTTTGACACTCATTTCAAGATGACGGCGAACAATAGAGTTTTGTTCCGAGCAGCCCTTTCGTGCCTGCCGTCTACATCAGAGTGCACATGGAACCCGCCCCGATACTTCACCCACCTGCCTCCCCCCTCCCGCCTCGTCCACTCTCGCCCTGCTTCTTTGCCAGCTCCCCCTTTAACACAAAGAGACAGGTGAAGAGAATGAGAAAAGAGCCATTCAGCATGTCAGCTTCCATAACACAATTGCCTGTCAGGTTCCCTCCGAGCACTCAAACGTCTGGGCTGAGGCCAGACACCCCCGCTCTGAGCTAGGTTCGTTAGCGGGATGAGACGGCTCCCCCATGGCCACTCTCCGTAGAATGCCACCTCCTGGGCAGGGAGACTGCAGACCATCCTTAGTAATAGCAGCAGCCAAAGTTTGCTACCACGGCAAGAGATATTATTACATCAACCCAACGAAGAGCTGTGTGCATATTCCTTTTGTGCCTGCCATTCCAAACATTTGCTAAAAAAGAAAAAAAAATTGTATCCAAAGCCGGAGGCCTGCCTGTAGGAGAGACTGGAAAATTCTTAGAGCCTTTAAAACACACACACACACACACACACACACACACACACACACACACACACACACACCTCCATCAAGGTCATCATGACCCTTGCCAAAAAGAGTAACCCTGAAAGCCTGGTCAGGGCATCCGACTGGGGGCCGACACCCTCAGACGCAAAGGGCTTCTAGCATGCTCTCTGTGCTGACCACAGGCACCCAGTGATGCAACCAGAAGAAATAAGTGGGTAGTCGGACATGGCGGCTCACACCTGTAATGCTTCAGGAGGCTGAGGCAACAAGACGATGAGTTCAAGGCCAGCCTGGGCTAGAGGGTGAGACTGTCTCAAAACAACAGCAATAACACTAATGAGGGAGAGGAGGAAGCGAGCTCTCAGGCATCTCTGGGTACTGGCTTTCACATGCCTGGACTGCAAATGTTCCTGTCACAGCAATCCTCGTGTGTGATTCGCTTGCTTCTGTTATCGTCGTGTATTATCAACGACTATCTGTTTTGGGGGTCTGGCAAGATGGCTCAGTGCGTAAAAGATGCTTGCTGCCAAGCCTGAGGCTGGGTCCCAGGGAGAGCACTGACTCCCGCAAGTTGTCCCCTGGCCTGCTCACACACACAAGTGAACAAACATAATAAGCATTTTAATCAACAGCCCTGCCCGTGGTCAGTAAGCGGCAAGCAAGGGGGCTGGCTAACGTGGCGCACGCTGAGAGGAATCAAAATTCCTAATGAAGCTGTCGGTACTCAGCCAGGCTGGTGCCGTTCCAGACAGAAAACATGCAGCAGGCTCCAGGCAGGGGTCAGCATGCTCTAGGCAGGGATCTGCATGCTCTACCCAGGCATCTGCATGCATGCTCTAGGCAAGGATCTGCATGCTGTACCCAGGCATCTGCATGCATGCTCTACCCAGGGATCTGCATGCTCTACCCAGGGATCTGCATGCTCTACCCAGGGATCTACATACACGCTCTACCCAGGGATCTGCATGTATGCTCTAGGCAGGGATCAGCATGCTCTACCCAGGGATCTGCATGCATGCTCTACCCAGGGATCAGCAAACTGGCCAGAAAGCCTGGTCCAGACACTGTATCTGTGAAGGCCAAGAACACTCTCACCTTTAAAATGACTGGAGGAACTCAAAGAAATAATATTTAGTAACACAAGAAAAGCCCACAAGCTTCACACTTCAGCATCCCTGTGCAAGTTTTCAATGGAGCACAGCCAACTTTGTTCCTGTGTGTGTCTGTGTCTGTGTATATAGTGTGTGTACATGGGTGTGTCTATGTGTCTGTGTGATATGTGCATGTGTGTTTCTGTATTTCTTTGTGTACATATGGTGTGTATGTCTGTGTAGTGTGTATGTCTGTGTCTCTGTGTAGTGTGTCTATGCCTCTGTGTGTTTCCGTCTCTCTGCATGTGATTGTGTGGCTGTGTCTGTTTCAGTGTGCTTCTGTGACACGTGTGTGTGTCTCTATGTGTATCTGTATGTGGTGTGTCTGTGTGTTTCTGTCTGTGTGGTATGTGTGTATGTCTCTGTTTCTGTATGTGTCTGTATGGCGTGTCTGTGTGTTTCTGTCTTTATGTGTCTCTCTGCATCTGTAGTGTGTATGTGTCTGTATGTATGATTGTGTCCTTCTCTGTGTGTGACTCTGCATGTGGCATATGCTACTGTCTCACTGTAGAGATGCATGGCTGCCACAGAGGCATCGGCTCCCAGGGCTTACAGGTCTCTCTCTAGGCCCTTGCAGCCAAAGTGTGGAACCGACTTCCTGTCCAGCTTACCCAAGTTCCCTTAGGAACCCAGTCCTTGAATCAATGGTACTTTAAGTCACAGCACTACGAGAAAAAAGTGAGATTGCAAACGCAACCCTGCCCAAACAGTCCGATGGTTCACTCTCTGCCCCTTGGAGTTGTGATGCTTCTAAGCTAAATCTCAGCTAGGCTTGGTGCTGAGACAGGAGGATGAAGAGTTCAAGGACAGCCTGGGGTACATCACAAATGCAGACAGATAGGCCATGCTCTCAGGACAGTGCTCGCCCCAATTCTGAATGCTAGGCTGCTAAACCTGAGGTCGAATGTCTGTTCCAGGATGGATTTGGGGCTGGCAGCCCCGTGGCGGAGATGAAGGATTATCTTTTGATCTAACGACCAGCAGTCCGTTAGTGTTTTACTATCCAGATGCCTCTTAATCACCAGTGAGTGTAATTATGAATATCAGCCCACCGAATGATGCCTCTCAATTACCTGGAGGATTAGCTGGGCTGCTGGTAGAGCTGAGAACAGTTCAAGGCATCTTAATTGGCTCATGGGAGTTACGGGTGGAGGAGAGCTACAATCTCATGGCCACATTTCCCAGCATAAGTCCTGGGAGAAGGTGTGAAAAGCAAGACTAGTTCTTCCTAAAACAAGCTAGATGAGAAGGACTTGGTGGGGGCTGGAGAGTTGGCTCGGGGTGGAGAGCACCGGTTGCTCCTGCAGAGGATTTGTGTTTGGTTCCCAGCACGCATGTGGCAGCTCACAACTGCCTGTAAGTCTACCTGCAGGGGACTCTGTGGGTACCCAAACATCATTTTAAAACAATAAAAATAAATCTTTAAAAAAAAAATCTGTGGAAGTTACAGCCACCTTCAACAGAAGCCACACACAGCCCTCCCCGAGATCACAGAAGTTCTTTGTGGGCCTTGGGGTTTGCAGATGAACTTGTGGAAGAGGCACTTCCGGGAGCACGCTCCTAGCATCCTCAGCTACCTTCTCCAAGAACAGAAGCGTCTCCGTGGCCTAGGAGCCCATGGCAGAAACCAGCAGTGGGGCGTGTGTGGACTTACGTGGACTGACACCGTGAACATTCTTCCAGTTGGTGGATTCCCCCACCCCCACCCCACCCCACCCCGGCTCCTTTTTACCTCAGTCTTCGGGTTAAAAGAAAAATTAACAGACTTCACAACTTTTAAAAATTGTGCTTGCAGGTCTGATTTTTATGTGCACGTGTGTGTGGGGGGGTCCGTGTATATGTGGAAACTGGAGGTCAATGTTAGGGTATCCTCAGTCTATATCCACATCATCACCACCGCCACCATCACCCACCACCATCACCACGACCATCACCCCCCAGAGGCAGCATCTCTCACGGAACCTGAACCCTATGGATTCTGTTAGGCTGGAGAGTCAGTGAACTCCAGGAATCCTCCTGTCTCTGTCCTCTCAGTCCCACCCGGGATGGCAGGCATGCGTTGCCACACCTGGCTGTCTTACAGAGGCGGAGGGAATCCACACTAGGGTCTTTGTGCTTGTTCGGCAGGCACTACCCACTGAGCCATCTGCCCAGCTTTGGACTTCACGTTTGCTGTGGACTTGAAGTTACACACCCGTTCCCTAGAGGTTGTTCAAATGATGCTTGGGTGAAAATGGCTGTGGATGTGGCACACTCAGAAATCACCCATTTCTAGAAGGTTCAGGCTGAGCGGCCCTAGCTGAAATGCTGGGAGCAGAGAGCATTCAGGTTAGGATTTTTTTTCAGGCTTTGAAATGCATAAACCTGCATCATGGACTGCAGGGGTGTGAGTCCCGTCTGAACTCACGTACGTACACCCAGTGTCCAGTGCCTACCTGAAATGCTATCAGACACTAGGGGTAGCGAATCTGCCTTGTCAGTGGTTTATCCCATGGGGGAAGGTGTGGAATTTTTCTTCAGAGCAAATCACTCCAGTCCTGAAAAAGTCACAGGCTTTCAGATCAGGGACACTGGGTTTTCAGTTCTTGGATTTTTAGCACAAAGCAGAATTACTGGGTAAGTTTCAAGAGAAAAGCAAATGGTCAGCCCGGGAGTCCACACATTCTCCGTGTGCACAGGTCCCTGCAGTGAGAGCAGCTGGGACGGACGGACGGACGGACACACACACACACACACACACACACGCACACACGCACACACATGCACACACACGCACACACACGCACACACACGCAGCAGAGCAGCTGGGACACACACGCGCGCGCACGCACGCACGCGCACACACACACACACACACACACACACACACACACACACACACACGCAGCCCACCCTGTGATCCTTACACCCCACCTCCCATCACCTCAGCGCTGCCCCTGAGCCACAGTCTGCCTTTCCACACAACACTTCCCCTTGTTCACTCTCTGCAAGACTCAGGCCAGTCTCCTCGGGAAAATTCGAAGTGAAATTAGACATCAGATATGACGGGGATTGTCACCCCCTGAGATAGTAGGAATGCAGAAACTACAGAGAGACTCTACCAGTCACCAGGGCTGGGACAGAGAGGCTCACAGAGGAGAAGGTGGTGGCCAAGATTCAAGAGCCCTGCAAGCCCCACCTACCAGGATCTCAGGGCTTGGTGCGTCGCACACAACTTGTGAGATGAAGTCCTTTCTTCTCCTATAACTAGAGACACCCCAACCCCTTTTCTCCATCTCAGATGCCAGCCGGACGTGGTCACCTCTGTGGCAATGAACTTGCCCAGCACAACAGGCGCCCATTCTCTCTGCAGAGATGTCCCAAAGGATCTCACCCCAGACACATACTGACCCCAAAAGATGCACTCAGATTCCTCCTTCTTCCTCTAGCAACACACCTTGCTCTGTCCTAAAAGTTTAATAAAAATGCAAAGCTCTAGCTAGAAACTGGATATGCTTAGTAGGGCTGCTTGCTCCCCGGAGCAGGGGCAGCTTCTCAGGTTCCCATTCTAGGCAAGTAGTATTACAGCTGGGATTTTCACAGTTTATCAGGTGAAGAAAGGGGACGGGGGTGGGGGGGTGGAGAGGGGGGGAGATGACAGAAACAGAGGCAAAGAGACAGACAGATGTTGCAGAAAGCATCATTGGGGACTTTTTTTTTTTTTTAAGGAACTGAGAGACATGTAAAATCATTTTAAACCTTTTCTGGTTTTCACTATGACCCGGACTGAGCTGTGATGAAGAAGTTGACAGTGTCCTTCTTAGATAAGCAGCTACCGAAAGATGCCCGTGGACCCACTTAAGAGAGCTTCCTTTTTTCCTGGTCTGATGATTAAAAAAAAAATTCACATATTTACTTTAGATGTTCTGGGAATTGCAATAAAGGGAACAAAAAACATCTGTAATTCTGCAGCTCAGAAGTTACCAGCATTTTCTGTCCATTGATGGATGAACGGATAAAGAAAATGTGGTTTATACATGCACACATATGCACACGCACTCGAACACATACACATGAAAAGGGGAGGGATGAGGGGGTAGGGAGGGAGGGGGAGAGGGAGAGACAGAGAGAGAGACAGAGAGACAGAGAGAGAGAGAGAGAGAGAGAGAGAGAGAGAGACAGAGAGAGAGAGACAGAGAGAGAGAGACAGAGAGAGAGAGACAGAGAGAGAGAGAGACAGAGAGAGAGATCTGAAGAAAAGGCAGTCCATCATTTGCAGCAATATGGATGAGAATGGGGAGGGAGGGGAACACCGTGTAAGTCAAGCCCAAGGAGACACAACAAGATCACACGATCTCATTTATGGGTGGAAGCTGAGCGCTGATCTCAAAGGCTGAGAGAGAAGAGGTAACCAGGTCCTGGGAGAGGTGGGAGGGAGGGAGGAAGGAAAAGAGGATGTTGATCGAGTTCAGTTGGGGTGTGTGGTGGATAGTAACTAAGAGGAGAGACTGCAAGTAGCCGGCATAGAGGATATGGAATATTCCCAACACAAATTATAACCAAGGAGATGGATCTGCCAACCATAGTGCAGTGAAAAGATGCACAGGATACCCAAAACATGTGTCCTTAGTACATGCCAACTAAAAATACATATATCCACCTGGGTATGGTGGCGCACACCTTTAGTCCCAGCACCTGGGAGGCAGAGGCAGGTGGATCTCTGTGAGTTCAAGGCCAGCCTGGTCTACAGAGCCAGTTCCAGGACATCCAGGGCTACACAGACAAACCCTGTCTTGAAATAACAAAGAAAATACATATATCCATAAAAATCACACACATATGTATATGGCAGTGCTGGGGATTCTGTGTGCGTGTCCGTTTGTATGGGAATGCACGCATGCGCAGTGGGATCAAAGGTGGACGTGACGTGTCCTCCTGGGTCATTCTCTTCCCCTCCCCTTCGGAAACAGAATTTCTCAATGAACCTGGAACTCACCAGTCGGGCTGGCCGCTGTGCCCCAGGAACCCTCCTGCTTCTCCATCTCAGCCCTGGGGTTAGAGACCCACATCCGGTTTTGACACAGGTGAGGAGTATCTGAACTCAAGACCTCACGATTGAAAGGCAAGCAGTTATATCCACGGAGCAGCTGCACTAGGGCCACCAGCTCAAGCTTTTAAAAGAGAAAAGACCGTTCCTTCTGATCCTCTCCACTCCTGTGTGTGTGTGCGCACACGCGTGTGTGTTTACATGTGTAAATAGCAGTAGGATAATGCTTTGCGTGCTTTATATCTTTGAAAAGCAGCATGCTGGCTCTTCACAAAATCCACCTTCGAATGTCACATGGGTCACTGGAATCTTCGGCCAGCACTGCAAGGTCAGCAATGCACTCAGGAACTATGTCTATTTCTTGGTAACTTTGCTGGATCACATTAGCATTGTCTGGGTCCACTGTGACCTCTGGTTATAGTATTAATCCTAAGGATTATAACCACAGCCATCAATGTTATCACTTAAAGATACTTTTTAATGCATGTATGAGTGTGCACACAAGTGTGCATGTGGAAGCCAAAGGACAGCCTCAGGTGTCCCCTTCAGGAATATCAACCATCTCCTTTGAGACAGGGTCTCTCACTGGCCTGGAGCTCAACAACTAGGTGAGGCTGGCTGGCCAATGAGCTCCAGGGTCCCTTGCTGTGGGATGGTCTTTCTATATGCTGTGAATATGTATTGCTACTATTGGGTAATAAAGAAGCTATTTTGGCCTATGGCAAGACAGGATATAGCCAGGCAGGAAATCCAAGAGAGACAGGGAGAATAAAGGCGGAGCCGGGAAGATGCTGCAAGATGCCAGGAGAGCAAGATGTAATAGAACACAGGTAAAGCCATGAGACACATGGGGATGCATAGATGAATAGAAATGGGTTAATTTAAGATGTAAGAGCTAGCTAGCAGTAAGCCTGAGCCTAGACCAAACAGTTTGTAATTAATATTAAGCCTCTGAATGATCATTTTATAAAATGAAACAGCTGCTGCCCAGGTGGGACCGAGAAACTTCAGTCTACAATCCCTCCCGTTCCCACCCTCACTACCAGCTTTTCTGTGGGTGCAAGGGATCCCAACGCGGGTCCTCATGCCTGAATGGTAAGCACATTATTGACTGCACAGTCTCACAGCCACAATGTGGAATGCTTTTGAGGCATCAAAAGTAGCTGTGGCCAAGGTTTACCTGAGGCTTTCTGTCATCCGAAGAGCAAGGGGCTGGGACGCATTCTGTCCTTTGAGGGTCCTCGGTTTGGCAGTGACACATTTACGAGGAGGAGCTGCTGGGCGGCGGTGGCACACACCTTTAATCCCAGCACTCAGGAGGCAGAGCCAGGCGGATCTCTGCAAGTTCAAGGTCAGCCTGGTCTACAGAGCGAGATCCAGGACAGGCACCAAAATTACACAGAGAAACCCTGTCTCGAAAAAAAAAAAAACAAAAAAAGGAGGAGCCTAGTGGTGGCCCTTGGGTCATGGAGGGCGATACCCTCAGAAGGGGTTAAGGACTTTCTCAAGGGGGGGGGGGGGCAAGAGGTCAGCTGGGGACCAGGCTGGAAGGTCCCCAGTGCTTTGGTCTCTTCTCTGGCAATGTGATCTCTCTCCAAGCTCCCTGCTCCTGAACTTCCAGAGGCATGAGCTAAGCAAACCTTTGTTTTATTTATTTCTTAATGTTACCTAGCTTCTAGTATTCTATTACAGTAGTGAAAAACTAATAGTATCAACTTGGAAATGTGAGTAATTCTAATTGCTAGGAATGCAAGCATGACCGTGATCATTATTATAAGGGTTTTGTTTTTAATGTCTAAACAGATCAGCCGATACTTTCTGAGCCATACATACAAGGCATCATGGGAGGTACCTTGTCCTTAGAAATTTATAATCTGTGTGCATGTGTGCAAGTGTGTGGATTCAAGTGTGCAAGCACGTGGATGTGTACACACGTTTGCCTGTGTACATCAGGTACCTTCTTTTATCACTGTCTTCACTGAACCCAGAGCTCAGGGACAGGCTTCCTGGATGGAAAATGAGCTCTGGGATCTTGTCTCTCCCCTCCCCCACCTTTTAAGGGAGGCTAGTCAAAGCAGGATTCATTGGGAAGTCACTTAGTGTCCTCAGTTCCCGTGAGGAGATGACCCGGGCCTGCCGGGGCCTGGCTCTCCTTCCAAGTTTCCTATGGGAGCCCATTTTCAGGATTCCTAGTGGCTTTACCCAGCAGGTCCGCATAGAGAGGATGATTGGACCACGGGCCTGAGTGCAGGTGTCTGAGGTGTTCTGCACTTGGCTGTGCTCAGGGAGGTCTTTTGCTCCACCCCTTGGCATTTCTATAAATACTCTAGGGCACAGACAGGGCCTGTTGGATTAGGATCCAGGCCCTCCCGAGGCTATCCTGTATTTTCTGTTTCTTTCTCTTCTATCCTTCTGATATTTCCTGCTGCTCCTACTCAAGAGTACTCTGGGGAAATGTGGAGGTGAGGGATGCCCCCCCACCCCAGTTTCCACGTAAGATGTTTATTTTACCGCTGAGGTTGACTGGAGGGAAAGACCCTACGTAAGGATTTTCACAGCAGCTACGTAAAAACACGCCGCCCGCTTTAGACAGAGCTCTACTTAAACAGTAGCCCATGGTACAGAGCGACGGAAGTCACCTTTAGGCAGCATCCACTGTGTTGGGACAGAATGTACTGGGGCCTTGACAATGACAGACACTTCTTAAAGTTCAGAGGGGGGTGGGATGGGCACAGCCCGTTTTCCTGTTCAGAGCTCGGCCGGAGGTGGAGCTCTTTGGTGCAGGTAACTCAGGGTCGCCTTTATATGTAAAAGGGGCTGGTGAGACGGCTCAGCGGGTAAGGGAGCTTGCCTGACTCTGCGTTCCAGGTTCCATCCCTGGGGTCCACAGGGTGGGGGAGAAGAGCCAACCACTGCAGCTTTCTTCCGACTTCCACGTGCGCCGGGCACACACGCTCGTGATGCGCACACACGCTCGTGATGCACACCGCCGCCCACCCCCCCTAAATAAATAAAACTTAATTTTTGAAAAAGTAATGTTTTTCTTTGAGGGCTATTTTAATGAAATAATCTCTGTCATGAAGATCCTTTGCTTGAGGCATGGCAATTCTGTTTCATATCAACTACGTCTCTCACTGGATTCAAGTAAAATCGAATGGTTGTTAGAAATAGCTCATCCCAATCTTAGAAATGGGTTGACTTTCTGTCCACAGCCATTCACAGCAAGGATGATGGGCCCTGAACACAGCTGAATAGTTAGTTCTGAGTTGGGGAATCTTGAATGACCTTTGTTAACCTCCTACAATTCTTTAATCCTCAACTGTTAGAAATGTGGGCCGGTAAAATAGTTCAGGAGTAAAGGCGTGTGTCTCCAGCCTGACAACTGAGTTAGATTCCTGGGACCCACACAGTGGAAGGAGAGAACGAACTCCTAGAAGGTGTTCTCTGCCTCCCCCACGTCTGCTGGGGCATGCACATTCATGTTTGCACGCATGCATGTGCACGCACACGTAAGTGTCATAGAATGTAAAAAAATATATATATCAACTGGGCGGTGGTGGCGCACGCCTTTAATCCCAGCACTCAGGAGGCAGAGGCAGATGGATCTCTGTGAGTTCGAGGCCAGCCTGGGCTACAAAGCGGGTTCCAGGGCAGCCAGGATGGTTACACAGAGAAACCCTGTCTCGAAATACGAAACACAAATACGTATTATCAATGAAATTAGGCACACCACAAGCAACTGCAAAATTAAAGGTGATGCCTGCTCTGACACCTGTGAGGCTTATCCGACCCCAGTATTTACTGAGCCCAGCCTGTCACACACCCTTTTACTGCCTTCGAGGGAACCCTTACTAGACAAGGGACAGAAGGGCTTGAAGGAGCTGACTTAGGACCCAAGTACTCAGGGCAGAAATACCTCCTTTCCATCGTATGCTCATCCCACGAAGCCACAGATGCCACCACGTGGCACAGAGCATACACTGTGCCGACGGTCTTAACCTCGCTCAGAAATTAAGGCACCAATTAGGCTAAAGTAACCTGCAGGGCCAGCGTGTGAGGACTTTTATGTTCTGTTTTTACAACTCTCTTGAGTTGATAATTATTTTCAATAAAATGTTAAAGTCTGTTGCCTCTGGCCTGCCATGGTATAAAGTCGGAAAATATGCTTGAGCCACAGCAGAGCGTGGTCTGGGAACTCTGTGGCTCACCAGACGTGGGTGCAAGTCTCCTGCTCGGTGGCTGACACAGGTTCCCAGCTTCTTACCAGTTCACTGGGAGGGAACTCAGTCAATGGCCCTGACCCCTGAACACCACGGCAGGGTGTAGAACAGTCCTCGGTAGCTGCCAGCACCTCGGCATGCCGCTTGTTCCCCTGGCTTCGTCTGTCAGCCGGAGCCTCACTCACACACATGGGGGTGTGCAGGAGACCCTACCTTACAGAGGGGTGGTGCTGTGCCCTCCACACGTATACCTGCATGCACACACATCACATATATAACCCCCAACCAAAGACATTTCAAATTGTGTCTTTATCCATTTTAGACAACGAATGACATCATCCGTGAAGGCTTGCCAAACAACCCCTTGGGTTTGGGGACCAAGGAGGCAATTCCAGGGATGAGAAGCGTGCTTGCTGGTAGGAGCTTGCTGGGGACAGGGTTACTCCAGACTTGGTTTATTCGGGTCCCCACTGCAGCCCTAGCCCTGGTTTCTGGTGGCAAAGGCTCATTTCCAACCTTGTTATAGGAGGGGTGGGAGGGACATGGACGTTTCTCCTAAGAGAATCTACATGGCTTGCTGTGTTAGGGACCGGCAGGGCAACTGTCTCTTCCCAAAGTCAAAGATCCTCATGTGATTTCAGCTGCAACCTGACTTTTCAAAGGGAAGCTGGGAGTTCACCAAGAGGGAGAATTTCATTAAAAACAACGCAGCCCCAGGGAGCCACGTCGTATGCTTGCTGAGGGATGTATCTCAGGCTGCAGACGTGGCTCAGTGGGTAAAGCCCTCACTGAGCAAGCTTGAAGACTTGAGTTCAAATCCCCAGAACTCAAGCACAGCCGGCTGAGGATGGAAGCTCTTATCTGAGTCCTGAGCTCCTCCAGCAAGAGAGGAGACAGAGACAGAACAGACCCAGAAACTCACAGCCCAGCTAGCATAATGCACACAGTGGGGAAACCACAGAAGAGACCCTGTCTCAAACAAGGTGAAAGGTGAAGGTCGACATCCAAGGTCCTCTGACCTCCACATGTGTGCCGCATGTACTCAGAACACATGCACATGCACACACAGTCTTAACATTAGACGCTTTCTGTGACCTTGTTTGAGGACATGCCCATCTCTTGCACTTCTGTGAACTCTCCACTCTACCAGGCAGCCGGGCTATCTCCTCCCACTGAAGCAGACTCCTGCCATCACCACTCTGAGATGTTTCACAGCGATGGCACAGAAAGTCATCTCCACGCACACACCTGGGTGTTCAGCCACAGGACCTCAAGGCTGACACCATATGAGTGCTGGTTGCCAAGGCGACAGTATTTGATGCTCTAAGAAATGGATCATTGGCTGAGTGGATCCATGACAGGCTGGCTGTAGCTCGTGTTCCTGATGCGGGAGGCTCCTGTGGGTGGCTACTAAACTATTCTGACTACGTATATGAATGTTTCTGTGACCCCTCCTTTGGTCACCTAGGAAGAGACAGCCCACCCATCAATCATGTTTTCTAAATAGATGTGCTGAGGCCATTCCTTGGGGAAGAAAAACAGGAAAACCACCCTTGAAAGTACATGTAGAATTAATGCCACCCATGCTACTAGAGCAAACCAGCCTGCCCCTGTCCCAGGCAGTTTGGAGTTGCTGTATTTAAATTCCATAGTGTCTCTGGGGTAAAGAAATGGCCGACACTCCTAGAGGCGGTGGCCACCATCACGATGGCTCTCTTGCCTGTGTGGCTTTTTAATGAACGAAAAGTAACATAGCACTTCCATCCCCCAAACATGCCAGCCACGTTTCAAGTCCTCAGGAATCACCCTTCGTTCATAGTCCCAGCACTGGACAGTATAATAGTGACCACACTGTCACAGAAAGTCATGCTCTCTCCAGTTTGAAACAAAGAAGAAACTCGACCTCTTTTCACCCACTTTGATTTTAAATGACCACACGTCCCTCGGGTGATGGAGACGCATCTACCTGATGACCTCAAACAAAACTTTTCACCAAGCAAGCACAGAATTTCACAGGCTAACCCAGTTCTTTTTTGCCTGCTGGAAGCCCAGGGGGACTGTCCCTTAGACCTGGTGGGAGAGAGGCCCCCAGCCCACATGGCCACCTTTGAGCCCATTCATTACCTTGGATTCCATGGTGCTGGGAGGGAGAGTTGTTAGCACTACTCTGCTGGGCTGTACAGAACTTGCCTCACCGCGATCCTGCGACATGTGACACTCAGCATCAAGGTCTGTGAGATTCTAGAAGGCCAAGAAGAGAATAGTGAATAATTCACAGTGGGAGGCAGGGACTGCACCTGAGGCTGCCCCCCTGAGGACACATAGGCCCTTCAAGGTTATAAGAACTGGAAACCGGACTCCCACCAGATCACATTACGACCACTGCTGACCTCTGATTGGTCTCTCAAATGACTGTTGAGACCAGCTAGGGCCCTCCCTGAGCGGTGATGTCTACACCCTCAGATGCCGGCTGCAGTTAGTGAGGATGCTTATCTTGGAAGAGGGCCTTTGTGGCTCCAGGTACCACCTCTACTACCCAACACACACAAGACAGGCTTTCTCTCTTGACTGGATAGCTGCCTTGATCATCTTCTAATGGTAAAGTTAGTGATGCCCATGGTTCCCTTTCCCTGTCCTGGCAACACCCCAGTCACGTGATTCCTTCCTGTCCTGCTTGATTCAGTCCTAGCAACTGACTCTCCCAGAGCACAAGGTCAAAGGGGTTATCGGGGAAACAAGGACACTTCCTTAGAAGCGTCCAGGAAAAAAAGGGCCCAGCTGTGAATCCTTCCTCCTCCTGTTTGGTAGCACAGAGTATGCGACCCTCACAACCTGCTCCTCTGTGGCTGTGAGAAACAACCACACTAAACAAGCTTGGGGAGGAAAGGGTTTATTTCAGCTTACAGGTTATGGATTCCAGTTCATCATTGACGTAAACCAGGGCAGGAGCTGGGGTCAGAAGCCTGGAGGCAAGAACCGAAGCAGAGACCACAGAGGGAATACCTGTTTCCTGGCTCGCTCAGCTGCCTTATACAGCCCAGGGATGGCACCACCCACAGCGAGGTAGGCCCTCCGAAGTCAATTAGCAATCAAGACAATGGCCCACAGACACGCTCACACGCCCACCTGATGGAGGCCAGTTCCTCCACGGACTAGCCCTCTCCCCAGGTGTGTCTAGGCGTGTGTCAAGTTGACAAAGAAATCTGGCCCAGTCTAAGAACGAAGGCTTTATAGGGGGATCAGCACTGAACAAAACCACTTAGAAATCGAGACGGGGACCTGATGCCCCTGTGAAAATGCCTGATCAAACTGTGCGCGAAGTCCATCCTCTCTCTGGCATTTTCAGTTCTGTAAGCCAGATTGCAAACCTCTGATACACTGACCAGCAGCCAACTTCAGACAGACCAACATCTCATCTCAGATGTAACCTGACAGTGTGCACGTTACGGATGGAGAGCACGGATTTAGAAGTCGTATAGAACACGCCATCCCTGCTGTCACCAGTGGTCTCAGACTAACTCCTTTCTCTCTCCTACCTCCCTGCCCTGTTTGGGCCCACCTGCCGGGGGCTGGCATCCACCCAGCTTCAGGTATAACAACCTGTTATTTACAAATAAGTAAACATGGTCTGGGGGCTTTACACAGTCTGACTCCCAAGGACAGGCTGGGGGTGTGGCTCAGTCAGGCAATTGCTTACCCTACATGCATGCGAACCTGAGTTCAATTCCCCAGAACCTACATTTTGACAAAAGCTGGGAATGGTAGAATTTTTGTTGGCCCAGCACTGAACCACAGGAAGATCATATCCCCGTGCCTCCTCAGAGAAGTCCGTCCTTTCTACCCACAGATAGATCGGCATCTACACTGCAGGTATTTCAAATATGAGATTTTAAAAGGCTGCTAAAGAGTGGATTGTTCCAGGCTTTTTCTTTTAGACCACCAACCAGCCCCAAATCATGACACCGAGACTTATTATTAGTTTTGAATGTTCAGCCTGGCTTAGATTCTTTTCTGGCTGGCTCTTTTAACTTAAATTAACCTGTTTCTCTTTATCTACCTTTTGCTTCAGGGCTTTTTACTTTTCTTCCTTTTGTGTATCTTACTTTCACTGCTTCTCGGGTCTGCCACCTGTCTCCTGGCCCCGAGCGTCTCCCTCATTCTCTCCGCGTCCTTCTCCCATTCCTTCTTCTCTTCCCTTGAGCCCAGGTTTCTCTCTCCTATTTATTCTCTCTGCCCACCAGCCCCGCCTATCCCTTTTTCTGCCTAGCTATTGGCTGTTCAGCTTTTTATTAGATCAATCAGGTGCCTCAGGCAGGCAAGGTGAAACAGATGTAACACATCCTTACGTGTTAAACAAATGCAGCAGAAACAAATGTAACACACCTTTGCACAGTTAAAGTAATAGGCTACATCACAACCAAATGTTTGCCCAGTTCAAATAATATTCCACAAACAGTTGCTCTCACAGAAGTAGAGGTCAGGTGAATGGCTAGGGAGGCTTGGAAAGGTGTGTGGAGAGGGATGGAAACAGGAGCCAATGGGGCTCAGGGTGTTAGGTAGGAGGGGTAGCTTTGGGGTCCCTGTAACACCTTAAAACAATGCTCCTTGACATCAAGTCATGGTGTACTTTGGAAAGTAGCTAATAGGAGGGATTTTGAATGTTTTCAGCAGGAAGAAATGGAAAAAGAAGTTTGAGGTGACAAGTATGCCCATTACCATTATGGCATCATTACACAAGGCACTCGGTATTAAAATGTTTCACTCTACCTCCAAGATACTGTGATGACATATCAATTTTAAAGAGCAGAAAAGCACCTTGAAAACTACCGCTCCAAGGGGAAATCTCATGCCCTCTTCAGGCCTCCATGGGTACTGCACACGGTGCACATAAACATGTCATGAGCAATCGGGTGTGTGTGTGTGTGTGTGTGTGTGTGTGTGTGTGTGTGTGTGTGTGTAAGGAACTGACCAGCAGCCCCACGGCCTGTGGTACTTTGGAGGGGGTGTGCAAGGCGGCTGGTGTTTAAGTGCCTGCTGGGCTTGGGGTTCTGAGTTCCTAAGTCTGGAGGTGACCAACTGCAAAGCACTTGTCTTAGTCACTCCTTCTGTTGCTGTGAAGAGATGCCATGACCTTTGCAACTCATCAAAGAAAGCATTTAATTCAGGATTGCTTACTTCAGAGGTTTAGTCCATTATCCTCACTGCAGCGGGAAACATGGCAGCATGCGGGCAGGCACAGTGCTGGAGAAGGAGCTGAGAGCTCTACATTTGGATCAGCAGGGAGAGAGGGAGAGAGAGAGAGGGAGAGGGAGGGAGGGAGAGGGAGAAAGGAAGAGGGAGAAAGGGGGAGGGGGGAGAGAGAGGGGGAGGGGGGAGGGGGAGGGGGAGGGGGAGGGGGAGGGGGAGGGGGAGGGGGAGGGGGAGGGAGAGGGAGAGGGAGAGGGAGAGGGAGAGGGAGAGAGAGAGAGAGAGAGAGAGAGAGAGAGAGAGAGAGAGAGAGAGGCCTGGCTTGAGCATTTCAAACCCCAAATCCCACCCCCAGTGACACACTTCCTCCAATAAGGCCACACCTCCTAATCCCTCTCAAGTAGTGCTGCTCCCTGATGACTAAGAATTCAAATCTGTGAGTCCATGGGGGCCGTTCTTACTGAAACCACCACAAGGAAAAAATTTCAGATCATGAGATACATGGGGCTTAATTTTAGCAACCACATCTAGCACACACTGAAGGAAAAAAAATCACTAAGAGCTGCTAGCATAATATCGTGTGATAAATTGCTTTAAAATGATGGACTGTTTATTTCTGGAATGTTCCATTTGATATTTTCAAACAGAGGTTGACTATGGGTAACTGGAGCCCAAGGAGAGAAAACTGAAGTAAGGGAGTGATGTCTAAGCTCTCCCTGTACGATAACTTTGTTATTTAAGGAATTTTCACAGGTTGGGTAGATGGCTCACTGCAAGCGTGAGGAACTGAGTTCAAATCCCCAGACACTGTAAAGCTGGGTGTGGTATCGCGTGTCCCTAATCCCCGAGTTCCTTCAGGGAGACTGGAGACACACACAGAAGAGTCGGAGGGAGCTCACAGGCCAGCTGGCCTGGAGCACATAGCAATCAACACCAGACAAGGACAAACAGCCAAGGTTGGCCTCTGACAGCCACACACTCATTGTGGTACATACAGGCCACGTTCATACACACATCACTTATGCACATACATGTGCCACGGAGTATCACCAGACCTGCCATGTCCCCAGGGGATAAGATCTCCGAGGACACTCGACAGAACCTGTTAACAGACCTGTGAGGCTGAGCTGTGCTCATGAGGGATTTGCTCCCCCACCCTCAACTCCAGCCCTGCATGCCAGAGCAGGAAGAACACAGAGACAAAAGTCAGCCATGGTGTTAGAGGGCCTGTTCTGGCCTGTCTCCTGAGGAAGCAAGGGGACAAAAAGCCTATCTTGAGTCCCTTCACCAGTGTGCTCTAACAGGGGCCCTTGTCGCCAGGGAGGCTCAGGCATTGTGTCTCAATGTTTGTCAAAGTGTGTGGGGATCTTGGGGTCCCTCCTCACGTGCCCACTCTCATGGCCAAACTCAGAGCTCCCACCTAAGGGGACACTAGTCCCACAAGACCTCAGAAGGCGTGACATTGTCAGAGGAGGTCCAGTGTGTGTCTGGGGGACAGAGGGCTTACAAACAAGAAGGGTTAGTTTGAAGACATACAGCACACGGTCAAAATGGGATTTCTTCCACATCACCTGCTCTTGGCAAGGACAGCGGTCTTTTGAAAACTGAACTTAGGTACAAGTGGAGAGAATTGCATTATGTAAATTAGTCCAGTCTCAGAATTGTGTGTTTTCTCCCATCTGTGGGCCCACATTTTATAGCGATACACAAAATCACATTATGTATTGGATACGAAAGTACAGTGAAATGTCCAGGGAGCACAGGGGGCTAATGGGCGGGGGACGAAAAGGGTGTGGGAGATACGTTCAACATACAATGCACATTTGCATGAAAACTCAAACCACGAATCAGGGACTGGAGACCGTTCAGTGGCTAAGAGCACCAGCTGCTCTTGCAGAGGACCTGGGTTCAATTCCCAGCACCCACTTGGTGGCTCACAACCATCTGTAATTCCAGTTGTGAGGAATCTGATACCCTCTTCTGGCCTCTGGGGGCACCGCATGCATGTGGTACCCAGACATACATGCAGGCAAAACACCCGAACATATAAAATAATTATTTTTAAATAAAGAAAAAAAATTATTAAAAGTAATTAGATAATATATTACAATAAAGCTTTTAGATATGTAGTCACAAAATTATTTGTTCTCTTCAATGGTTTAGATACTTTAATTCCAGAATATTAATATTCAGTTTCATTAAATATTTTTAAATAAACATTGAAATAAATAAATATTTTAACTATTAGGGAAAATTCAAAGCTCTTAGTAGTGGGAAAGCCGAGCAGGGTGGCGCATGTGGGGCCACGCTGGAGAGGCTGAGGTAGGGGACTGGAGCTTGAGAGCAGCCTGGACTCCACAACCAGACCCTGTCTCTAGGCAAATAAATAAACAGTGGCTGAGACCTCTCCAAACTGGATTTCCTACCCCTGCCAGGTGCTGCTGGTTGGGCCACCAGAAGAGCAGTAAAAACATCACGAGAGTCTGTGGCTCGGCAAGAGTCACGTGTTTTGAAGTCAATTAGTGAAAATAGGTTCCTTTCCACAAGGAAGTTTGATTCATCCACGATGCCAGGCCCACAGCCACATCTAAATGATACTTAATTGAGCGATCTGTCCAACTGCCCAGGGTTGTGATATCTGTGGATTCTTAAACAATGGCTACAACTGTGCCTAGACGCCCAGGTCTCAGGACACAGACACGGGCCGGCCGGACCCCAGGGCTGTCTTTAGCCTGACTGCTCTGAGTGACAGTGGAGAAGAGCTGGAAACGGTGTGAGTTCTTGGAAGTCCCCAACTGCCATTTCACTAGGAACTTGCCAACAGCAAATATCCAGGCATGATCTGCATGTTATTTTCTTCCAGAACGATGGGCCCCAATTAAAAATAACGAGGCCTGGCTCCAGCCACCAGACCCAATTAGAGGAATGAGGGTTCCTGAAGTCCCTTCATTTTTCTCTGACAGACGAACTGGGACAGGGATCTTGGCAGGGGTCACTGAGGGAGGCCCAGCAACAAAGTGTGGGTCACTCAAGCTTCGCAATCCCTTGTGACTCCAGTTATTAAATAAGGAAGTAGGAAGTCTTCTGGCTTGCAGAGCTCTGGAGTCAGCCCACAAGGTGTGTACCCCTCAGCCCCCGGCACCCTGCTGCACCAGATGCCCACAGCCAGATGGTGTCTGCACCATGGAGACTTCTGACTAATGAGCACAGTGTCGTTGAAAGTTCTGACGTGGTTAGGGAGGTGGAGCCACCAACTGCCCCGACCTGATCGCTGTACACGGGCGTCATGTCATCACCTGCACTGGAGATACACACACTTAGTAATGTCAGTTAAAATACTGCCTGAGGGCTGAGTGTGGAGAGCAGTGGGAAGGTACGAGCCTGGCCAATGTGAGGCTCTGGGTTCATCAGCAGCACCCCAGGAATAGAGAAGAGAAAGTGACATAGTCAACCCTGAGCCTAAGTCCCCAGGACAGCTTTTCCCCAGTGAGCAAACACTACAATTGTAGTGGGAAAATCCCCAAATTTATCATTTTTAAAAATGAGATATGATCTTTGTGAGTTCGAGGCCGGCCTGGTCTGCAAAGCGAGATCCAGGACAGGCACCAAAAACTGCACAGAGAAACCCTGTCTTGAAAAACAAAACAAAAAAAAAATGAGATTTGATATAACATAGGCTGGTTTTGAACTTGTCATCCTCCTGCCTCAGCCTCCTGAGTGCTAGGGTCATAGGCCTGCTCTGACATGCCTGGCCTCACACCTTCATCATTTTTAAGTGTGTGGCTCAGGAATGTTACATACTTTCATGTTCAGGGGAGCAGCAGAGTTAGCTCAACTTATAAGTCTGAAACATCATTCTAACCTACAGGAAAATCCCTCTTGTCCCTTCCCATGACCTTCAGAAGCCACCATTCCATTTCTTGTCTCAATGACCTCGATTATAGGAACCCCATATCACTGGTACCAACAGAGTTTATGTTTGTGGCTGGCTTACTACAGTGAACATGGCATCCTCAAGGGTTATCCATGTTGCCACATGTTACCAAGATTTCTTTCCTTTTCAAGGCTAAAGAATATTCCACACGCATATGACATGCCCCATCTTGTTTATTCATCCATCTGCCCATAGATACCTAGGTCTCCTCACCTCTGGGCTGTTTGGAATGTCGCTGTGCGCACGGACAGGTGTCTGTTCAGGTTCCCCGCTTTCCATTCCTTTGCGTTTGTATTGGGTCTATTCTTTGATTTTTCAATCAACTCTGTTTTGCAATAACTTTGGAATACAACCAGCTGCAAAGCTAGCGTTGAGTTTCCAGGGATCTCCACCCACCCGTCATCACCAGACTTTACATGATGTGTTTTTCTCAGCTAAGAAGCCAGTATTGGTACACCCCATTTTAGTTTTTGAGATTTTTGAAACAGGGTCCCACTCTGTAGCCCACACTGGCCTCAAGCCTGCAGCATCCTCCTGCCTCTACCTCCTAAGTGCTGGGAATACAGGCACAGTTATCTCAACTCCGCCCTTTCCCATCGATATCCTCTTCCTGCTATAATTTTGGACCAAGGACCACCTTGCTTATAGTTGACAGTTGCCCTGTACCCTCTGGGGCGGGGTTATTACTCATTCTTTTTTCCATGGCCTTAGTGTTGAAGGACAAGCACTCTGCAGGTTGGAATACTAAGGTCTCTTCCAGGAGCACACTGGGGTTGGGGATCTGGGCAGAGCGCCTCCATCTCCTCAGTGTCTCACCTTGAGAGTCTCACAAGAACCGGACAAGGTCTGTGCAGCACTCAAGAGATACAGTGCTCGGCCTGGAGAGATGGCTCAGAGGTGAAGAGCACCGACTGCTCTTCCAGAGGTCCTGAGTTCAATTCCCAGCACCCACATGGTGGCTCACAACCATCTGTAATGAGATCTGGCGCCCTCTTCTGTGTACATAATAAATAAATAAATCTAAAAAAAAAAGAACCTGTCTCAAAAAAGACAAACAAACAAACAAAAACAACAACAACAAAAAAGAGATACAGCACTCAAGAGACCGAGGCCGGAGGATCAGAGGTGCCAGGCTAGCCTGGGCTACATAGCAAGATTCTGTTCCAAGAATTAACAAATACAAAAACTCCAGAGGTGTAAGAGAGCCCCAGGGACCTCAGGTGACTCTGGCCCCATCATAATGGGTACCTGGCCACTGTCCCATAAAGTTGTTCCTTGATAGTATCTTTAGAAATGAGCCCCAGGACCTATCCCAGAGAAGATGTGCAGCTGGAGCAGATTCTCCCCGACCCAGGCCCTACAGGAAGGAGTGTCCTGGGCTATTACTTGAATTGGGGAGGTGGGGGGGGGGGGGTGTTGAGACAAGGTTTCTCTGTGTAACAGCTCTGGATGTCCTGGAACTTGCTCTATAGATCAGGCTGGCCTTGAACTCACAGAAATCACATACGCCACCACTGCCCAGCTTGAAATTCTTTTCTAAGGAGTCTTTCTTTTAATTTTTGTCCGGGTAGACCCGTGGATATTTACCTAATACTTTGAGGTATAACCCGAGTTTGATCGCCTCTGGCTATCTCTTCCTGTTTTAAACAGTGCACCAACAGATTATAAAGTTTGCATTTGACACTTTAATGCATATTTCAAACTGAATAGAAATAGACTTTCCAGGGCAGGCAAGATGGCTCAGGGGGTAAAGGTGCTTGCAGCCAAGCCCAGCAACCTGAGTTCAGTCCCAGGACCTACATGGTGAGTGAGAGAACTGACCTCCCCTCCCCCACCCTAACATCCACACATATGCTATGGCACACACGTACACACAAAATATATTTATTTTTTTAAAAGACTATCCGAGGAATGGATCTGGCCATAATCAAGGATACTGTGTCGTTGGTTTACGAGGCAAAGGCTTTGCAGACTACTCTGAATGAGACATCATCCAGGCACGGTTTGCAGGGCACTGCTGGCATTAGCCTGAGACAGTTATAGGCACCCCTTCCAGACAGGGCTGTAAGCCCCTTCTGGGGAGGTGATTAATTGGTCCAGGAGAAGGGATACTGCCATTATTCCTGAGCTAGCCCAACACTGTCCCAAATCCCTAGCTTCGGGGATAAGCAGCAGTAATGCTGTATTGGCAAACTGTCGTGTGCTGTTTAACTGTGTTGAAAGTGAATTCTGGGGAATGAAGAGGGCCCCAGGATCTCAGACTCCAGCTCGTTTACATGTCCTCTGAAACTCTCTACCCGATGTCAGGCTGATCCCCTAACCCTGTGACAGGGAGAGGGGAAAGCAGCAAGCCCCCAAAGGGTTAAAACTTTGTGTCCTTGAGAACAGGTAGGAAGCAGCCCATTTCCAACAGAGGGTACTGTTTCTACCGCTGGGAACAAAAATGCTTGCTGGGGCTGGAGAGATATCTAAGTAGTTAAGACCATTGGTTGCTCTTCCAGAGGATCCAGGTGCAACTGTAAATGCCTTGGCATTTCTGATGTTGAAAATGAGTGTGGCATGCTTGGACACAAAACCTTGATTAATCACCTTATAGTCAACTGGAGTTCCCAGTTGAGAGAATCCTAGGCAGGGCACCCTCTTAGTCCTTCACAAGGATGAGCATCCGGCTTCCTGGTCCCACTTCAGGCATTTCAGTGAATTATTTTATGCGTATGGATGTTTTTCCTGCACATATGTCTGAGCCCTGTGGGTGTCGTGCCTGAGGTCAGAAGAGAGCGTCAATTCTCCTGGGACTAGAGTTACAGATGGGTGGTGGGGATTGAACCCCACCCGCTGTAATTTATTGAAATTCCAGCTGACTATAAGATGACCTATAGTCAATCAAGACTGTGTCCAAGCGCGCCACACCCATTGGCAACATCAGGACTTTTCAGCTGGGGGGCTCAGCTGGTTGACAGTCTCAAAATCAGGTCATCGTCCTCAAGAGTCTTCTTTAGGTCAGACACGGATTAATTTCTGAGCAACGAGAGCCCCACCTCCATCTACAGAGTGCACCAGGGGCTCTCAGCAGACTTATCTACCACATTCTCACGACAGGCTTCTCCACGACACTGCTTAAACATTCTGATGCACTCTGAAGAGTTACAGCTGAGCACACCCAGAGAACAGAACGCTTTCCACACACTCACTTGAGAGATTTCAGAGCACACAGAATGGCTGGAGAAGCGTAGGTGCACTAGTTGGAGATGAAGCTGACATTCTTCGGGACTGGAGTGTCCCGAACAGGTCAGGCACTAGGACCTTCACCGCATTCCCCAGCCTGAGATGGGGAGGTCTTTTAGTCCGTTACACCCGTGCATGTAATCAGCGATTGTTCCCATTGTAAACTCCAGATTCACCATCTGTATGCTCCAAAGGGCTGGGGGATTGTTAAGACCCGGTCCCTGTGGGATTAATCTGCAATTTCACACTAAATGATTTTTAAGTATAATTTGTTACAATGAGACATTACCACTTCTAAAACAAACAGCCCCGGGGACTGCCACTTTGCAACAAGGAGGAGGCTGCCAAGTGCTACATCCAAACAGTTCCCATGCTGCTGTTTACCTTCACTTTGGAAACACATGCAAAAGGATGGAGACAGCCAGCCTAGGACCTTGGGAACAGGTTGTTAGGGAGGGGACTTTGTTACAGGGGAGCACTTTCAGAGGGAACTCTTTGTTACAGGGGAGCACTTTCAGAGGGGACTCTTTGTTACAGGGGAGCACTGTCAGACCAAGAAAGAGCTATAAAGCTTGAGAAAGAGTTCTACACGGTTCTTCAAACCCTGCTAAAGGTTGTGTGGCATTTGAGGGATCACACTACTCACAGTGAAAGTACCTATTCAGATGGTCTGTTGAGCAGTGAACTATTAAAGGACCTTCATGGACAAAGGAGGAGCCCCCCAAATCAGTCAGTGATATTAGAGATCCGGCTCCTGGCAGAAAGACAGATTTCTTTTTATAAGACACGCCTGTCTCTACTGGCCCAGGGGTTACAGCATTACCTATGTCAGAGTTTCTCAGCCTTCCTGATGCTGCGACCCTTTAATACATGTTGTGGCGACCCTTATGTTGTGGCGACCCCCAACCATAAAATTATTTTTGTTGCTACTTCATAACTAATTTTGCTACTGTTATGAGTTGTCAATGTCTGATATGCAGGATTATCTGATATTCGACTCCCAAAGGGGGTCATGACTCATGGGTTGAGAACCGCTGATCTATGTATTTCAGATATAAGCAGATCAAGAATGCCAGCCGAGGCTATTTCCGGGTACTTTCTTTGGTCCCCACTTTCTATTTTAGTGGCCCATACTTGAAAAATGTTATTTTCCTCAACTGTCTATGGTGGGTTCAAGGCAGTCACATGGTACATTGTGAAGTAGTTTGCATACCCAGTCTTCTCAAGTCCACTTCTGAAAGCTACACCCTGGCTGATGGGTGACACATGCTCCCTCTACAGAGAGGGGCAGGGAGCAGTGGCTCCCCTGTGCACCGTCCCCAGCTGAGCTGCCTGGGCCTGAGCCAGGCACCATAAGAACGAGGCAGATGTTTTCCTGTGTGCCAGAAGCCACCTCGTGCAGAGAGGCAGGAGGGAGGCGGGTGACATAGCACCCCTTCACCATCCCTAAAGACTGTCAACGAGAAAGATGTGACATAGCAAAATCCGCAGAGATTCAAACCAGAGCCCCCTCACTCTTTCTCGGATGGGTACAAATATACTGCCTTGTGGTCTTCTCAGGAAGACCCAGGCAAGGGCACAGAGTACCTGGGACACCATGGGGCAGGATAAGATGAGAGAGAGACACACACAGAGAGACAGAGCCTGAGCAAGGGGCGGAACGGGGTGCACTTAGGGCTGGTAAGATAACTCCGTGGGTAAGGGCACCACACTGCCAAGCCTGGTGCTGTGAGTTTATTACTAAGACCTACATGATGGAAGAAGAGAACGGGGTCCTACAAGATGTCCTCTGACCTCCCCCCACACATCACACTCCCACCACATACAAATAAAGCAAATGAATGTTAAACAAATTGTGTGTGTGTGTGTGTGTGTGTGTGTGTGTGTGTGTGTGTGTGTGTGTTTTGTTTGTTTGTAGACAGGGTTTCTCACTGTAGTTTTGATGCCTGTCCTGGAACTCGCTCTGTAGCCCAGGCTGACCTGGAACTCACAGAGATCCACCTGCCTCTGCCTCCCGAGTGCTGGGATTAAAGGCATGTGCCACCACCTCCCGGCATGTTAAAGGAATTTTAAAGAGCTTTAATTCGCATCCAGTGAACTTTTCACAGGCTTTGGTGTGACAGTGGGAATACAAGTGTGCACACACACACATTTACTCTTTTCTTTGGTATAAGAAGCCTACTAATGGCTGGAAAGAGCCACGTGCGAACGCATGGGAAGACCTAGGACTTGGGGTTTGGGCGATAAGGAGTGGCCGGGCATGTTATTGCCCCTCTAATTGGAGTTGGGGGAACAGCTGTACACAGTCCCAGCTGGCGGCTGTGTTAAAGCATCATGGGCCTCCTAGGATAGAGTTTTCAGGTTCTCCAAGCAAAGCTGGCACCCCCAACTTGAAGTGTTTTTAATGCTGGCATCTCATTCAAATTGTTGAAAAAGAAGTTATGATTCATTGCTCTGATGAAAACCGATAGAAAATAAACGAGAGACAGAGAGACAGAGAGAGAGAGAGAGAGAGAGAGAGAGAGAATGGAATATGAATCTAGTGATGGTCACACTTTTGTCTCATAGATTCAGAGGCCATGTGTGTGAGTTGTGTGCAAGCCGTGCCCAGTGCACGAGTCTTGAGGCAGAAGCAGTAAGTCCCTCCTGGTAGAAAAATCACACCATAAGAGATACACCAAGCGGCTAAATGAAATCCTTTACGGAATTCAGAGACAAGACAGTTGTCCCCACTGTTGACAGCCAAATGTGTTTCCTGGTGAGATCTGAAGGCAGAAACCCAGACACCTCTCAGCACAGAACTGTGATGGCATCACCCTGAAAGAGCTAGCCCTCCTGGTGTCAACGCTGTGGTACAGCTTCCTGGCCACTTCAGTGAAAACCCAATTTTATTGGTTGAGAAAATTGAGATCCGGACTGGAGAGATGGCTCAGAGGTTAAGAGCCCTGACTGCTCTTCCAGAGGTCCTGAGTCCAATTTCCAGCAACCACATGGTGGCTCACAACCATCTGTAATGAGATCTGGCGCCCTCTTCTGGCCTGCAGGCACACATGCAGACAGAACACATAAATAAATCCTAAAAAAAAAAAAAAAAAAAAAGGAAAGAAAAAGAAAAAAAGAAAAGAAATCGCTGTGTCACTGTGTTTAAAATTGTGCATTAAAAAAAGGAAAAAGGGGGCTGGAGAGATGGCTCAGCGGTTAAGAGCACTGACTGATTCTTCCAGAGGTCCTGAGTTCAATTCCCAGCAACCACATGGTGGCTCACAACCATCCGTAATGAGATCTGGTGCCCTCTTCTGGCCTGCAGGCATACATGCAGGCAGAGTACTGTATACATAATAAATAAATTTTTAAAAAAAAAAAAAAAAAAGGAAAAAGGAAAAAAAGTTGAGATCCTTCTCAAAACAAAGACTTGGATGGTTGCCTTTGCCTGGGAGGCTCACGCTGCAAAACCACCCAGAAATTCCTCCCTCAACACTGAGAGCCCATGAAGTATCGGGTGCCCCGTTCAGCTTCCGTCCTGCAAGCTGAGGGCTGTCACTCTTTTAGGAAAGGCTGAGAAAGGAAGGCCATCTCCGCTCGGCAGGAGATGCCCAGACATGCTATTCACTCCCCCAAAGCGCTTCCAACTGAGATTATGCCACACAACCCATCCTGTCTGTAGAGATTTGGAAGGTGTCTCAGAAGTTCTCAGGACCTAATGATTGCCACTTAGCAGTCTATAATGGAGACATGCATTTAGTAATAGCCACCAAGAGAGAGCCAAGATGAAGCTGTTTTGATTGTAGGCACCCACTATAGTTTTGACGTTAATTTATTTTGCTCTTTTAAGGTTAAGCCAAATAGGCTAACTGCTCAGTGCCCTGGTTGTTATCACAACCAAGACCATATTCGTTGGAATTACAATATGAAGTTTGTTCCAAAGCATTTGCTCTGAACTCCTCTTTATAAGGGGAATCTGCTGCCAGTGTGCATGTACTTGGCGCTGAACTTCAAGGACCTGCCGCAGTCTATCAGAGAAGGTCTGATCAGACGCGTTTCCAGCCTGTGAATCCCTTGGTTGCTGCATCACAGCCCAGGCCAGGCAGATACACAGCCCAGGGGTTCCATAAGCCCAAGAGTTTTTACACGACCAAAAGACTCCTCACTCAACTCTGGCTCTTAACATTTTTTTCAAGTCCCAGAGAAACCTCCCCCTCCTTTATTCTGTTCTTTAGATCATAAAGAAACAAAATCTCAAAAGAAATACACCCCAAAGGGGAAAAAAAGGCCATATGAGAATCCTGGGACATATTGATGATAACAACCCATGAGGTTATTCTAATCTGACAAGGAAGGGAAATTCTTCAAAATCAAACAGAAGTGCCTGCCGTGTGCCCCACATTCCTTAACAGGACTGATTTCATAAATGACCTCTGCCCTTCCATGAGATGGAAACAGGACAGCCCCTGAACTGGGTCTAGGTGGAGACAACAGGATTTCATAAAGATGAAATAAGTAACTGAAGTTAGCAGCAGACCCTCCACAGCCATGCCCCAAGGGGACACTGACACACAGGGGAAGCAAGAGAGATCAGCGTCCTCCTGTCCTCCACCGTCTCCCCCAGAAAAAGTCCATGCTTCAGTATTCAAGGGCTGTTTTCCGACATTTGGCAGTGGTCTTCCTGGGCTACTGAACCTTAAGAAATCAGATTCAAAAACCACTGTCACGATCGCCTGCTGAAGAGGATACTGAATAGTTTGTTTCCATTGAGAAACTTCTCTGGTCGCCTAAGTAGTTTTTGTTTCTAGCAGTTGACAAAGCCGGGGAAAAATATACCCGTGGCTCTCACGGGCCCGCCCAGTGTATGACAGAGTTAGGGGCTGTGACCCTGGGCAGTTCTGGGTGAAGAAAGATCTTAGTCATTCCCCTCACAGACACGCCCTGCAGATCACTTGGCTGAACAGCTTGGGCGGCTCCTTGGGTGGGAAGAGAGAGAATTGGTCCTGATGCTGCAGCTCAGAATGGTTAGCAAGGGGAAAGGCAAGATTTATGGAGAAAGGGGAACGGCTCATGACCTGTAATGAACCTGAGCCTCTCAACCGAAGAAAACCTGCTTTGACCTTGCCGGGGAGTTAAGCATCTTCAGCTGCTCCGTGAGAGCGCTGTCCAACCCCGTTTCTGAGGATGAATGAAGGTTCCCAGCTCCCACTGAACTGGCTATGACCAGCTCAGACAACAACAGTCAACAGCCCCCCGCAGGGACACATACTTTCTCCCAACCACAGCACCCTAAGCCTGCTCAGAACTGACCATCCAAACATAAGATACACAGCCCCAGATTAGGACCAACAAAACCCACCTACCCTGCTCCTCCCTGCTCCAAGACTTCCCTCTCTGGGAATCTTAAATGTGCAGCAAAATCAGACCCAGTCTGAGGCAGGAAGCTGTGGGGTCAGGTGAACCACGTCCTTTTTCATTTAACTAAGAAAGGCTCAAGACGGGTGCCCCCAGTCCAGGTGCCTGAACTCCCCTTGATTGTAGAATCTCCCCTGACACTTGTTAAAGAATAATTGTCCCCAGTTCATCCCTCCAAGGTTCCAACGTCACCAGGTGACTGAGAGCAGAGAGATGCCATAAAGGGCGGAAATACATTAGTTTAATAAAAGGGTTTCTAAATCATTCTAGCAGTGATGTCTGGGTGTCATTATTTTTACCAACGGATCCCCAAGCAAAGAACTCAAAATTTCTATTCTTTAGTTAAAAATGTGACAGCTCCCAGCCAAAACTTAAACAGACAAGCCAGAGTTTTCAAAGACAGTATTCTCTCCCTCCCTCCTCCTCTCTCTTCTCTTCCTCCTCCTCCTCCCTCTCCTCCCTCTCTCCCTCCCTCTCCACCCCTGGCCTTCTTTGCCATGGCAATTTTCAGGTTTCATTGTTAATGACCACACCAGCCCTCAGAACACAGAACTTCTTTCCCAACTCCTCTACGGAGCCATATCCCATCTTACTGGAAAGCAGGGCTACCCCAAAGGGAAGTTAAGACACCCACAAATGCTTGGGGTGCATACAGCCAAACAGGTGAATTAGTCGTGGGCCATCTGGGGACGTTCAAAGCAACACAGACCACGTGAACTCTTTCATCCGCCCTTGTAACCAGCCCAAGTCCAGATTTTAAACATAGGTCAGTCGGAGAGAGAGGAAAAGTGAGAAGTTTCCCAACCACAGCCTCGATCAACATCTGGAAACTACGTTTCTCCCCAGTAAACGAAAGCCCAAGCCAACGTATTTACTCTGGACAGAGAAGGAGGAACCGAGGGCGCCCAGGTGCCACAAGAAAGCCGAGGCCAGGTGTCGAGGACATAACCACCACCGGGGTGTCAAGGGGCGGGGACATGAACAAGATGGGACCGAAACCCTGACACCCAGCCCTAGAAGCCCGGATTCTGTCGGAACTTAACAGCTCCTGGGTCACAGTGCACACCCAACATGGGGACTGTCAGGGCTGGCTGTGGGATGTGGGGGGGGGGGGCGCAGGGTGTGGCTGTCCTGTGGGCAGCAGTGCCAGCCGAGCCCACGCAAGGGGGGGCACAGGGTGGGAGGCATCCCCAGGTGGAGGGGGCCCCGTAGCCTTTGACCACCCGAGCGATGTTCCAGAGAGGTGTGGAGTTGCGGGAGCCCTGTCCCGGGGCCTCCTGCGCTGCGCGCCACCTTTCCCGCGGCGGGAGCGGGGCGGAGTCCAGAGCAACGCGGGAGCCCCGGCGGGCCACTGTCCCCAACGGCCTGCGCGGTCCCGGGCCCTGTCGCGGTCCCCTGCGTGGCACGGGCTCAACTTTCTCGGAGCCACAGGTGGCCCCGGAACATTCCCGGGGCTGGTGGTTGGGGGAAGTGGGGGACCAGTACAGTGCGTGCACCTCTCTCTCCTCCTCCGCCCGCCAGGTCCCCTGTCCGCAGCATCTGCATCTCAGCCCTGCCCATCATCCGCACGCATGCTCGCAAAGTTGGAAGAGGGGTGTCGCTCCCCCCCACCCCACCCCGTAACCTCCCCACCCTAGGCCCGGGAGCCCCAGGGCGCACGAGGCTGAGCTACTGGGACCCGCCCGCTGAGATCCCCTTGACCCTGCCCTGTAAGTGACCCCTGGGGAAAAGGAGGGGAAAGAAAAAAAGCCCCCCAACCCCACCCCCCGGCACTCTACCGCGCATGCTCAGAGCTGGACAGCTCCAGAGAGGGAAATTTAAAAACGGTTTGAGCTGCGACGGTGGCCAAATTGTGGACAGCGAGGGGCGAGCGCAAGGGAGACCCCCCTGCCGCAGCGCCGCCCCCAGCGCTCCCAGGACCCGCTCCAGGTACCACAGCGCAGCCCGTGCTGCGCACCCCATCCGACCCACCGGAGCCCTAGCGGGGCTGGAAGCTTCCCACGCCTGCTTCAGGCCTGGCTTGGAGGACTAAGGGACGCCCCGGGAATCTCATTGAATGCCGTGTTTGTGGGTGGCCGGGTGGATGGCGTGGTGCGTGGACTGGTTTCCCAGCACCCGCGCCTGGAGTCTCCTCCAAGGCGGGAGCCCCGCGGATGGTTCCCCGGATCCAACAAGTCCCACTTTCCTGATGATCTCATTTTCAAGCTGATCATAGCTGAATAGCAGTGGAGAACGGGGCTTGGAAGCAAACGGAGTTCTTGGGTGTTCTTCGATTTTGCCAGGGCTTTCCAAAGCTCTACGTTTCCATTTAGGAGCTCTCCCTCCTCCTCCCCTGTCCACGTCCCCCTCCTCCTCCCCCTTGAATTTGAAAGAACTTGGAATTTCACCCATTCTCCTCACTTGGCTCTTAAATTCCTGTAGGATTTTCCCGGGATTGTGACTTTGTGAGTCGCTTCCGACTGTGGGAAACTGTGGGTCTCTGCCCTGCCCACACTGGTGCTAACGGGAACTTTGTTGTATCTTTTTTTTTTTTCTCCCTCTAAGGAGATGATAGAAAGTGACATCCCACCCAAAATGTCAGGAATGATCAGAAGTTCCGGGCTCAGTCACCACCGATCTCCGCAGGAATACAGGTGAGGGGCCCTGTCGGTGTGATGGCTGAGGCGCCTGCAGCCTGGATGGGAGAACGTCTCAACTTCAGAGTGGCTCTCTCTGCTCTTGCCTGTCCCCTCTAAGGGAGAGTCTCTCCTGGGTTCGACTGTGGGCAGCCTGGTGACCCCAGCAGGGGCTCGAAGAAATGCCCCCCCCCCCAAAAAAAAAGCGTTCTGGAAAAAACTGGTTTCCACCCTCCGTGGGTGTTGGGAGGTTGTAGGTCGGGACTCATGGGTTCTTAGCCCTGCGGTGCTGTGTGTGTGTGTGACCTTTAGCCAGCCCATTGCCCCCCGCCGCCGGGCCTTGTTTTCTCCTCATGTAAATGAATGATGCTGTTGAATTAGATGACCGCTCCATCTCTTTGGAGCTCTATGGGCCAACTAGATGGAAAGTGGGGCCCAAGTAAAGCGGCTTTCGGAACAGAATCAAAGTCCAGGTGAGGGTGGGGGAGCATGACGGGCCTTGCCTCTTCGTGGGAAAGGCGTTGGAAGTTCAGCCAAAAACAAAACAAACAAACAAAAAACCCAAAACCTTCTTCACAGGTGAGAGAACCAAGGCCCAGAGGGGAACTCAGTCAAGTGCGCACGGCCTTTGGGAGGGAGGGAGGAGGAGGAATGGCCAGGAGTGCTCTGCCTCTCCTCCTTGAGATGGGGTAGCCTGACCTGGTTCCCAGGGCCCTAAAGCCAACCCCATGCCTTGGTGGAGCAGTGAGGCCAGCCTGGGGGCTACCCTGGGAAGGCAGGCTGTCACCTCAGATCAACCCTGTTTACCCAGGGGCTGTCTGGCTCCGGGGGACCACTGCTGAGGCACCAAGCAGCCTCCAATTAGAAGGTTGCTTCTGGACACAAAGGAGGCCAAGGATTCAAACGGCTCTGTGTGTGTGTGTGTGTGTGTGTGTGTGTGTGTGTGTGTGTGTGTGTGTGCATCACCTGGCCCAGGTGCAAAGGCAGTTCCTGTACCCATCATTCCCAGCCTCTGCTGAGCCCACCACTCAGGGGAGAGAACTGAGGCCAGCATCACACAGCCTAGGACCCCCTGGACTTCCTTCTTGCTAGTAGAGGTAAATAATCATGAGTGGGGGCTGTGCGAGCATCTCTGGCTTGAGTAAACCCGGCTTCTCTGGCACTTTCTAAACCTCAGTTTCTTCATCTGTCAAATGGTAACAGACGGCACCTGCAGCACGGGGTTGCTGTGGCAACCAGCCAGCCCTCTCTGGCTCAGCCACTTGCCCATGGTATGATGATCCTGGGCACATCACCTTTGAGCCCTCATTGGCTTGAGACAATGGACAATAGAGACTATTGTAAAATTAACAAGACACCCAGCAGGCCCGATACATAACCGGACAGCTCTACCGTTGCTCTCCAAGGGGGAAGACCTCGAGAGGGTCCGTTCTCCCCAGGGCTGGATGTAAGAGCTCAAAGGCATGGGTTCCGATTCCAGCTCCCTAGAGTCGCAGAAGGGTCAGGGAAGAGAGCAGGAGGGACAAAGACTGTCAGTCAGACACATGCCAGTTCCCACAGACGGAC